>NW_012267232.1:10029166-10072191 GCF_000151885.1 Dipodomys ordii
CAAGAAGAGCATGTTGGGTTGCAAGTGGGTTGATGCCCAAGATCCCACCTCTGCAAAAAAGGCATCGGACAGGCCTGGTCATCACTGGGGAAGGCGTGCCCCTCAGGCGAAGACCAGTGCAAGGTCCTCTCAATGTTTTAGACAGAGTCCCAACCTCTACTCTTATCTGTTGCCAAAAAACAAAAAGGGGGAACTGTGGGGAGCCGGCACGAACGTCATTACAAGGTGCCGCCCACTTCCTTGCAGTTTTGAGGTAACTCCATATTAGGCAGTGCTTGGCAGGACGGTGGGTCCTGGGCTTTGCGCACGCGCGAGCCATGTAGAGTCCCCAGCCAATCCCGTGGCACCTGGTGACAGCGAAAGGCAGACGACCAATGGGGAAACGACAGTGTTCCTATTCCCTATATAAGCGGCCATGTTTTGGGTACACGCGCTCTCGCGCTCAAGCTCTCCCATCAAGTCAAAGGCTCTCCAATAAAGCGTGATCTGAGAAGACTCCTGGTGTGGTGGTCGTTCTTCCTCGCTGGCCGAGAAGGCGTTCGCCGCAATTTACATTCATCCATTTGGAAGTTTTCTCTTCTTTCCTTTTTCCTTCCTTACTTCCACACCCCTCCACCCCCCAAAAAACAGGGTCTCCCTATGTAGTCCAGGCTGTCTCAGAACTCTATCCTCTTGCCTCTGTCTCCTGAGTGCTAGGATTACATCATGCCAGATTCTTACTCTCTTTCAGATGTTTTAAATATGTGTTTTGGCTTCACAACATTTAGTGGAGGCGAGATTTTGGAATGAGGATTGCCAATGTCACTTTCAAGTCTTAATCCATTAGGTGGTTATTATTTGTATAATTATTATTTCTGATAGTACTGGGTTTTGAACTCATGGATTCACTGCTAGGCAGAAGATGTAGAGGTCTACCACTTAGGTCAGGTTCCCCAATGAGTCCAGCAGTTTTTTTTTTTTAAGTCCAGTAGTTTTTTAAAGCATAAATTAGTTGTACCAGGAGAGTTTCATTGAGACATTTCCTCACGTATATACAATGTATCATATGCATATAATTTTTCATGAACCTCACCCCCTCCATTACTGTCCCACATCTCACTCTCACACTTCTTTTTTTTTTATATTTCAAAACTAGTTTTAAATACTTACACAAAAAAAGCTGGGGTGAAGGCTTGTTATAAGTGTGGAGCTGGGGTGCTCTGAGAGAGAGTCCCATCTGTGAGAGTCCCACCCCCACCCTGGAACAAGGGAGCTAGTTAGACATCTTCTCTGGAAGATTCCAGGGCTAAGTGGGAGTCAGTCCTTGCTTTGCAGGTGGATGACTTGGGGAAGAAGGAACAGTTCCCGAGGTGGTAGGCAGTGGTTTCCTTGGTGTTACCGTGGGTAGCGAAGATATCCTAGAGTTGGGCTACTTTCCTTGGGGCTAACTGACCAATCTGTGAGGAAAGGGAACAGACTGTGAAACTAGCGGGCTAGACTGTGAAACGTGTGTTTGGAGGAAGGCAAGACTCTCAACAAGGGCCAACCGAACGCCCCCTGTCGTTGCTGAGTCCACCATGGCCAAGTGGGCCACTGTGGGCCAAGCTCAGGCCTCTGGTGATGGAGTCCCAGGGATCCCCCTTGGGCCCTGGAGGCACCACACTACAGCCCAGGGTGGAGAACACCCCACACTACAAGCTGTCTCCAATCGAAGGCGCCAAGGCCCTGCCAGCATCGACACAACCAGTGTCCAGTGCCAACGAAGGAACCATGGAGATCCTTGATACCCTGCAAGACTCGGCTTCTCCGTAGTCCCAGACAAACTTGCAAGGGCAAGGCTGCCAGCGTACTCCAAATTTAATGCATCTCGGGGTTCCATTTGCATACACACCAACATCTCTCCCCTAGATGTTCCCCTCCTGCAAGTACACATTCCCCTCAATAGAGTCTTGTCCCGCAGCCCACCCCCGACCCCGTGACCCCAAGGTCCTGTACAATTTACAAGGTAATTTAGTCTATTGACTCTAAATGTAGGAAAGAATAGTTTCCTTCTTTTTATGCCTGTCCTGGGGCTCAACGTACCACTTGAGCTGCGCATCTTTTATTCCTGATGGTAAATTGGAGATACAAATGTCAGGGATTCTCCCTCTCCTTCCCCCGCCCTGCCCGGATTGGCTTCAAAACTCGATTTTCAGATCTCACCCTCCAGAGTAGCCAGGATTACAGTCGTGAGCCAGCGGAGCCTGACTCCTTCGTTTTTGGACAAGCTCTTGCTCCATAGGTCAGGTGGGTCTGGGATTCTTCATCCAGGAGCCTCAGGGAAGCTGGGATTACAGGATGAGCCTTGATGCAAGGCTGAGGACATTTCTTAGCAGATCCCTAAGTAAATCCCGGGTCCCAAATGCTGACGAGGGGGAGGAAAGGCAAGGCTCCTTAGAAGGATGGGGCTGGGATCTGGAAACCCAGTGCTGGCCTGTAGAATCCCAGTTCCCACAAATACACCACCGACTCAGATACAAAGGGCAAGGAGTTTTTATTAGCTGCTGTTTATTAGAGACTGTAGCAGACAGGCTCTCTCCCAGCGTGGCTTATATAGGAAAGAGAGGCCACGTGCAGACGGCTGCGCACAGAAAGAGCCACACGCAGGTGGTGTGTGCACATGACAAATAGCCATTTCCAGCAAGCAAAACAGTAGCTCGGACATGAAGACCACACCACATCAAATTATATCTAGATTTTCCCTTTGTTGGGGTTTATCTGAAGTTTACCAAACCATGCTCCAAACACATCCTATTTGCCAAAACAAAAAACAAAAACCACATTTCACACCTCCCAAGTTTCCAAGTCTAAGGCCGAACCACTTTCCGGGTTTCTGGGCTGACACCTGATGTGGAACTCGTCTATCTTGGCTTCCTCTCATCTTCCACGACTGAAGCGAGGCGTCCAAGCCCAGCGCCCCCGCCAGGGGCAGTGGCTCCGGCTACAGGACTGCGCGGTGAAGCCCGGGACTGGAGTCACCGCTGGCGTGGGGAGGAGCAGGAGGAGGAGGCCGCGCGGGCCGCGCGCCGGTGGCTGCCGCCTGTCACCCCAGCCCCTGGGAGGCCGAGATCTGCGAGAGGCGCTGGAAGCCAGCCCGGGCGGGAAAGTCGCGGAGACTCTCATCTCCAATGAATCGCAGGAAAAAAAAAAAAAAAAACAAACCCGGAGTGGCGCTGTGGCTCAAGTAGTAGAAGCGTTAGTCTTGAGCCAGAGGAGCTCAGGGGCAGCGCCCAGGCCCCGAGTTCAAGCCCCAGGCCCGGCAAATATAAAAACATTACAATCCCTCCCAGGGTAGCCCAAACTGAACACTATAGTGCATTCGGTGGGCTGTTCCGCCAGAATAAAATACCCTTCCTCGGCCTCAGATACACTGGATCTTTGCCCCGCAGTGGCTCGGGGAGCAGAATCGCTCAGAAAGGCAAGGCGCAGGTGCAGGACCCGACATTCCCCTCGAACATCCCGCCTTAATGGCCGGACGGTGGCCGGGAAGGGTCAAACTTAGCGCCGCGGAGCCGGCCGCTTCCGAAGTGTCTGTGATTGGCCCGTCCGGCGCCGAGCATCACGGGAAGAGAAGCCGGACGTAAACCTCTACGGGGACGCGGCCGCGCCTGCAGCGCCCTCGCGGGGGTGGCCTGGCACTTTCGGTGGACCCCCCCCCCCCCTCCCCCACCCCACACACACACTGTTGTCCTCATGGCGCGGCGGGGCGGGGCCCTGGGCTTTGTCGAGTCGCCGACGGCCGCCAGGTACCGCCCTTCCTGAGCGTGCCAATCCCCGGCGGGCTGGAGGGCGGGCTCTCCAGGTTTGAAATTTCCCCAACTGTTGTGGCGGTCGTTCCGTGCGCGGCCAGGGTCGCTCCGAGCCGCCGCGGGCCCGAGGTGCGAGCCCTGATCCTGGGCCCGGGCCCGGTGGGCGTAGATCCCCCACCCTCCCCGACCCCGAGTCCCGGCCGCTCCGGGCGGCCGCGGCCTACTAGGCCTTTCACCCGAGGTGCGACCTCCGGCCCAGCGCGCCTCGCCTCCCGCCGCGGCCTGGCCCGCTGGCCTGGCCTGGGCGTCCGCGGGCTGGCTGTGAGCGGCGTCGGCGGAGAGTTCACCTCAGCGGTCGCGTGTACCCCCGCGGCTAAAGACAGCGTTCCATTGATTCATCGGAACGGTGAGCGCCCTGAACCTCTGTGCTAAGGAGGGAACAGTCTTAGGTGACGGTGAGACTCGTGGGGGGCGGGCTCGGGCTGGGGTGTCCAGCCCGTCACCTGCGGACAGCAAGCCTGAGGGCCAAGAGAATCACACCGTTTGTGTTTCAACCCGGAGGAAACGAGGTGCTGCTTTGTCGGCCGTTCTCGGCATTGGTAACGATGCCACAGGATGGGCTCCTTCATCCTGCCCTTCAGAGACGAATCCGCTGACGAGGCGATCCACTTTTCCTTCCGGTGTCCCCATTCCCCCCCCCCCAATAATTACACTCATCTATGCTTCGTTCCCCCTCCCATGAAAATACAACTGTGCATCTTAGGTATGTTCTGAGAGTGTCTCCCTATATAGTCCTCGCTGGATCGCTCCACCTGACGATCAGCCTCCTGAGTGGTGGGAGTTCCAGCTTTTTTTACATTTATCATATTCTGGATGCTTTTCAAATCAGTATTTCCTAAGGTATATTGTCAATAAAAAGCCCCGTAGTGTAACCTGAGTTGAGTGTTGATAAAGAATGCGGGTTTTGAAGTAGGGTAGATTTAGGTTTCTGTTCTTTCTCACTGTGAATGTGACACCTCTGTGGCCTGATCTTCTAGCTGGATTTAATAACATTCAGAAAGTCGGAAGACTGAAAGTTGTACGCCAGCCTCAAAGAAATGTGTGCTGTAGAGCGTTCGTGCATAGATAGACAGACAGGGGGCATATAGATATATGTGTAGCTCTCTATTTTCTATATCGGTCATTTTTAAAATGATTCATTGTCTCTGCATGTTATGTCTATTAGCCCATTGCCATATGCTAAAGCTTTTAAAAAAAAAAAACAAACAAACCGTATCTGTAGTTTTTGCCTGTTAGAAGTCTTTCTCAATTCTACCTCTCAGTTTGGGTTAATGTGCTCTAAAACATATTCCATCATAACTGTTGTTGTTAATATTGTAGTAAATGCATAGAATTTTCTTTTCCCTTTGGGAAGAGAAATGATGCTCAGTATCTTATACAATAAGTTGTTTAGTCTTAATTCTGCGGGTGCTTGTAGCTGATTCTTTTATAAAATGGTTTACCAATTCTTGAATCTTGTGTGGAATAAGTAACAGTTTTCTACTTGGTACACCGGCAATTATCTGTTTTCAGGAATAGATTTTCTTTGGGGCAGTGGGAGGGGCAGGGCAGGTCCCATCCGGAGCCTTGAACTCTGGGCCTGGGCACTGTCCCTAAGCTGCTTTTTCTCAAGGCTAGCACTCTCTCACATGAGTTATAGCACCACTTCTGGACTTTTCTGTTATTAATAGGAGATAAGAGTCCCACAGATTTTGCTTCCCCTGGCTGGCTTCATACCACAATCCTCAAATCTTAGCTTCCTGTAGCTAAGATTACATGGTAGTCCTAGGTGGCCAGCTTCACAATAGATTTTCTAAACAGCATTAAAACAGAAACATCATTTTAAAATTCATCTTCTCTCATCAAGCAAGCACCCCGTTAGGAATAATTTCTTGTCAATGATACCCATCTCTTAGGTCCTCTGTGATTTACCTACAGAACATTGTTTTTCCTCAACTCTGGAGATACCATTATTGTAATAATCTTTTGGGAAGGCAGCTTAACATCTGAAACCCTGTATTCAATTGTCACTGATCATTTTTTGTCACTTTTTCTGGTTCTTGGTCTTTCAAGTTGCCTTTTACTTCAGGGATATTTGCCTTATTTGTCAGTTCCATTGTTTTGCCTTTCTTCTTTTGGGATCTAAGTATCCCCTATTTCTTTTTTTTTAATTTTAATTTTTGTTCTTGCTGGTACTAGAGCTTGAACTCTATCTCACCTCATACTCTATTTTAGCTTTTTCACTTAATGCAGGTGTCCTACCACTCTGAGCCATACATCTACTTCCAGCTTTTTGCTGGTTAGAGATATGAATTGTTTAGATTTTCTGCCTACACTGGCTTTGAACCTCAATCCTCAGATATCAGCATCCTGAGTAGCTAGAGTTGCTGGCATGCTCCACTGGTGCTTAGCTGTTTTTATTTGCATCAATTAGTTGTATAGGGGGAGTTTATTTTGAAATCTACATAGACATATATACATATACAGTGTACCTTGAGCAGATCCACCTCTGTCACTCTCCCTATATTGTCTCCCCACTTCCCTATCTCAAGCTTCATTGTTACATTTTCACGTGTATAAAGTATTTTGGCTATATTCACCCTCCTTCAGTCTCTCCATTCAGTCTTCTTACACCTTACTTTAAAACTAATTTCTTGAGCAAGAGTGGCTCATGCTATAATACTAGCTACTCAGGAAGCTGAGATCTGAGGGTCATGGTTTGAAACCAGCCCAGACTGGAAGGTGTAAGACTCTATCCCAATTAACCACCAAAAGCCAGAAGTGGTACTGTGGCTCAAGTGGTAAGTGCTAGCTTTGAGTGAAGAAGCTAAGTGACAGCACCCAGGCCCTGGGTTCTAGTTCTATACCATCACACATACAAATATATATATATTTAGAGAGAAGGAGGGGATAGAATGTTGATATTATATATAAGAATTAGAACTATATACTAATAATAAACATAAGAATTAAAAATAACAAAAACTAAAATCTTTATTCTGATTCTGAGATATAGACTTTCATGTTATGAACCAATCAAACCTTTTAAATGGTACAATGTCGTTATAGAAAGCAAGTAAAGTTCTACACCAAAAAATAATGAAGTCTGATTTCATATGATTCATAGGATTTTGGGGGCCCCTGTTGAAGTTCTAGCTGGATAAATATGCTTGATTGAATTCTCTGTCAGAGGAATTTTGTTAAAGTCTTACTCAAGATGATTGCAACACCTTTGAAATGTCTGTCTTCAGGGATACCTCAAAAAGAAGATATGGCCTTGGATGCAGTGTTTTTTGATAGCATTCCTTCAGGTACACTTACTCCTGTTAAAGATTTGGTGAAATATCAGAACTCTTTAACAGAGAATGGCCATAAAAAGAATCAATTCCTAAAAAAGACAACTTCTAAAAATAAAAACATATTTCAGTCTACAATGCTATCAGAAGCTACCACTTCTAATGGTTATCTTGATATCAGTGCTATAAAGCCCAACAAAGATAGATTTAAAAACAAAGAAAACTATGAGTCACCAAGGAAAATATTCCAAAGAATGAAAGAAAAAGTACTGCAGAACAAGGAAAAACAAGCATCAAGAAGCAATGGTGTTCTGGAACCAACACAGAGTGAAAATAGAATCTTCACTCCTAACAGAGATGAGGAAAGACTGTTGGAGAATATCTGTGATAAAAAGAGAACCAACAAATCATTCCAGTCAGGAGAAAATTCTCAAGGTTAGTTTTGTTGTGCGTTGGCAAAAAAGCTGTAATATCTTAAGTCTTTAAATATTTGACACTGTTTGGGGTATTTAGCTCACATTATAATAGCTCACATTTCAGGTGAATTTTACAGTTTAAGAAAAGCAAAAAAATTACAGTAAAGATGATGAAAAAGTTGGAGGGTTTTGTAATTTTTCAGTACAGAATTAGTGGGAAGATTGCATTTGAGTCTAAGTCACTGAAGGAGGTATTAAATACAATAGGCTCTTAGTGTGTCATTTCTGCTGTGCAGGTAAAGCTGTAAATGCTCAGGATACATACAGTTCAGCACTCTTCAATTATTCATATTATACTGCACATACATTAGGTCTGAACATTCATAGCTTGAAACTAATAGTAAACTACATTACTGTCATAAAAATTATTGTTGTACATATTAATACTGCTCAGTCAAAACTAGATCTTATTTCATATTCTTTATCTTGAATACTGTGATGCTTGATTTTTTTTTTTTGGGGGGGGTCCGGTCATGGGCCTGAACTCTGAGCCTGAGCACTGTCCCTCAGCTCTTCAGCTCAAGGCTAGCGCTCTACCACTTGAGCCACAGCGCCACTTCCAGCTTTTTTCCTTTTTGCTTATGTGGTGCTGGGGAATCGAACCCAGGGCCTCATGCATGCAAGGCAAGCACTCTACCACCGAGCCACCTTCCCAGCCCATGTGATGCTTGATTTTTACTGTAATACTGATCACCTTATGCTAACAATAAAACCACTTTCCAACAAATCTAAAAATTTCACTTAATCACCTAAGTTAAGCACAGGGTTACCATAAATTTTACCTTTTGGGGTATCATTTGCTATTTTTTGCATGAGGAAGATAGTAAAGGGAAACATTTATTTAACTGTAAATTGTAATATACATGGCAATAGTACACTGGCCTACCTATGTGGCAGTAGTACAATGGTCTTATTACTGTACCTAAATGTGTACTTCAAGATTTTTTTAAGGTAAATTTTCTTCTTCATGACTAATATAATTCTGCTTCTTTCTTTAAAAATGAAGTTCCAACCTCAGCCCAAGAAGTTTCTCTACAACCATCAAATATTCACCACAGCAAACAAAAGACTCACCACCATCAGGAAAAGAATACACAACTGCACAATTTAACTTATGGTAAACTCTTGTTTTAGTTATTTTTGATCTTTTACTTCATTGTCTTGTTGGATAAGCAGTAAGGACTGACTCTGGACAAAACCTTGAATTATACAAGCTCAAGGAACATAATAGAATGAAGGGTAGAGGGTGAACTATTCCTAATCTGAGAACTTCTTTTAAATATAAACAGTATAACTTTAAATATAAAATATCAACTTATTTCTCTCTCTATTTCATATGATCCTACTCTAAGCTTCATCTGTTTTATACTTTTTTGTAGAAATTCAAGTCCCAAAGAAAAAACAAGAGAATGTTCTGGCTGCAGAAATCTCAAATAAGGCAGTAACTAGAGCACAAATGGCCAAACAACGTCTTCACGTAAAAGAAAAAGTTGTCGCCACTATGTCCAAAAAGGACACATTTGTTATACAAGATGTTGATTCTGCCTTTGAAGAATTCCAAAATACTAATATTGATGTTCCTAATACTAATTGTGTCTCTATTAAAAACTGTGCTCAATTAATGATTTCTGATAGTGTGATAACAGAACAGACTTTAGAGGAAAACAAGGCACAAAATGAAAAGTCAGCATCTAGAACGACTAGTCTTACAGGATCTTTGGAAGATACGTGTAAAATTGTGCTTGCAAGTCCAAGACTTCATTTACCAGAACCTCGGAGATCAAAAAGAAATGCTTTAAAGCTTTTCCCTCCATGTGTACTTCAAACTGTTAGAAATGAAGCTAAACAAAACAAGGTAGGCCTCTATGCCCTTGAAATGGGTAACTTGTAAAGTATATGCATTGTATCTCAATAAAGCTGACTTGTACTGTAAGGGGAAAAAAAAAAGAGGAAAACTTTTTTTTTTTTTTTTTGGGTCCGGTCGTGGGGCCGGAACTCTGGGCCTGGGCGCTGTCCCTCAGCTCTTCAGCTCAAGGCTAGTGCTCTACCACTTGAGCCACAGCACTACTTCCAGCTTTTTTTTTTCTTTTTGCTTATGTGGTGCTGAGGAATCGAACCCAGGACCTCATGCATGCGAGGCAAGTGCTCTACCACTGAGCCACCTTCCCAGCCCCGGAAAACTTTTTTTTTGTTTTGTGGTAGCATTCTTCGGGCTGGATCTCAGGGCCTGGGTGTTGTGCTCAAGCTTTTTTGCTCAAGGCTAGTGCTTTAACACTTGAATCACAGCTTTATTTCTGGTTAGTTTGAGATGAGAGTCTCATAATGAGGCTTTCTATCCTGCTCTGGCTTGGAAACATGATCATCAGATCTCCATCTTCTGAGTAGCTGGCATTATAGGTGTGTGCCACTGGTGTCAAGCTTCTGTTCTGATTGTTTTTTGAGGAAGGGTATTAACAACACAACTTAATTAAAAAGGAATTATAACATCTAAGGATTTCCGAGTTTTATTTATGATAAAAAGACTTAGGACATTATGATTAAAAGATTTAGGACATTAAACTGTTACATTAGGGTAAATTCCTGAAGGAAGTGCTTTGAAAATGAAAATTCAAGAAAAGTGTAAAGTTTCCAATTATAAAACGTTTGCTCATTAATTTTTAAATGGATGATAATTAGTATCAAATTGAAATGGCTGTCTTAATTTTAAAGAAGTGTATTGTTTGAGTTTCTATATATCACTAGAAATTGCATTATTTTCTTTTTAAATTGCATTATAACTTAAAGCCAATTTTAGATGTTCACTTAAAAATGTTTGAAATAAGATGAGCAAATAAGATGAGATACCAGAATTGAGGTTTAAAGCCAGCCAGTACAGACAAAT
Source organism: Dipodomys ordii (assembly GCF_000151885.1). Lineage (NCBI taxonomy): Eukaryota > Metazoa > Chordata > Mammalia > Rodentia > Heteromyidae > Dipodomys > Dipodomys ordii. The sequence goes on from NW_012267232.1 coordinate 10,039,626, forward strand.
CCAAAAGACACTTATCTCCAATTAGCCAACCAAAAGCCAGAAGTGTTGGTATGGCTGAAGTGGTAGCTCACCACCTTGAGTGAAAAAGCAAAATGAGAGCAGGAGGCCTTGAGTTCAAGCCTCAGTAAAGACAGGTGCCAGTGGTTCATGCCTCTCTCTAATCCTAGCTACTCAGGAGGCTGAGATCACAGTTTGAAGCCATCCCAAGTAGATTGGCTTATCTTATCTATAATTAGCCCCCAGAAAGCTGAAATGGAGCTGTGGCTCTAGTGGTAGAGTACTAGTCTTGAGCAATAAAATAAAATTAAGCTTAGTAACAGCACCCAGGTTTAAGTTCAAGCCCCAGGATTGGCCCACAAAAAAAGGAGAGAGGGAGGGAAGGAAGGAAGGAAGTGAGAACAGAGAGGGAAAAAAAAAAAAGAAGAGAGACACTGTTGAAAAGGGAACTTTACAATTTAGGTGAGGTGGGGGGGAGTAGTTGTGGAAGTGGAAGGGAAGGGATGGTAGGGGAAAAACAAAGGAGGAAAGTAGGTAATTATGCTTGATAGGAGATGTACTCATTACCTTGCTCATGTAACTGTATTTTTACAATAAAAATGTATAAGAAAAAGGAAAAGAGTAAGCCCTTCACCATGGTTTATAGGAATGTGTACATACCATTTATTCTTGAATGAGATTTCTAACCGTATTATTTCCTCTTGCCTATGCCTTTCAAGTTATTATGCTTTATATGATGCCTACTTTGGGCCTCTGTACTTGATCTCTGCTGTAAGAATCTAGTAGTTATTATGTCACTCATCCTTCACTATTCAGTTCTCTACTTCAAGACCCTCCTTTACTGTTTGTTTGGTTTTTTTTGGGGGGTGTCAGTTTTAAACATGAGATCTTGCATTTATTAAGCAGGCTGTCTACCATTTGAGCTATGTCTCTAACCTTGACTATCCTATCTTACTTAAGCACCTACTTTGTAATATCTAAAATTTACTTTTTCTTGTAACTGTAACCAGTTAATGACATTTTAGTATGTATTTGTCTGTTTTGAAACCACCATCTTGCCTCCTGCCTCTACCTCTCCCTGACATACATTTGCTTCAGTATGCATGCATGCATGTACACACCAGTTTACGCTATGAGGGTAGCCATTTTATTTCTTGCTGTATCTCCACTGTCTATAACAGCGAGTATAACTCAAAAAATATAGTATTTGAATGGATGAATAATGAATATATATTTTGATATTTAAATGGGCAGTGTAGTAGGATTGTAGAAAAAGAATTCCCAGATCTGTAATCCATATTTGCTGCTAATTACCTGAGTAGCATATAGGTAAGTCATTTAGACATAGTTTCTTTATCTGTGTAATGAAGGATATAATACTTTCCTCCTAGTAGTGTGCATGGAATACTGTTAGTGTTGGCTCTGTTATTTTAATGTTATCTCCATCTGACTGATGCTTTATCTCAAGACAAATTTGGGGAACAGGAGGAATGTTCATTTCCCAGTCTTGCTTATAATTTTGTTTTTCTTTTCAATGCTGGGGATTAGCCCTAGGTCTTATATGCGCGAGGTAACCATCCTAGAACTTACATTACCATCCTTCCATAATATTTTAAATGCTCCTGTTTTAGTGTGAAACTACCACTGGAGGATTTGTCTATATATAATTTTATACGAAGTAAATGGCCACTCAGATTAGTTAATCTATGATATTTACCTGTGGTTCTCATCAGTGATAGTTCAGTTTTAAAATTTTCATGAAATCTTTTTGCATAGATATAATGGAAATTTTTCTATTTGAATGATACTAAATTTTATTTACACTAAAATAATATTCTGAGCTATTTAGATATTTGCTTTGAAATAGAATGCTATTAAATTAATATTACCAGCAAATAGTAAGAGAAATGTAATACTACTTTTTGTTCACTCTCTTCATGTTTTCAATTTTGTAAAATACTTTATAACAATAGCTAGCTAAAATAAATTGTGGTTCTTATAGATAAGTATAAAAGAATCATTGAGGTTACTTAGGTGAGTTTTGGGGGTTTTTTTTGGTAATTCAAGTTGACTTTCTAGCGTTGATGCTATAAGTTATGCAAGTGATTTTTTTAAAAATTCTTGTTTAGGTTGTTCACCTACAGGAATGGATGATTAAAGTTATCAATGATAATACTGCTATATGTGTAGAAGGAAAATTGATGTAAGTATAATATTTACCTATTATTTTACAGATGAGGCATGACTCAAGTGCTAGAGTGCCTGCCTAGTAAGCAATTCTGAAGCCCTGAGTACTACCAAAAAAAAGAAAGTTTGAACACTCTTTCAAAAGATAGTTCTGAGTAGCTAGAATTACAGGCTTCAGCCACTGGCACCTGGTCTTTTTATTGTGTTTTTAAAATAGTGACAACTCAAAGTGTATGTTGTTTCATTTTTTTCTAAGTTGCTAATAACTGGACTGGTATTACCTGCTTAAATTTTTACTACAAGCATTTTAGTCCACATTTTCACATCCAGAATGGAACAAGCAGATATAAATTGCTAACCTAGAAAAGAAAGCAAGATTATTTCAAACTTTTTTGCACAGCTACATATTAGGTGGTTTTCTCTAAAGTGAGTATCAGTAAGTACGAGGATTTTGTGTAACTCTGCTCCTCTTGTTTTTCTGTTTTTGATAATCAGCTTCTTAGTTGTGAAACAAATTTATAATACAATAGTATATCATTTATGGTACTTACATGGAAATTTATAAAGCTGAATACAGGAGCTGGGAAGGTGGCTCAGTGGTAAAGTGCTTGCCTTGCATGCATGAGGCCCTGGGTTCGATGCCTTTAGAGTTTTATTTAAATTAAATGTCCGTTAAGTAAAGCACAAAAGAGTGAAAGAGATGTATTAAGGTATAACTTAATCCCATTTGACTTAAAGTAAATACTTTATTACACTTATAAATAGAACGTTTATTACCTGAAAAATGAATGTTCAACATTTCCCTAATACAGCTTTATATTTTGTTCTTTGCATTTTATATTTTGTTCTTAGTATCATTGAAGTGAGTGCATTTGTGGGTCAGTGATTTGCTATTATAGTTTGTTTTTCTACACTGGAATCCCTTCTTGAGATTTTTGTCTTCCAAGGTAAAAATGTTTGGTTATGTATTAAAGTTAAAAATACCCTCAAGTTTGGGCACTGGTGGCTCATGCCTGTAATCCTAGCTATTCAGAAGGTTGAGATCTGAGGATTACGGTTCAAAGCCAGCCTGGGCAGGAAAGTCTTTGAGATTATCTCCAGTTAACCACCCAAAAACTGGAAGTGGTGCTGTAGTAGAGTGCTAGCCTTGAGCAAAATAGCTCAGGGACAACACCAGGCCATGAGTTCAAGCCCCATGACTGAAAATAAATAAATAAATTCCTTGAGATTAGATGGATTTATTATACCTGTAATACCAGCTACAGCTAATTGGAAGACTGGGGCAGAAGGATCAAGAGTTGAAGATCAGGCCGATTTCACTATATTTTCTATAGTGAAATCCCTTCTCAAAAAAAAAAAAAATGTGCAGGAAAATCAACACACACAAGATCATGAAGATAAAGGCTCCAGAAAAATTATCTTTGGAAGCTTAATGTATGTTAAGCTGAAGTTGAAAATATTGCCGATACTAGATAGAGAAAAGGTTTACTTCCATGTTAATAAAACATTTCATATTCGGGACAAGGTTTGGCCACAGGCCAGTTTCTTGGTATATGGTCTAAGAATCTCATTAGCTAAGTGGGAGAGTTCTTCAGTAGTGTTAGTGTAAAATGTTTTGTGATTAGATGAATAATACTGTTATTGTTGCTGTAACTACAGTGGAACATTACTACTTTTCATTACAAATTTGTAATTCTATATGAATGTGGCAAAATGTGAATATTTTGGCCTTACTGAACTATTCTTTTTCCTAGAGATATGAATAATATATATTGGCACAGCAATGTAATTATAGAACGGATTAAACAAAATCAGCTTAGGACTTTATCGGGCAACATTTATATATTGAAAGGAATGATAGACCAGTTTTCCATGAAAGAAGCAGGTGAGTGTTCTTAGTTGAATCTTTCACAGCTTTCTATCTTGTCTTAAATAAATGCACAGTTCTGTACCCCAAAGTTACCCCAAAGGCTTCTATCTAAATTTCCCATGTTCTTTCACTGCCTGTATTTTCCATTTGAGTAGTTTTCTAGTTCTTATCCTTTATACCACTTCAACTGTACTGCTCTTATTGTTCCACACATACATCAGGTATGCTTTTTGCCTTATTGCTTTCCTTTGCTTTCAGCATTCTCACTCCAACATGGGTCGTACCTGCTTCTAACATTCTAACTTCAACAAGGCTCATAGTCTTGGATTCTTCAAGATTTTTTCACTGCTTCAGTGAGAACTTCCCTAACTTTTTCTTTTTTTTAAATAATTGTCCTTTTCTGTACTTCCCATGAACATGCTTATCCACTTTCCCTACAATACCATCTACTAAACAAGTGGGTTTTTTAAGACTGATTTGCCTTCTCTTACATAGTAGAAGGCAAGTTCCTTAATGGCAGAGAGTTTTCTCTACTTCATTAACTGTTAAGTCCTCAGTATCTTTGACAGTGGCTGGCATGTAATAATAATACAATCAACATATGTTTCTTGGTTGAATTAGTGAATTACTGATATGTTTTGAAAATTCTAGACTTCAAATTTTTTAATTTTTCTTTAATTAGGATACCCATATTATCTCACAAGGAAATTTATGTTTGGATTTCCAAAAAATTGGAAGGAGCACATTGATAATTTTCTACAACAACTAAGGTAAAGTGTTCTTTTAAGTTTTGAACTTTTTTCTTTTTTTTTCTTAAATTTTGGCAGTACTAGAGTTTGAACTAAGTGTCTTGTTTTGGCTAAGTGAGGAGTCTACTGCTTGAGCCATACCTTTGTCCCTAAAACATCAGCTTTTTGAAGTATAACTTATATTCAGTAAAATTCAGCCATTTTGAGATAGAAGAGGTAATGGATCTTTACAAATATACACACTGAGGTAACCAATGTAAAGTGGTTTTAGTTTATTTGGGGAGGGGGGATGTTAGTTTTGAAGTTCTTTGTTATCTTAGAAGAGCTTCAGAAACTAACACTTTATTGGAATTTCTGTCACATTGAATAGTCTAAAAGGAAAATGGAACTTTGGATGTATTTCATAATCTTTACTTACCCTTTAAGAAAGTATGTAGGTGTGCTAGCATGAAGCTATTTGTCCTTTTTCATGTTGTTTCTCAGCAGTCGTATAGGTTTAGCTATTTAGCAGACACTAGTTGGTAATGGGAAAAGAATAATTAATTACTTCTTGTTCTTAAGGAACTGATAGTGAGGGGATACTTGGTTTAAAGTTTAATCAAAATACAAATAATTTATAACAAGATCTGTGAAGTATTTTTCTGGACATATTGCCTTTATTCCAATCACTACACCCTGACTTGGTAGCAGGGTAACTGAATGAGCATGGCTGCTCATTCAGTAAACTTTATAGCAGCTTAATTAGGAATTTCAAGAACAATAGAGGAGGTATTTAGAGGTTATCCTCTAGACCCTTAGCTTAATGTGATGTTTGGGTTTCTTATGGAAGAGAATTAAAAATATAACATTAAAAATAATCTTCAGCTAGGCTTAGTGGCTTATTTCTGTAACTCCAGTACTCATGGGTTAAAGCAAGAGGATTTTGGTGTGGAATCTAGCCTGAACTACATAAAGAGTTCCAGGTCAATCTGGGCTACATAGTAAAACCCTGTCTTAGTCTAGGATACATAATGAAACCCTGTCTCAAGTTTCACCTGAGGGAATTTCTATTTATTTAGTTTTTTTGTTTGTTTGTTTTGTATAGTCCTGGAGGACCTGGACACTTTTTAGTTTTTATGATCAAGGCTAGTGCTTTACCACTTGGGCTATAGCTCCACTTCCAGCTTTTGTGGTAGTTATGGAGATGAAAGTCTCGTGGGCTTTCTTGCTCCCACTAGCTTCAACCATAATCCTCAGATCTCAGCCTCCTGAGTAGCTAGGATTTACAGGTATGAGCCACTGGCACCTGGCTAGTTTATTTTAAGAACTAATTACAGGAAAAATGTTACAACTCTTTTTAGAGCTGATGAGAAGAACAGAAGAAAAGCCAGACAAAAACAGAAAAGATTTGCCCCTGTCATGCAGAAATCAATGAAAAATAATGTAGAAGAAAGCCAACTGAATGTCTTCCAAAAGGCCAGCACCACGTGTAGCCCTGACTGTAATAATTTGGGTATGCTTGATCTTTTCTGTTGGTGTAGTGGTAAATTCTGAAAACCCTTTATTTATTGTATATAATGTATGCAGTGTTATGTTCTTTGTTTTTTAATTCCGACACTATATAATGGATAAGAGGTTCCCTCTTCTCATTTTCCTCTGGGATCTGTTTTAGGAAAATGTGTCAAAGTGTTGCACCAAAAGGAGAGCTCACAAGATAAAAGTTGTTACAAGGATTTTATTTTTCTGTAACAGGGTTAAAGCAGGGAAGGGGATCTAGAAAAAGAGAAACATTTCCTGTTCCCCTTGTAGTCAATAGAAGTTAAATATCAAAAGAAGACAAAAAAAAATCTTTATAGTTTCAATGAATCTTTTTTTGTTTTTCTAGAATTTTAGCTCATTAACCATTTGCTAAGCTTATATTATGTTGGAGGGGGGCTACAATAGACTCCCCGAATTATATTTCTTTTTTTTCTTTTTTTGTCGGTTATGGGCTCTGAATTCTGGGCCTGGGTGCTGTCCCTCCACTCTTCAGCTCTACCACTTGAGCCACAATACCACTTCTGGCTTTTTCTGCTTATGTGGTGCGAAGAAATCAAACCCATGGCCTCATGCATGCAAGGCAAGCACTCTACCACTGAGCCACCTTCCCAGCCTCCCTGAATTATATTTCTTTGGCTTACTTCACAGTGTCTCTTGAGGAAGTATAGACCTAGTTAACATGGAAAGACTGCCATTAGTAAAACAAATGTACATATATAAAGGTCATCTACAATCATGAAATAGACAAAAGATGTAAGCCGGTTTTTCTGATATGTACCTTTCTGTCCAGGAAAGACCTTTTCACCGGAAGAACTGATTAGGAGTCTGATTTCTGACCCAGGTGGCTCTTACTTATGTAACAGGACAGTTCTTTTTTTTGGGGGGAGGGGGGAAGGGGTCCGGTCATGGGGCCTGAACTCTGGGCCTGGGCGCTGTCCCTCAGCTCTTCAGCTCAAGGCTAGCACTCTACCACTTGAGCCATAGCGCCACTTCTGGCTTTTTTCTTTTTGTTTATGTGGTGCTGGGGAATCAAACCCAGGGCCTCAGGCATGCAAGGCAAGTGCTCTACCATTGAGCCACCTTCCCAGCCCCACAGGACAGTTCTTGCTCACTATGAAGTTCCCTGAGTATATTCCATAGCCTGTCCTCACTTCTTCCCAGAGTCGTATATAGTTTTTGTTTTCTTTTAATTTATGGCCAGTTAAACTAAAAGTTTTGTTTTTTGTGTTTTTGGTCAGTCATGGGCCTTGAACACAGGTTCTGGGCGCTGTCTCTGACCTTTTTTGCTCAAGGCTAGCACTTCACCACTTTGAGACACAGTACCAAATCTCATGGACTTTCTTGCTTGGGCTGGCTTTGAACTGCAATCCTCAGGTCTCAGCCTCCTGAGTAGCTAGGGTTACAGGTGTGAGCCATCAGTGCTCCACTCTTAAGATTTTTGATGCTTTAGAGGACAGAGTAAATTTAGAACTTTCCTAAATATACTGTAAAGTTTGTTTTGCTCAAAAATTAAGTTAGCCTGGACTTATTTATACCTTGGAGTATTTAAGTGTACTGAAATAATTCCATATACATGAAAAAAGTATAAGAGCAATAACTAATTAAGTTAACATATAATTAAGATAATCAGTAATTTATCTATACAAATTAACTATATACTACTCTGCCTTAGGTGTATTAAACCAAAACAGTTATAAAACCATGGCTCTTCAGTTTTTTTAATGAAAAATAATTTTAGCAAAACCTTACCCTAAAATGATTATGTCTAGAACAACTGCTTTTCATTGTAATCAAATTGATAATGCATATAAGTGACATTGGAGTAGGCAGATAATATTTTTTAGATTGGCTCTCTATTGTAGAACAGCATCTTGTTGTGTTTTGTTTTAGGCAAAAATCTTTCTGTTGACTAGGCTAGTGAACTTTGATCCTCCTACCTCACCCTCCAGGATACTGGGAATACAGATGTAGCACATATTGATGCAAAGCAGCTTATTTTCTTACGCAATTATTTGTTGAAAATTCTTTTTTCACAGACCTGACTAATAAGCACAGTGAATTACCAGGAGCTACAGAAATAACTACTGGCTATAGTAAATGTCAAAATAAACCACCATTAAAACTCCTACATGATGGACTAAATAGTACTATTCAAAATGGAGGAAGATATGATTTATCTAATCAGGTAAGGTATTCCTGTACACAGATATTTCATGTGGTAATATAGTTCAGGAACATAACCAAAGACAAATTCTACTGAAGTATTAGTTTACATGACCAATCAAATTCAGAAATTGCAAGAGTAAAAAGGACTTTTGAGGGCTGGGTGTGACTCTAATGGTAAAGTACCTGTCTAATAAGCCCTGAAACCTAATTCCAGTACCTCTAAAGGAGAGAGGATTTATTTGAGATCTCAGGAATTGCTGTTCAGGAAACAGATACTGGTAGCTCTAAATCAGTGTTCCAGAGAAAATTGGGAAGGTGTGAACAATGGTGAGCCAAATGGTGGTATTTATAAGGTAGTAAAAATGATATTTTGAGAAAGTTGCTGTTACAGATGAGAACAGAGCAGTAACCAATCAAAGATTTTTAACAAAATATGTAGGTCTGGGGAAATAACAAAATAATAGAACATTTACCTAGCATGAGAAGAACCCTGGTTTTGTTAAACCTCTTCAGTCCCCCTGTCCCCCCGCCCCCCAAAATAAAAGTATATACTTAGTAAAAATGTCCATAGAACAAAAACCCAATAACTTTTTGTATTTTGACTGGCAGAATGTAATCTATTCTAGCTCTGCAGTCAGAGGTAACCAAAGTTTACATTCCTTGGCAAAGGTTACATTCCTTTGAAAAGGGCACTTTGATAAACTCATTCAGTAGCTTGTTGCTGGTGGCTCACGCCTGTAATCCTAAATACACAGGAAACTGAGATCCAAAGACCATGGCTCAAAGCCAGCCAGGGCAGGAAAGTTCATGAGACTCTTATCTCCAATTAACTACCAACAAAGCTGGAAGTGGAGCTGTAGGTCATATGGTAAAGCAGTTGCTCAGGTACAGTGCCCAGGCCCCGAGTTCAAGCCCCAGAAACAATACCAAAAAATCCCAGCAACAAAAACAAAAAATTCAGTGTTGTTTTCTTTGTAATTTTTCTTAATTGATTTCCTTAAAATGATAAGTAAATGTCATGATGCTTATTTTTCCTATTTACATGGAAAAAGTTTAGGCAACAATAATAAATATTTTAGCTCTTAGAGTAAAGCTTACTTTAAATAAGATATATTAAAAACCATTTGAAAAAAAACAGTATATTAAATCAGTAAAGGACTTGTATGAGATAGTAGAAATCTAGATGTTGGTTCTAAAGTTCAAGCTGTAGCAAAACGATTTGACAAATGAATAGCCTCCACTAAGGAAATTTGTAGACCCACAGATACCTAGCAGTTTGTATTCTTGATTGATACATGCTGTCAAAGTGCTTAAGATCATGTTCAGAGAGTAGTTGTTAAAATAAAAGCGAGTCATCTTTTTGTTTTGAAGAACTTAATTGGGAAGAAAGAGTACAAAAAATTGTCTTCAAAGAAAGTGAAAAACTGTGACGGAATAAATGAAAGGACAAGGAAAAGCCAGAAGCAAGGTAATAGATCTTTAATAGTGTTATAACTAGAAGCTACTACTTGAAATGCTTTTAATATGATCAAAGTAGTCATGTATTTCCTAATCTAAAACATTGAACTTAGATTTGTTATTTTTATAAAAAATGATTTGTATAGAAGATAAGTTTGTTTTTGTTTGTTCATTTTATTAATTTTTGCCATCCTAGAGCTTGAACTCTGGGCTTGGGTGCTGTTCCTGAGCTCCTTTTTGCTCAAGGCTAGGTCTCTACTACTTATGCCACAGTGCTACTTCCAGCTTTTTTTTTTGATTAATTGGAGATAAGAGTCTCACAGACATTCCTGCTTGGGCTGGCTTCGAACCACAATCCTCAGATTTCAGCCCCCTGAATAGCTAGGATTACTGGCATAAGCCAACGGTGCTAAAACTATTATTTTAAATGCCCCAAGTTCTTTATACCAAAATTTGAAGAACACTTTCTCTGAATGCTTCAAATTGAGAAATCAAGCATGCTGATACAACAGCAATCTGTTGTTCCAGCAACTCTGGAGGTAAGGGCACAGACAATTGTGAAATTATGGCACAGCCAAGGTGTAGTTATACCCCATCTCAAAAAAAAAAAAAAAAAGCTCACACTTGTAATCGTAGTTACTCTGAATGTTTGAAACCAGCCTAAGCAACCTAATTGGTACTAGAAGTATGGATCAAGTGGTAAAACACCTTCCTAACAAGCTTGACCTCTGAAGTTAAGCTCCAGTATCAACAAAAAGCAAACAAAATAGCAAAGGAAAATGGTAGGAACAAACTTTCATTTGAAGGCTTGAACTGTAGATAGATGATGACAAAAATCATTTGGAGGTGCTGGGAAGGTGGCTCAGTGGTAGAGCGCTTGCCTAGCATGCCTGAGGCCCTGGGTTCGATTCCTCACACCACATAAGCAAAAAGAAAAAAAAGCTGGAAGTGGCGCTGTGGCTCAAGTGGTAGAGCGCTAGCCTTGAGCTGAAGAGCTGAGGGACAGCGACCAGGCCCAGAGTTCAGGCCCACAACCGGACCCAAAAAAAAAACCCATTTGGAAATTTTTAAGTTACTTTTGATTAGTACCACTTTTCCATAAATCATAATTTAGACTTTTCTCCCCAGCATTCAGTATTATTCATGAGTTTTTTTTAATGTTGTTTACCTTACAGTGGCATGTATTTCATTATGGTGATTGGTGTGATCATTTAAATTTTATTAGTATTTATAATTACAATTGAATAACAGATGTAGAATTTCAGTTATTAGTTTAGTTTCTGGTTTCTAGATTTTTAAATTAGAAAACAGCTGTCATCTTAATTTCTTTCCTTAACTGACATGATGTAATACTGATTTGAAGTTGGTTGTTTTCAATTATTTCACCATGATAATTCACACAGTTTGGGGATATTCAGGGCTATCATTAGTGATGGTAGTTATGCCTTTACTGGTAGAACTCCACATTTTTCTGATTTCATGCTTAACCAGCCCAATTTCTGTTTCATACACATACAATCCATGTGAAGTAAAGTTTTAATGATCCTAATGATTTTCTAAGTCTAAATATTCTACCTCTAAAGAATTGGTTTAGCTGGGTGCTAGTAGCTCACATCTATAATCCTAACTACCTAGGAGGCTTGATTGTTGCCTGAGTAGGGAGCATCGCAGTTCAAAGCCAGCCCAGGCAGAAAAGTTTATGATACTTAACTCCAATTAACCAACTCCTAAACCTGAAGCGTGGTTGAGGCTCTATGTGGTAGACCACTAGCCTTGAGCACAAAAGCTCAGGGATAGTGTCTAAGCTTTGAGTTCAAGTCTCATGACTGACTCCCCAAGAACCCTAAAACAAAATTGACTTAACAAGTATTTGTTTAGTGTTTAGTGTACTCATGAAAGCCTACTAACATCTCCAAAACAAAAATACAAACATGTAAAATAAAATTTTCACCATTATTGAACCTTTTCCCAGTCTGGTTAAAAAATAAAAATGTGGGGCTGGGATGGTGGCTCAGTGGTAGAGCACTTGCCTTGCATACCTGAGACCCTGGGTTTGATTCCTCAGCACCACATAAGCAAAAAGAAAAAAGCCAGAAGTGGCGCTGTGGCTCAAATGGTAGAGCGCTAGCCTTGAGCTGAAGAGCTGAGGGACAGAGCCCTGGCTCAGAGTTCAGGCCCCACGGCGGACCCTAAATAAATAAGTAAATAAATAAACAAACAAACGTGTGTAATTATAATACAGCATATGTCAAAGAAATTTTAAAGTTTTCTGGAAATTTGAAGTGTGTTTCTTCAGTTGAGGGAATCAGAACAGTTCGTGGACTTTCCTGAATACAAGCAAAACAGGTGGTGATTTGATTTGGTCCTAAGTGAACAAAATTTAAAAAAGTTAAGAACTGAGCATGTTTTAGAAGTGATCTAATAGACAATAAAATATGGTTCAGATTTGAGGACAATGAAAGATCTGAATGGAAGCGAAGGCAGAAGAGCTCATAGAATACCAGTAGAATAGAATAAGTCATCAACAGAGAGAGAGAGAGAGAGAGAGAGAGAGAGTGTGTGTGTGTGTGTGTGTGTGTGTGTGTGTGTGTGTGTGTGTGTGTGTGTTGGGGCTTGAACTCACGGCCTGGGTGCTATTCCCGAGCTTTTTGGCTCAAAGCTAGCTCTTTACCAGCTCAAGTGCCAGCTTTTTATGGTTAGAGATAAGAGATAAGGACTTTCCTGCCCAGGCTAGCTTTGAATCTCAGATCTCACCTCCTGAATAGACGGGATTCTAAGTGTGAGCCAGCTAGACTCAGCTCCATCAAAAGATTTACATATACAATTATGTAATGTTTAGAACTCAAAGGGCAGTGATATGAAGAGACCTATGCTTTAGGAGGATTTAATATGGTAATAGGATATAATGGAATTTGTGTTGAAAAATAGCATATTTGTGAAAATATGTGTACTTATGTTTTTTTATATCTAATTTGCTGATTTTGTCTTACAAAATTTAAGAGAGAACTGAAGAATCAGTTGTTCCTATGGATATCCTAACTTCAAGAGAACAGGTCACAGATGACGAAAGAATGGGTGTCAGGACAAAAGAAGCTTGTATTTTAGTAACACCGCTGAAAACTAAAAATGCAATAGAAAGAAGATGCATGAAATATAATCTGTCTTCTGACACTATTAAAGCAGTAACAGAGTTTGTAGTACCAAAACATCATGAAAATGATTCATACTTAAATGAAACTGTAAGTCATGTCAGTAAGCCTGTAGGGACAGGGACTTCAGAAAATATATTTGAGTATAGTACAGGTTGTAAAAGTATGAGCAAGGAAGATTGCAATGTGGATCATTTACTCACTGTCAATCAGAAAATGATAATGCCTAGCTCTAAAAATGAAGAAGCAGTCACCATTGATGTTAAGAAAAATACCAAGTTGATATCAAAACTGAAGAAAATTGAAAACCAAGTACCTATGTCATCTTCCAATTATCAGCCCTCATCAGATTTGTCCAGTGAAGAAAGTGAAACAGAAAAGGAAATTAGAAGGAAAGCTGGGATTAAGAAAACTATAGAAGCCAACACCAAAGAAACATCAGTTCACCTAAGAAGAAACACAAGAGACCTCACAAAGGATATCCTACTGATTTCAGAATCTGAAACTGAGGAAAGTGAAACTGAATTTCATATCAAGCGAAAGAAAGCCAGGTCTTCTGCTAAAGGAACACTTTCGAAATCTACTGGTAGAAACAAGCCATCCCTAAACTGTTTACCAGGTTCAATTTATGATAAAGAATGGAATGAGAAGGAGTTGCAGACACTTCATTGGTAAGCACTTACATTTGACTCTAGAGTATTTATGGAGGGGCTACATAATAAAAGACATAAAAACAGAATGACTAATCATTATCAGTATAGTGATATAAATAGTGAGACTTTTGCTGAGACTGGGGTGATTCATTGTGTCTATTGCTGCCAATAAACTGGCCTGATATGAATTGAATTTAGCTATATAGACTTAATGAACAGTTTGAGTAATGTGGTGATATAGAAACCAGATTGTGATTGATGAAGAGTGAATGGGGGTAAAAAGATGAAGGCAGTTTAGGTAGACACTCCCAAGGGAATTGGTTAAAGGTGGGGGTAGTCAAAGACCGTGTGAGATACAGTGATATGTTTTATTACTTACTTGCTTATTGGTAAAGTAGTAGATTCCAGAAGTGATAATCTAATAGAAAAGGAATGATGAGAAAAGAACTCGGAAATATTCTACACTTTTCCAATCCCTAGGTGCCCATCTATCTACATAACATTGGGAATTTTTTTCTTTCTCTTCCCTTCTTTTATTTCTCTTTCATCTCACTCCTACCTTCTCTCTCTTTCTTCTCATGTGTGTGTGTGTGTGTGTGTGTGTGTGTTGAGGGGGAGCGCCTAAGTAGCCTTGAACTTCCAGCCTTGTGTGTGTGTGTGTTGAGGGTGAGCGCCTAAGTAGCCTTGAACTTCCAGCCTTCCATCTTTGCCTCCCCAGTGCTGGAATTACAGGCATGTACTATGACACCTGGCTTCAGATCACCTGGTCCAGGGTTATAGCGTGAACTCAGGACCTTAAATTCTTCCTCAGTTTTTTCTGCTTATATCTAGCACTCTACTGCTTGAGCTACATCTTCATTTCTGGCCTTTTGCTGGATGAGGCAAGAGTCTTAAGGATTTGTCAGTCTGAGCTGTTTTCAACTGTGATTCTCACATTTTATTCTCTTGAGTAGCTAGGACCATAGGCCTGAGTCAGTGATTCCCAGCAAATTGTGTTATGTGTTTGTTTTTGGTGGTGCCTTTTAATTCAGGGCCTTATGCTTGCTCTACCACTTTAGCCACTTTTTTTAGCCTTTTTTGACGGGGTGAGGGTGGCCGGCCATGGGGCTTGAACTCTGGGCCTGGGCGCTGTCCCTCAGCTCTTCAGCTCAAGGTTAGCACTCTACCAATTAAGCCACAGCGCCAGTTCCCTCTTTTTTCATATCTACTTTGTTCTTAAAGTATTTCTGTGGTCCATCTTCTTGACAATATTCCTTTCAGACTTTTGAATCTTTTGCCTGACTTATGGTAATAGCACTGTATTTGTATTTTTATTTTGGGCTGGATAACCTGTTTGATATATCTCTAGATTAAATACATAGCTGTCATTCTAGTACATCTAAAATCCTCACTGCATTTCTTTGTAGTCTTCAAGTTTTCTAAGATTCCACCCTCATAATGAGAGCAGCCTATGTTATGCTTTTATCTTTTCTAGCTATATCTAGTACCATTTCCTTCTAATAAAGCTTTCAATCTTTTCTGAATGTTAGATCATCTAAAGAGATTTAAATATGCCCATACAACAAAGACTTTACTTTCTGTTAAGGTAGAATAAGTACATTCCATTGGTTCTTCTATTGTGCTACTTACATAAAATCTAGGCAGAATACATGGCGAAGGTTTTGGGGTTCCCCACCCCCTTGCTGTTACTGGGGTTTGAGGTCAAGGTCTTCCCTTGCTGTGAGTTCCGTCTCCGGAACCATGTCCCCAGACCTTTTTGCTCTGATTACTTTTCAGTCTCACTTTTTTGCCCAGGGCAAGCCTCAGATCTCAATCCTCCTATTGTCCTATATATCTCAGTTCTGAGAGTGCACCATCAAGACTGGCTTATTGGTTAAGATGGGGTCAAGCTAACATTTTTTGGCCTGGGCCCAAACTGGAATCCTCTTAATTCTGCCTTCTGAATAACTTGGATTACAGGAGTGCCACTACTGTGCTTGACCTAGTGCACATTTTCTTAATTTTGGGAAGTGAGTCTGTAACGTTAAGGTACCATTAAACCATTGGGGAATTCCTATTTTTTTGCTCTTCATCCCCAAGCTAGAATGAAAGCTACGAAAAATCTAGAAAGTGAGTATTGAGGCAAAAAGAAGTCAAGTTGAAGCTGAGGTTGAGGAGTAGGGAAAGAGGGCCCATTAACAATCAGAATAGAGAAAAATCCCAATGCATTTTTCAATCCAGTCTTCTTGTAATTCCACAGGGGCTACAATCAGGATGGATATGCAACCACTACTACATATTTTGTCTAACAGTATTTGAAATAGAGACATGATGTAATTAAGAGAATAGTGTTAGTGCAGGTTGAATACTCCTGTGAAAAATCCAAAATGCTCCCAAATACAAAACTTTACTTTTTGAGTGCTGACAAATTCCACAAGTGGGAAGTCCACACTTCACCTCATGCGATGAGTATACACAGGTACACTCATAATTATTATGTAAAGTTACCTTTTGGAGAAGTTTGTGACTCCTTAGTAGATTGCTTACCTAGCGCATGTGAGACCCTAGGTTCAATCTCCAGCTCCACAAAAAAAAAAAAAAACTCACCAGTTACTCTGATCTAAAATGTATGGGAAATAGATTTGATGGAGACTTTGATCCCATCCCTAAGATACCTCATTGTGTTGTACATACAAAGGTAATAACATGTGAGAAAACAAACACTTTCGCTCAGATTTCAGATTAGAGTTATTGGGACTAATTGGTGAGTTAAATGACGTTTCAACTAGAAATTTCTTGCTGAAATGTCATTCTCACTCCACTATAAAACAATCTTTCTTTGGAAAGGAGATGGAAATATGTTATCCTGGATCCTAAGTATTTAAGTCAATTTTCATGTTCATTTGGGAACTTTCGTATAATTTTAGTTCTTGTTTCCTTACACCAAAAGAGTATCTTTCTAAAACAGTGACTTCTATGATTAATAGTAGATTACAATCAAACATTAAATTGAGGAGGTTTTTTAGATAAAGAATGCTCAGCCTGGGCTGGGAAGGTGGCTCAGTGGTAGAGTGCTTGCCTTGCATGCATGAGGCCCTGGGTTCGATTCCTCAGTACCACATAAGCAAAAAAAAAAAAAAAAAGCCGGAAGTGGCGCTGTGGCTGAAGTGGTAGAGCATTAGCCTTGAGCTGAAGAGCAGAGGGACAGTGCCCAGGCCCAGAGTTTGGGCCCCACGACTGGACCAAAAAAAAAGAATGCTTAGCCTTTATCTTCTTTAGTCATAGATATTTAAAGAATTCACTGTGCTAGTCCCATACATGCACACATCATGTATTGACTACCCTTCTACCCTCCTAAGTCTAAGACTTTGTGATCAATAGTTTATAACCTGGATATATAAGAACTGAGAGTTTATCTTCTGGTATGCTTTAGATTGAGATTTGAAAAACAGTGGATAAAAACTATACAAGAATTCAAAAGATTAAACCTTGTATTTAGAAGGAAAAAAAATGTTGAAATAGGAAAAAAAAAATTCAGGTTTAGTAAAACAACAAAATAGTTGGAAGATACCTATTGGGAACATAAAATTTTATCTTCATATTTTAAGTAGAAAGTTACTGAGTTACTGGGTCTTTTCCAAAAATAGTTGTCTAGAATACTTTTAGCAAAATTCCTTGAGCCCGGTAAGTCTCATTGACTCACTGCTTTCAGGTTTTTCCTTATTTTAATTTCTTGTTTTTAAACTGTTTTATTCTTCCATAGTGCTTTTGCATCTCTTCCAAAACACAAACCTGGTTTCTGGACAGAGGTAGCTATGGCAGTAGGTACTCGAACTGCTAAAGAATGCCAAAGGAAATACATGGAAGATGCCCAAGGCAAAGGATCCAGGAAACAGGTCATTAAGAAAACGCAGGCCAATTCCAAAGACCAACATGGTAACCATTGTACACTGAGTACTCAGTGCACATTTCTGATCTCTCACTAAGAATAATTAATATTTATCCATCAGTCTTTTGTTGGTCATGGGGCTTGAACTCTGGGCCTGGACGCTGTCCTAGAGCTCTTCACCTCAAGGTGAGAGCTCTACCACTTGAGCCACAGCACCACTTCTGGTGATTAATTGGAGATAAGAGTATCATGGACTTTCCTGCCTGAGCTGGCTTTGAACCACGATCCTCAGATCCCAGCCTCCTGAGTAGCTAGTATTACATACATGAGCCACCAGGTGCCCAGTTTATCCATCAATCTTGTTACAAGTATTTTCTGAAAATAGTAGAAATGACTTTAGAGAACATCTGTTTAAAGTCCTAAGCAAAGGTTATGACACAGCTTAATAACCTTGTGTTATGAATTTGTTCTAGGAAATCTGATAAAGTATACAAAAACCTCATGGTCTAATTTTTCTTGAGACCACTTAGTTGGGGCTCCCTATGAGAAAACAAATTTAGTTTTTGTTGACCCAGCATTTATGCCAGAGATAACCCATTAATAAACTTTAGAATACCCAGTATCTCTCCTATAATTACTGATATTTATATTTTAGCACAATCAATAAATCAGGCATTTAGTACTACAGGTGTGAGAAATAGACTTTCTGACCTCACCTTACCTGTATTAATGTAGTTTCTCCATGAGTATCATGTATGCTAATTATGTTGCATAGTTCTTAATGTTGAATCATTTATTATATAAGAATGTTTAAAGTCGTTTTTTTTTTCCCTGCTGTTTCCTTGGCTTGAATACAGAGCTTCATGCTCTCTGTGAGCCATTTCTCCTGGTTAACTGAAGATAGATTTTTGGACTTTTCAAACTAATATCTTCTGATCTTAGCCTCCTGAGTATTAAAGGCATGGAGAATTCTTACTTTATAAAACAGTTATATGTAAATGATCAGATCTGTATTAGAACTGTCTTGAGGCTGGGCGCTCACTAATGGCTTGCACCTTTAATGCTAGCTACCCCTAGACTCTGGAAGCTGCTATCTGAGGATCTCTTTGTTACAAAGTCAGGCCACATGAACTAATCTGAGAGAGATTTTTATTTCCAGTTAACAAGCAAAAAGAGTGGAGGCTGAGCACTGGTAGCTCATGCCTGTAATCCTAATTACTCAGGAAGTTGAGATCTGATGATCTTGGGTCAAAGACAGTCCAGACAGGAAAGTCCATGAGACTCATCTCTAGCCTTGAGGAAAAAGTTCAAGAACAGCTTCCAGCCCCTGAGTTCATGCCCTGTGACTGACCACAAAAAACAAAAATGGTCAGAGTGGAGGTATAGTTCAAGTGATAGAGTCCCAGCCTTCAGCAAAAATGCTAATAAGCAAGAACATGAGGCTTTGATTTCAAATTCTAGAACTGGCACCAAAAAAAAGAATGTCTTGAATCTTAAGGTCAGAGGAGCAATGCTGCTACAAAGCCAAATGTTCAGATAACTGCCAAAGTGGGAACTCTTCAGCGGAAACGACAAATGAGGGATTTTCTGGAACATTTGCCACAAGATAACCATGATGATTTTTTCACTGCAACTCCTTTGCAGAATCGAAGAATACTGGTAAGATTCTCAATGCATGAAACCTTTGATTTCTCTGTAGTGATTTCCATATCTTTTGTTTATCTGATTTTTTTTCTGACAGATTAATTCTATCCAGAAGAGTTCATCCTAAGAAATTCAGAAATCCAAAAATCTTTGTAAAGAAAAATCTTTACAGCAAAAATGTCCAAAATATTTTTCATAAACAATGAAATACAGTATATATTGAGAGCATATTAAAGACTTTCTAGATTGTAAATGTTTAGTGTATTAAGATTGAAGTTTCATACAAATATGGAGATTTTGGAAACTCAAGTATTTAAATTGAAAGAACTAAATTAAACTTATAGTAAGCTAGACTCGAGCTACCAGTTTCTTGATACTGGCATCAAATAATCTTCAATTTATGAAGACTATCTAGTATAGAGTTTGGTAACATGACCTTCTTTCTTCCTTGTGCTTTGACTAATTGGTGGAAGTATTTTAAGATAACCATCTGAGGCAACTTATTTTCCTTTACAGTGCCAACATCCTTCAGAGTTGAACCCTTTATCTTATTGCACCACATTTAATACTCTAAGATGTATGTTTGGGATTAAATGCAATAACAACATTAAAACTTAAGAGATAGAAAGCCAAGCTAGGGATGGCAGCACATAGCTTTAATTCCTACACTGGGAGGCTGAGGCAGGAGGACTACAAGTTCACCAAAATTATGTCTTAAAAGTACAAAAAAAAAAAAAAAGCTGGGCGCTGGTGGCTCACGCCTGTAATCCTAGCTACTCAGGAGGCTGAGATCTGAGGATCGTGGTTCAAAGCCAGCCCAGGCAAGAAAGTCTGTGAGACTCATTACCTCTATTTAACCTCTAGAAAACCAGAAGTGACACTGTGGCTCAAGTGGTAGAGTGCTCACCTTGACCTAAAGAGCTCAGGGACAGCACCCAAGCCCAGAGTTCAAGCCCCACAACTGAAAAAAAAAAAAGAAAAATCTTCCAAAGTAGTGGGATTGGCTTATTTTCTATGACTTATGTCCACTTTCCCTGTTTTGTTTTTTTTTTCTTGAATCTTTAAGACAAGATCGGGCTTGCTGTTAGCACAGGTTTCCTCAAATTCATAGCCCTGAGCCACAGCCTCCTGAGTGTTGAGGTTACAGGCAAAAACCACACCTGGCTATTTTTACCATAAAACAAAGTGCTACTTTTTGCATGTGCTTTGTGTCCAGTAAAACTGCATACATACATACAGAAGGAAGGTGAGGTTTGTGTTCTCACTTCCAGCCCCTCGGCCCAAACATTCCTACCTGGAGCAATGTGATGGGCTCTGGACATCTGGTGGTCCAGGGTGAAACTGAGGGACAGGCAGTCTTATAGAAAGAACCTATTACCTCGTTATTGTTTCATTTTTATTGTGTTAACACCTAAGGTCAAATTGTGTTAAATTTAGGCCTTTACCTATTTATAAAAGCAAACTTACTAGAATACTCTATGCCCATTTATTTGCATGTTGTCTATTGCAACTTTCATATTGCAATGACAAGTTGAGTAACTGGGACAGAGACAGGATTGGCTTTACAGAAAAAAATTTTTTGCTTTTGATCAATAACTCTTCAGAAATAGGTTTGAGAAAAACAAAGGAGGGGGTAACAATGCTCGACAAGAGATGTACTCATTACCTTACTCATAAACTGTAACCCCTCTGTATGGCATCTTTACAATAAAAAAAGAACCTCAAAATAAAAAAAGCTAGGTTTAATTATCTTCATTTTGCACAAGACAAATTTGTTGTTGTTGTTAAGTAAATAAGGTTCTGGAATCTATTACTGTTTTTAATTATCTAATTCCAAAAACAGAAGGAAAACAATTTAGCCCACCAAAAAACATTGTGCTAGTGAGAAAATTTATTTTTATGGGTGCCTGATAAAAGAATTTGTTTTATAGTTGCCAAGCTTTCAGTACAGTGAAGATGATGAGTCTCTCCCAAGTATGGACAAAAATCCAACAACTCCATCATCAACTATCTTTCCACTGGCAAAAACTCCTCAGTGTCAACATGTCAGTCCTGGCATGCTGACCTCTATAAAAAGGTAACCATGCAAGTGCTTTTCACTTTCTATATCAACATATTGAGGAACTTTTTAACATTTTGTGAATTGGTCAATAGAGGTGCAGTAAAGGGGAAAAATGAACCATTAGTTTTTGTTTTTGTTTTTTTTGGGGTCCAGTCGTAGGGCCTGAACTCTGAGCCTGGGTGCTGTCCCTCAGCTCAAAGCTCAAGGCTAGCACTCTACCACTTAAGCCACAGCGCCACTTCGGCTTTTTTCTTTTTGCTTATGTGGTGCTAAGGAATCAAACCCAGGGCCTCAGGCATGCAAGGAAAGCGCTCTACCATTGAGCCACCTTCCCAGTCCGAACCATTATCTTAAAGTTAGGATGGAAAGGTTTGGCATGTTAGATGCTGGTATTCAATAGATGGACCTGGAAGAGAAACTGACATATTAGGATAAATTCAAAATGGATTGGATTGGTTTTACATGTAAAAATTCAAAGCATGAACCAAATCAACTTTGGAGAAATCTTGGATTAAAGTGTTTCTAACAGATGCTAAACCCACAAACCACCAAAGAGGTGGTAATTTTGTAAGTTTTACATGGTTACCAAAAATGATTGAAAGACAAATAATCTGAGAAAATAATGTAATGCAATTTATCACAGGTAAAAGGTTAACTTCTCTGGTAAATTTACCTCTTCTGCAAACTAAGAAGAAAACAAGTCTTTTTCATGGATCATCAATATTAATGTTATAAACACATACCCTTTGACCCAGAAACCTGCTTCTAGAATTATGAATGTGTAACCAATTCATCAATACAGTGACAAAGCTCAAATGTCCATCTAAAGATTATAATTAAATCCTATACCAATAAAAATTGATGCAGTTGGGCACCGGTGGCACACGCCTGTAATCCTAGCTACTCAGGAGGCTGAGATCTGAGGATCACGGTTCAAAGCCAGCCAGGCAGGAAACTCCATGAGACTTTTATCTCCAATAAACCACTAGAAAACTGGAAGGTGCTGTAGCTCAAGCGGTAGAGCGCTTGCCTTGAAGCGTGCAGGGACAGAACTCAAACCCAGAGTTCAAGCTCCACTACTGGCCAAAAAAAAATTGATGAGATTTATCACCACTATATGTAAAATATCCAAGGTGGATAAAAAAAAAGTGCTAGTGTGTTGAATAATGTCCTACCTATTCTTTGTGTAAATAAAGGCTGTATAGTGAGATATGAAGATAAATTTGGTTTTTTTGAGACAGGGTCTTGCAACATACCTCAGGCTGGACTGGAACTTGCTCTGTAGTCCAGGTTGGCCTTAAATTCTTAATTCTCCTGCCTCAGTTTCCCAATTGCTGGGATTACAGGTATGAGACACCAGGCCTGGCTGTGTATGTTTGGATGTGCACATACATAGGCTTTATTACACACTTCTGAAAAGATAGGTAAATTGAAAAACTGATGATCCTTAAGTAGAAGAACTAAGATACCAAATGGTGAATGATTGGGAGACTTGCATTGTGAACTTTGTGGATATAGGCACTATGAAAAACAAATGAAGGGAAAATATTATGAGAGTGGCTAACAGTCAATATCAGAAAAAAGACAAAGCAGAAGAATAAGGCCTGAAAATAAGCTATTCTGCTTGGTAATTCAGAAAGGTATGTGCTGATCTTAAAAGAGCAGTTTCTGTAGTGTGAGAAGCAGACGCCAAAAGATGACAGGAAAAAAACTAATATTTCCAAGAAGCTTAGTAAAAGTTTAATTTGTACTTATTGGAGAAGAAAAATTGCCTTGCAATCCATCAATTATTCAGGTAAAAGTGTACACAGTACACTTTTGGGCAAAGTTGATGGTAAAAACCTTGGTCAAATCATTAAAGGCTTTGAAGTAGAATTTTTGTTTGTTCTCAGTAAAAAGTTTATAGATAAGTATGTAGGACCAAAGATATCATTAACAATAGGACTAGAAATATGAAAATAGTCTCAGAGTCCAAAAGTAAGGTAAACATTACCTATCAGAAAAATAACGTAAGAATCCTATTGTTGGATATCATGAATCCCTATAATCCCAGCAGTAGGCAGAGATGGAATCTTAATGTATTAACAAGTCTTTTTTTTTTTTTTTTGTCCATCGTGGGGCTTGAACTCTGGGCTTAGGTGCAGTCCTTGTGCTCTTCAGCTCAAGGCAAGAGCTCTACTGCTTGAGCCACAGCGCCACTTCTGGTTTTCTAGTGGTTTATTGGAGATAAGAGTCTCAGGGACTTTCCTGCCCAGGCTGGCTTTGAACCATGATCCTCAGATCTCAGCCTCCTGAGTAACTAGGATTACAGGCGTGAGCCACCAGCACCCGGCCACAAGAGTCTTTTATGAGGTGCTTATTCCTAAACAGCTGGCTAGGCCGGTGAATTTCTTAGAAACTTGGTAACAACTGGCTAGTTTACTCATTTGATAGCAGTATCTGTGATTCAGATAAATATCTGCATACAATCACAGATTACACTTTTCTGTGTCAGTAAGGAAAAAAGGTGAGATAATCAGAAAGCAACGCAAAATTTCTTAAAATATTCTTATTTCCTTTACAGTGTTAAAATGAAAATAAAATAAAAAGGTTGATTGAGCCAGGTGCTGTTGGTCATGCCTGTAATTCTAGCTGGATCAAGCAATATGAAGGGAGCTTAGCCAGTAAAGTTCAAGAGACTCCACTCTAATTTACTTGATAAAGATTTAAATAAAGCAGATTTAGATTTTATCAATTGCTATTCAACTTACAGATAAAAGTATTAGATAGCCGGGATCATGCCTATAATCCTAGCTTCTCAGAAGACTGAATCCTGGAGTATAGAGCTTTGAAGCCAGCCCAAGCATACAAGTCTGAGCAAGTTTTATCTCCAATTCACCAGCAAAATGGAATAAGCTTAGCTCAGCTGGTACAGCACCAGCCATGAGCAAGCAAGCTAAGCTAGAACAAGTTATGCCCCAAGGTCAAGCTTATGTACTGGTGAAAAGGAAAAGAAATATGTCTGACAGTTAATATTGACGACATTGTTTTCTATTCAAACAGGGATGATTGTGATAGGTATGTTTTTCATATGCAAAAAACTAATAGAAGTCATGGTGGCATTGTCTGGGGCAAGGTTAGGAGAAAAACAGTAAGTATTTTTATTCTTATGTAAATAACACTATTTTTATAGAACAAATATGAGAAGTTATGGTAGTAACCAAAAGTCTCTGCTCTGAAGGTACTTAAAACCTAATGTATGTAAATTCTTGTAAGGATTGATTTACAGGTGGCTGATGAGAATGAGTCAAATGTACATTTGTAAAGTTAGTGTGGAAGAATCTTTGAGAAGGATAATGGGGATGAGTTGAGGGAGAGAATACGCTTGTCCCCTGAAAATACTTTCTCAATCTAAATATGGCCCTCTCTTTTTCTCCTACATTCATGTAACATTTACCTTGCAAACTGGTGAGGGTATAATTTCTTAGGTAATCTCTAAAATTTAGGATTGTATAATGTCTTAGGGTTCATTTGTATATGAGAAGTGTCTCTGGGGACTCAGTTCTTCAAAAGATACTGTGATTCCATGATAGAACCAACCAAGCATCTCAGTAATCCTTAAGATTCTCTTTTTGTAATCTCTCATTCTTTAATGAGAATGAAATTTTGGTTTCCTACAGAGGAATTGGAGTTAATATACTAAGCTAGTTTATTAAGGTAAATAGGAATTAATATAGTAACAAGAGTCCAAAGATTAGGTTTCTAGTTTCTGCTTTGCAACCCAGTAAGCTGGGTTACTTTATCAGGCACTCTGACACAATAAATTTGACATTCTGTAAATCTAATAGCTCCAGGTGATGTTCCTGCTGCTAATTCTGCTATAGAGCACAGCAACATTAATATAGTCAATTTTTCTCCACAAAATGAGGAGAGGTTGATAAGGATGATAAGAGTCTTTTCTTGGGTCATCTTCATTCTGGGCTTTTGTTTTCCTTAGTGTAGATTATAATTTAAGCAATCTACCAAACTGTATTCATGATTTAGCCAGTTTTCTTAGCGTAATGTTTTGTAGACAGTGTGCATCTCACAGGGATTAAATTTACTTATAGGACCTTGGACATGTTTGTATCTGTAGTTATTTTGATTATAAAATGTGCTTATATTTTTAATTAGCTCAGCTTATTGATGACCTAAGTGCTTAGTACATTTTGGCAACTTAGCTTATTGTATTTTTTATAGTAATGTTTTTTATAGTAATGTTTGCCAGTAATGGAAGACAACACTGAGTAAGTCCCAGGCTTTTCCCTGGATAAGCTTAGAAAAGAATTAGGCATTTTATAGAACTATGAAGTGATTAGATGATGTTATACTTTTATTTTTGGAATACCTGGGAGATAAAGCATACTTAACTTTGGGAGGTACTACTTTCGCTGTTAATATATGAACTCTTTTGTAGGTTGAAACTGATTTCCCAACTGTACTACCAAGAGAAACCACCTTTAACAAAGGTAATATATTTCTTTTGTAGCTTAATTCTTTTACAGGTAACCAATTTGTTTAGATGATATTAAAATTAACTAGCTTTCACTTAACCAGACCAACTTACCATTTAGTTCCTTGCAGTTTAATTAAAATTACTTGGGAATTAATCATTTCTATTCAACTTCTCTTTACAGATTTAGGAGAAAACTCAGGTATTGGAAAACTATTCATTAATGGTATGGAATCTTCAGATGAAGAAGAGAAAGATTACTATTTCTCAAACTGTGATTCGTAGTAAAAAAAAAGAGAAAATAGGATTTCCAGGATTTTTACCATGAAGTTGATAGTGTATTTGTAACTTCATTTAGAGCATTAGGTTTTCTTTGTAACATAGCTTCATGTGAAAATATGGGCTGTCTGCACATTTTCATGTTTGAATTCAAAGTAAAATATAGAATATTCCTCAGTGCTCAGCTTACTAGAAATGGAAGGAACACTTTTGCTTGTATAGATACTTGTAAATTTTTTGTAATATTAAAATAGTTCTCTCTTATGAGCTTCTAAGTCTGTTTACTTTAACAAAATCACTTCCCAAGTACATTTTAAATGTTTTCAAGAATATGTACTACCCTTAAGTGGGGGAAGGAGGGTAGAGGGATGGAAGAGGTTGGGTTAGGAGCTAATGAAAACTTTTAGCATTTGCTGCTACCTGATACTACAAACCACATTGACTTAATGCTTAAATTATATACTGTTCAAACTATTTAACTTGTTCCTCCCTTGTCTTTCTTAAACCTTTTGATTGATTTATCTACAAAACCTATGTAAATTTAATTTATTGCTTTTTCATTATCTTATTAGGTGGAACCAGGAAATATATTGTATGGCATTCTACAACCTAACATACACTGCAGCAATAATTTAAAGATTAGACCAGATTAGAGAAACATTCACTTAATCACGCTAAGGAGTCAATTTTCTGTCATGTGGACATTATCCTTTCAGTGGCAGCTGTTTTATGAATAAGGTTTTTTGTTTTTTTAGCTTTTTCTGTTTTAAAACTTGACAAATCATTTCTCTTCTCCTTACAGTAGACTTCACTTATTCTTTCCTTAGTTATTTTTCAAATAAAGCTATTTAGCTTTTATAGTATTTGTTTCTGGATTGTTTGATTTATTAAGACATACATTTTGTTATTGATCCTATTAAAGTATACTCAGAAAACACTGTACCTTTAGTACAGAAACACTTTTTCAGTAAGAAACACTTTGTTTCTTATGAATTTAGTAATAGCAGTTGTTTAACTACAGGATTTATAGCAGTGAGATTTGAACAGAATAGTTCAATTGGACTAAGATCCTCCTTTAGCCACCAAGCATTTTGATAGTTATAGGATAGGTACAAAAGGAAAGGTTATGTTACAGTGACCCTTAAAAATACTACTGTAAAAAAAATACTACTGTAGGGCTGGGAAGGTGGCTCAGTGGTAGAGTGCTTGCCTCGCATGTAAGAGACCCTGTGCTCAATTCCTCAGAACCACATAAACAGATAATGCTGGCAGTGGTGCTGTGGCTCAAGTGGTAGAGCACTAGCCTTGAGCTGAAGAGCTGAGGGACAGCACCCAGGCCCAGAGTTCAGGCCCCCCCAACTGACAAAAAATTATATATTGTATAACTTGAGTTGCTAATCTTTGGTATAATATTGTACTGCCTGAGGTTAGTGTTTTAGTTTAAAAGTTTTAGAAGTTTAGAAAGTCGCATAGCAATTTTGAAATCCCATGGATTTGACCCAAACTATCGCTTCCTATGTCCTATCAGAACAACTTCAGTGTCCTTCCTGTTCCTGTATGCCACCAACCAGTACAGGGCACTGTGAAGTTGTAGAGGGACTGTATTTTAACAGCACCATTCTTAGAGCACCATCAGAAAGTCATCACCCTCTCTTCTATACCCTCCTCCCCCCGCCAGTAAAGATGAAGACTAAGTGACGAACATTAAGCAGGTGGCAGCACACACTGGAGCCATTAAGAAATTCTCTCCGCTTTCTCAAAAAACAGCATCATGTTCACTGTAAAGGAGAAATGCTGTTAAAATAAAAATATCCACTCGCTACAGCCAAACAGATACTGAGACTGAGTGAATTTCTTTCTGATTTTGATAGAATTTTTGGATAGCAGGTAAGAGATCAGTTGCATTTAGAAGAGTGTATAATCTCAGAGGAGAATAGAAATACAATATAACTTTTCTGTGTTCACCTTCATTAGTACAGTGGAAAAAGAACTGTATGTAGTCCCACCCAGAGCTCTGGGTCTAAATTTGAATAAATCACTTTTGTCACAAGAAGGAAAAGGGAAATTTACATTAGATGGGTTCTGAGTTATTGCCAGGTCTAAGGTGAAGCTGTGACTGATTCACTGCCCAACAGTGTATCAGGAGAAAGGACAGAGGACCAGGAAAGGGTGGCAGCAGTCAGGGACACTATTATGCCTCACCATTTTTTACTTTACCTTCAATAGTACTCTTAACTGAACCTTGATTTACTCAATTAAAAGATTAGTTAAGTAATCTAGGCAAAATGATTCAACATCAGATGTTTCCTTTAGAGTAATTTATATAAATAAAAATATACAGTATTAACATTTTACATGATAAACTCTTATTTACATATTTTAGTCCAATACAAACCACAAGTGATGACTGTAGTGCGTTTAGTATTATGAAAAATTCTCTGATAATCACATCTTGAGTGGTCTGATCACAGGTCAGATTTCAGTCTATCTTGGTTAAGATCTTTTGGTAACATTTGTATATCAAATTCATAGTGAATATATCTATAGATCTCCTCGGCTTTTTGATGAGTTACTTGTGCATACGTGGAGAGTTCTTTGGGTGAGCTGAAAAGTAAATTAGACAAAGAAAAGCACACTTTTTATGAAACTGAATATTCTTACCCTACCTAACGAATACCACTTAATAGCCTTTAAGAAAATCCTATCTTCCCAAGCATTGTAAATGGAGTTGGTTTGTCTTTAGTATTAATTTCAGTAAGGTCCAAATGCTTTCCTTTAAGATCTTATGCAATAACAATGATTTCAACCTCTGCAATGGATTAAATATTCCCTCCAATCTTTTTTTTTTTTTTTTTGGGTCCGGTCGCGGGGCCTGAACTGTGGGCCTGGGCGCTGTCCCTCAGCTCTTCAGCTCAAGGCTAGCGCTCTACCACTTGAGCCACAGCGCCACTTCCGGCTTTTTTCTTTTTGCTTATGTAGTACTGAGGAATCGAACCCAGGGCCTCAGGCTTGCAAGGCAAGCACTCTACCACTGAGCCACCTTCCCAGCCCTCCCTCCAATCTTGTAATGCCAATAAATGTGATGGTGTTACACAGTTCTAGAGCAGTTCAAGGCCTTGCCCTTACTAGGCAGGTATTTTACCACTTGAACTGTATCTCCAGCCCCATGCAACAAATCTTTAGTTAATAACAGCCATTATACCTCAATTTTAAAAAAAACTTTATGAAAGGCATATAAGGATCATTTTAAGATATAATAATCATTTTAAGATAAAATAGACATACCTGTTGGCCATCTTTTTCACAGATGAAAATTGGTGGCACATATTTAATGCAGTTATGTAACTTATGTTGGGAATACTTAAATAAAACTGAAGTGCATCACATGCTTTAGTATTCACTGCTGGAACATGAATGCCAACGTTCTTTCTGTGTTCCACTGAAGAAAGTTCCTTTAGCAAATGTGCAGTTTCTTCTTGGCCACAACTGAAAAGAATTCGGATTCCTGCACCAACTAAAGCCGTTAGCAGACTGTCATAGCTCTTTGTTCTTCTAAACAGCCTTGATGTGTCTCCTAAGCATTTTATAATTAGGGAAGTGAAAAATTTAAAACATGAAGTAGTAATTCAAACACTCTAGACTATCAGAACTCTAGTTTCTATAGTACCTCAGTTAACTAGTGCCACATTGTATGAATAAGAAACCTTACAGCTAGATTTTGTTTTTGTTTTTGTTGGTCATGGAGCTTGAACTCTGGGCTTAGGCACTATTCATATACTCTTCAGCTCAAGGCAAGTGCTCTACCGCTTGAGCCACAGCACCACTTCTGGTTTTCTGGTGGTTAATTGGAGAGAAGAGTCTCATGGAGTTTCCTGCCTGCACTGGCTTTGAACCATGATCCTCAGATAGCCTCCTCATTGGCTCAGGGTGAGCCACTGGCGCCCAGCTCCTTACAGCTAGTTTTAAAGTGACTATCAAACGTGAGAAAATAAGGAGAACTCCCTTTTAGGGGTCTTGAACTGAGACCAACACAGAGTAAACATGGACAGTTTATATTTAAAGCTTGAGGTTTCGTTTCTGAAGAGCAAGAATATGTTAATTCACTTAATTTTTCATGCTAGCACTGATGAAAAGCTCATTTTAAGTACTGGTTTAAATGATCTTATGTAATCCAAAGACTAAGTGAATGTCATCATCTCATTAGTTCACTTACCTAACTTCCCTGTGTATGTTCTTTTCCATATTCCACTTACATCTCTTTTCTGGCAATCCTTAATACAACTACTCCACAAAAATATTTTTCACAACTTCTACCCTATTACTCTCTGTTCTAAACAATGTCCTTTTGCTCTCACTCCTCAAATCAAATCACAAGAATAAGAAACCATGTATACCTGTACCTAGCCCTTGGCTGAGACAGGAGGAAAGGGAGTGCCAAATTTGAGATACCAAAACACAAAAAAGGAGAACAAGAATTTTTTGGAAGCATAGCAAAGTACATATGGAAAATGCTAATGCTGAAACAAAAGCATGTTGAAGAATAGTATCTTTCATCCAATTTTATATGAACTCATTTCATATGCAAATAAAGGAAGAGTCTGGGAGGGAAAAAAACAAAGAAAACAAACCGACCAGGTTTCTGATGCAGGGACCTGAAAATGCAGGGGCTTACCACAGTTCTTTGGATCACCAATGACAGCATGTAAACTTGCAGAACTTTGAAAGTAATGTTTCATATAAACTGAACTGTTTCTCTTATAATTCCTTAATTTTTCCATAGTGCCTTTTGCTTATGAGGCAAGT
Source organism: Dipodomys ordii (assembly GCF_000151885.1). Lineage (NCBI taxonomy): Eukaryota > Metazoa > Chordata > Mammalia > Rodentia > Heteromyidae > Dipodomys > Dipodomys ordii. The sequence goes on from NW_012267232.1 coordinate 10,070,500, forward strand.
ACCTAAATACTTTATACTCTGGTCACCCAGGAGTGACTTGTCAAAGTCACAAATCTACAGCAATAGCTATAAAGACACCAGAAATCCATTCATCATCTTGTTCCATATTTCATGGTATTTTCATTATTTTTAGGGGCTCTTCAAGCAATTATATAGTTACCAGAGAAAATTTGGGACTGCAATACCAATTCTGCATTGGTATACATCCTCGGCATTTATATGTGTGTTTTATTGTGTTCTGTGTTAACTGTGTGTTCTATGTTAACCTTAACTTGTTCAAACTGCAGTTTCCAAACTTAAGTCTGCTTCTTCTCTACTCTAGAAGCATTACATAACTGCAATAAGCAATACTGTGACCGAATACAAAGAAATTGGTCAATCAAGAGTAATTCTTAACTCTGCCTACCAAAGCATGACTCCTAAACATCTCTCTCAGTCCTATGTGTTTTCCCCCTTGCTACTTTATTTAGGGGTCCGTCCTTTCTAGGTTTCCAAGAAAAGCCTTGCCATGGGTTACTTGCCTTCAGTTCCTCACATTCCAATTTTCAGAAGCCTCATTAGGTTACCATGACTGATGAAATGCATAATGATTTTAACATGTAAAATGACCATCATGAGTGAAATTTTTATATTTTCCGAGTTTTCCATTTCCTGACAGAATGAACTAAACAATACTTTCTTTACAGTCTTAAAAAAAGACATTGGAAAATACACACCTGCTTTTTCTCTGTCTTTTTCTACAATCACACATATTCTTTCAAACATGCTGTGCAAGTGCTGGATCTGCTTGACGAGCTTGTTCTTATTAGCAGTATTTAACATCTCAGATTGTGACATCCTCTCTACCACCATGCGGCTACTCACAATGTAATCACAGCCATTCAGAGGACAAACCTCTACTTGTAACCCATGAATTGCTCTTAAGGAAGAAATTACTTCTAAACCAGAAGTGATTTCACGACTATTTACAAGAATACAGGTCCTTTTTCCTTCCACTGGAGGTCTAAGGGAAGGAAGTGTGTCAGCCACAGGTGGTCTTGAGTTAAAGGAGAATTCCTGGGAAGTGCAAGGGTCCTCCAGAGCACTTTCAACCTGAAAGAACGGAAAACACTGTTCACAATCTGCATAAGTATGTATTAAGGCCATAAGCTCTACCCAGCTGATGTCATCTTCCTCCCTGATAATTTGGTTTTTCCTCTTTAACATGTGACTGCAGGCACAGAACCATGCCACACTCTTATGGCTCCAAAAATACTGTAAAGCTATATTTAGCCACAAAAACCAAGAGCTGAAAGATGCAATAAGAGCCTTAAAATGATCAGAAAACAAGTTTTCAAAAGGAAAAATTGTTGCTGGAAAAAAAAATGAATGGTTAAAATAACAATCTTCAAGCAGATTGATTTCCCCTGGAAGAATAAGGCTATGAAGCCAAGACATTATTAAAAAGTAACAGGGCTGGGAAGGTGGCTCAGTGGTAGAGCACTTGCTTTGCATGCTTGAGGCCCTGGGTTTGATTCCTCAGCACCACATAAGCAGAAAAAAAAGCCAGAAGGGGCTGGGAAGGGGGCTCAGTGGTAAGAGCGCTTGCCTTGCATGCCTGAGGCCCTGGGTTCGATTCCCAGCACCACATAAGCAAAAAGAAAAAAGTGGCGCTCTGGCTCAAGTGGTAGAGCACTAGCCTTGAGCTGAAGA
>NW_012267232.1:10073321-10073639 GCF_000151885.1 Dipodomys ordii
AATAATAATAATAATAATATTTTTTTAAATGTTGGAGAATGCTAGTAAGCAAACTTACTATTTTAAAACTGATAAAGTAAGCTGGGCACTCGTGGCTCATGCCTATAATCCTACCTACTCTGGAGGCTGAGATCTGAGGATCATGGTTCAAAGCCAGCCTGGACAGGAAAGTCCATGAGACTCTATCTCCAATTAATCACTAGAAAACTGGAAGTGGTGCTGTGGCTCAAGTGATAGAGTGCTCGCTTTGAGCTGAAGAGCTGAGGGACTGCGTCCAGGCACAGAGCTCAAGCCCCACAACCAATTAAAAAAAAAAAA
>NW_012267232.1:10073689-10095102 GCF_000151885.1 Dipodomys ordii
AAAAAAAAAAAAGAAAGAAAGACAGGATGTAATTAAACCTGTCTTTCCAATATAAAAACCCACTACTACTGGGTAATTAAGTGGTAGATGTAAGAAAAGAGAAGTCTCAAATTCTAAAATTATCTGTAAAAGATGGGATATAACTAAATTTTTACTGAGTTCAACTTCAGTGCTGCCATTAAAAAAAGCAAAGCTAAAACCACCAAGTGAGAATCACATGTATTTCTATACATTCGCAATGAATAATCCAGCAAGAAAATAAAGTAATCCTACATATAATGCACAGAAAAGAATACAGTATTTACAAATAAATTTAACAAAGGAGGAGCAAGACTTGTGTGCTACAGACTTTAAAGTATTGGTGAAAGAAATTAAAGTCCGAAAGAAATAGCCCATTATCATGGACTGGAAGCCTTAATATTGTAACCAATATAGTAACCAAATGACCTACAGAATCAATGAAGTCCCTTTCAAAATTCCAAAATCTATTTTTGGTGGAAATAGAAAAACACACTAATTTCATTCAGCATTTAAGGGGATCTCAAATACCCAAATCAATCTCAAAAAAAAAAAAACAAAACCGGGGCTGGAAAGGTGGCTCAGTGGTAGAGCGCTTGCCTTGCATGCCTGAGGCCCTGGGTTCGATTCCTCAGCACCACATAAGCAAAAAGAAAAAAGCCGCAAGTGGTTCTGTGGCTCAAGTGGTAGAGCGCTAGCCTTGAGCTGAAGAGTTGAGGGACAGCGCCCAGGCCGAGTTCAGGCCCCACGACCAAAAAAAAAAAAAAAACAAGAAAACAAAACAAAAAACTGGAAGTCCATTTCAAAACATTAAAAAACAAATCACTATAGTAATTACAAAGCAATGAAATCACTACAGTATAAGAACAGACAGATGAGCTAATATAATTGATAGTCTTTTGTATTCAGTTGATTTTACTCAATATCATTGAGTAGAAAAGCAAGTCTCTGGAACAGAAGGAGCTGGGGAAACTAGGTAGCCAAGTGTTTCTTGGTTTTTCAATGAAGAGGAAGGATAGGGTGGTATATACCAAACTTGACAGTACATGGAGAATAGGAGAACTGCAATTTGAGGACAACATCAGGAGAAAGAATGTCCTTGAGCCTCTTCCTCAAAAACTAGACAAGAGCCAAGGGGTAGTGGTCCACACCTGAAATTCTAGCTACTTATGAGACTGAGATCTAAGTGTTACAGTTCAAAGCCAGCCTGAACAGGAAAGTAAACAAGATTCTTATCTCCAGTTAACCTGTAAAAAGCTAGAAGTGGAGCTGTGTGTGGCTCAAGTGCTAGCCAAGTATGATAATAATCCCTGCTACTAGGAAGGTGTGGGGGTAGGAGAAACACTGTCCAGTGCTGGCTCCAGGCAAAATCAAAAGGCCCTATCTGAAAAATAACAAATGAAAAGGACTGGAAGCATGGCTCAAGTGGACAGAGTTCTTGTGTTGGAAATTCAAGAACTGAATGCCTTGAATTTAAACTTCAGTACTGCCGAAAAGAAAAGGGAGGGGGAGTTGGAGGGGAAGAGAGAGAAAAATGGGCCAACATAGTGGTGTACACATGCAATCCCAGGTGCTGGGGAGGTGGAAGTAGGAAGAGTGGGCGAGGCAAAAGCATAAGACCCTATCTGAAAGGTAAACTAAAAAAGCACTCAGGTGCAGCGCAACTGAGAGAACACTTGCATGAGTTAACCCTTAGGGTAATCCCTAGTAGTGCAAAAAATAAATAACGATCAACGCAAAAATGATCAGAGACCTAATTTAAGGAACTAAACCTATAGAACTCTCAACCAGGTACCAGAGGCAAATCTTCAGGACTCTGGATTTGGCAGTGGGTTATTTCTTTTTTTTTTTTTTTTTGGGGGGGGGCCCAGTCGTGGGGCCTGAACTCGGCCTGGGCGCTGTCCCTCAGCTCTTCAGCTCAAGGCTAGCGCTCTACCACTTGAGCTACAGCACCACTTCTGGCTTTTTTCTTTTTGCATATGTGGTGCTGAGGAATCGAACCCAGGGCCTCATGCATGCAAGGCAAGTGCTCTACCACTGAGCCACCTTCCCAGCCCCAACAGTGGGTTATTTCTCCAGGCTTTGTGTCCCTCCCTCAGCAGAAAATGGCTTTTGTTCCTTGTTCCTTGCAGGTCTGGTGGGAGGGAACACAGGAATGCAAGGCAAGTAGTGTTTGCTATTGTCTTCTCAGCCTCAGTCTTAGGTCCTGTGTCCCTCGGTCTCAACAGAAAAACTTCCTAGTATCTTCCCCTTCCACCTAAAGTTTGGAGACTGCCAGGCCCAACATATTTTTCTGTTGCTCCTCTCGGGAATACAGATTTTTTTTTCTTGTTTTTTCACTTGCAAAGGCTGTTACCTTTTGTTCTAAGTAACAAGGAAAGAAAAGGAAGGAGAGAAGGAGAGAGGGAAAAAAGGAGAGAAGGAAAGAAAGGACAGAGAGAGAGAGGGAGGGAAGGAGAGAGGTTAAGATTATTTGGCTTTTTATTATTAATGTAAGGCTGCTCCTTCCAGCTAAACAAACATGGATACCCTAGCTATTGAGAAACAATACATATACTCAAGCTAGGCACAGTGTTGCATACCTGTATTACTAGCATACTTCTTTTTTAATGTACTAGGAATAATTCAAAATAATTCAAACCTCAGGCATGCAAGGCAAGTGCTCTTTCAGTAAGTGAAATTCCCAGCCTATGATAAAGTTCTAAAAACAAAAATGTTTTTAGTGCTTCTTTTAGTAATGGGGTAACATGGGGAAAAGGTAAAACTGAACCCTTCATAAACAACCCAGATATGGCCCCCAAACTCCCTTCCCCAATAGAAGAATTACATACTTGAAGCCTTTTGGGAAAAGAAAAGATATGAGAACTAGTTATCACCACATAATTTCTATGCACTTCACTTTATAGAAGACCTTATTTTCCTATATTTTCATGAAATTATCAAATTTCTTTATATGTTATTTAAAAAACTAATACATTTAAAAGTGAAACCTTAAGCAACCTATAAACTCTGTATATTGTGGTTTTGTTAAAATTGTTCTTTTTTTATAATTTTTCTTTGGTCTAGGTATTTAATGGAGAACATCATGAAAGAACACTATGCTTCCAGCCACTGGTGGTTCATGGCTGTAACTACTCAGAAGGCTAAGACTGCCAAGTACTGGTGGCTCACACCTGTAATCCTAGCTACTGAGGAGGCTGAGATCTGAGGATCATGGTTCAAAAGCCAGCCCAGGCAGAAAAGTCCGTGAGACTCTTATCTCCAATTAACCACCAGAAAACCAGAAGTGGCGCTGTGGCTCAAGTGGTAGAGCGCTCGTCTTGAGCTAAAGAGCACAGGGACCGCCCAAGCCCAGAGTTGAAGCCCCATGACCGACCAAAACAAAAAACAAAAAAAAAAGAGGGAAAAAAAAGAAGGCTAAGATCTTAGGATCACAGTTCAAAGCCAGCCCAGACAGAAAAGTTCATGAGACCTTTTTTTTTTTTTTTTTTTTCGGTCATAAGACTTGAACTCTGGGCCTGGGTGCTCTCCTTCAACTCTTCAGCTAAAGGCAAGCACTCTACCACTTGAGCCACAGTGCCACTTCCAGTTTTCTGGTGGTTAATTGGAGATTAGTCTCATGGACTTTTCTGCCTAGGCTGGCTTTGAATGGTGATCCTCAGATCTTAGCTTCCTGAGCAGCTAGGATTACAGGTGTGAGCCACCACTACCGGCTTCCTGAGGCCTTTTTTGTAAGCTGTGAGGCTTGAACGCAGGGCCTGGGTGCTATCCCTGAGCTTTTTCGCTCTGCTACTTTGAGCCCAGCTCCACTTCTGGTTTTCTGGTGGTTAACTGGAGATAAGAGTCTCACAGACTTTCCTTCCCCAGGCTGGCTTCAAACTGCGATCCTCAGCCTCCTGAGTAGCTAGGATTACAGGTGTGAGCCACCAACATCTAGCCCTATGAAACTCCTATCTCCAATAATTACTCAGAAAAAGCTGGAAGTGGCTCATATGGTAGTGTGTTAGCCTTGAGCAAAAGCAGCTCAGGGACAATGTCCAGGCCCTCAGTTCAGGCCTCAAGACTGGCCAGAAAAGAACACATTATGAGCCAGGCACTTGTGGGTCATGCCTGTAATCCAAACTACTTAGGAGGCTGAGATCTGAAGACCATGATTAAAAGCAAGGCTACTACGCAAGAAAGCCCATGAGACTCTTATGTCTAACCAGCAAAAATAGCTGGAATGGAGCTATGACTCAAATGGGAGAGTGCTATCCTTGAACAAAAATGCTCAGAGACAGTACCCAGGCCCTGAGTTCAAGCCCCACAACTGACAACCTCCCCACCCCCTCCCACACACACACACAAAAATGCAAAGCCAAAAAGATCCAACATAAACCTTTTTGACAAACACACAATGGCTTTTCTTTAGTCTGAGCCATACCTTTAACCCAGTTGGGCATTGTCGATCTTCTTTCTGTGACTCAAGAGCAGGGCCAGGTGATGACATAGGTTTGATTTTACTATGTCTCTGTGGTTTGAATCCTAATTCCTCAGAACTTGTGTCCTTCAAATTAGGAAGCATCTTTTGTCTTGGCTTTGGTGATAGCTTTCCTACTGCATTAGAAAGGCCCCTGGGCAGTGATGGAGGCCCACAAGGCACCACATCCAAATCATCACTACCCAAGTGAACATGGAGCACAGTGCGGGAGCCCTCTTCATTCTTTTCCTCCTCACTTGAATCATCTGGAAAAACAATTCTCGATAACTTCTTTTTGGAACGTGTATGGTTTTCTTTGTTCATTTGCTTCAGCATTAGTGCACGTCGGGTTTTATATTTTTTATTCCCTTCTGCAAAACTATCTTCCTTTATTAGGTTAAAATCAACACAAACTTCTTCTCCACTTGATTGGCTTTTGGAGGACTCTACTTCAGCGACACAGAAACTGTCTTCTAAATAAGATTCATCTTGTTCAGGAATCTAAGGAAAAAAACACATAAAATATTTTAAATTTCTTATGAATCTGTGTGTATTTACATATTCTAGGGAAGAAGGGAAGGGGAAGGGAGGGGAAGGGAGGGGAGGGGAAACACAGCAACAAGATCACCAATAATTTTTACTATTAAGTATGACATTTGAGAATTAAAATTTTAATAATAGATGATAATATTCTATTCATTTAAACAACTAGAATATTTTTATCAATGTATTCTAATTAGCTTAAAGAAAGAATAACCAAATTAGGAGAATCTTGAGAACTCATTCAGTAAATTTCCTGACTGAGCAGAAATGATCCCTAAACAGCTTTAGTTACCCATTTTAGAAACAAAATGGAGACTGCATTAACAAGAACATATTCCAACAGCACTATCAGGAAATTATCTGTATTACAGTTCATACCTGTGAGAAAATATTCATGTTGTTATGTTTCTTATGAACCATTTTGTTCTTATTGCTCATCAGTGGACTATGCAAAGATTTCATGTAAACTGCCCTCATTTCAGAATCTGTGTAAAGAATTTAAGATAAAGTAAATAACATTAATAATAAGCAATTTATTAATAATATTTAAATAACTAGTGAACTATTTCATTTTGCCCTAGTCTATAGTTACATCATTCAAACATTACAAATATTAGACACTAATACATAGTAAATGATATCATACATGATTTATTCCAAAACACACACTCAGGTATTTTGCCTCTGAAAATCAGATCTTTAGTTGGCTGACTAAAGACCATGTTTTTAAGCTCTATACAGAGGAACCATGAGACTATACTAAAATAGGCTAGAGCACAATCTGGCTGCTTATGTCTCTTCCCAGTTTCTTTCTCTCTATTCCAGACTAAGGCTGCTTCAGGGCCTATGAAATGGCTATTTGTTACCTTGGGATCACCATACTTCCAAAGATTATACTGTAACCCTGCAGAAGCCAGTTTTGTCAGTGAGCATCATGGAATAAACCTTATTCTGCACATCATGAGTATCCAGGATGCATTGCTGAGAGCTTTGTCCTTAAATCCTTTTCCTTCCTTAAAGTCACAGATCATGGGAAAGCAGAATTAAAAGATAGTATCTGTGAAAAACCAGGATACTGAAGAGCCAATTCTAATATTTCTCCCATGTTATAGCCAGGCTGGGAAGGTGGCTCAGTGGTAGAGCACTTGCCTTGCATGCCTGAGGCCCTGGGTTCGATTCCTCAGCACCACATAAGCAAAAAGAAAAAAAGCCAAAAGTGGTGCTGTGGCTCAAGTGGTAGAGCGCTAGCCTTGAGCTGAAGAGCTGAGGGACAGCGCCCAGGCCCAGAGTTCAGGCCCCACTACCAGACCAAAAAAAAAAAAAATTGCCCATGTTATAGCCAGGCAGAGTTTCTTGTTCTGCAAGCGCTGTGTGTGTTCAGGCATTACTGATACATATTAATTTCTAAAAGCAAGTCTCCCTTCTTTGGCACATTAGTAAGTTTGACTTTTTCTTCAACTGATTTTTTTTTTTTTTGTCCGGTCATGGGACCTGAACTCTGGGCCTGGGTGCTGTCCCTCAGCTCTTCAGCTCAAGGCTAGCACTCTACCACTTGAGCCACAGCACCACTTCCGGCTTTTTTCATTTTGCTTATGTGGTGCTGAGGAACTGAACCCAGGGCCTCAGGCATGCAAGGCAAGCGCTCTACCACTGAGCCATCTTCCCAGCCCTTCTTCAACTGATTTTAATAATCACATTGTATGTTACTCTTCTAGCTACTGATCAAATGCCTTACCTTCTAAATGAGGCTTGCTCCCTTATCATCTCACTTAAAAAGGCAACTTGATCACCAGGCATGATAGTTCATGCCTGTAATCCCAATATTTAAGAAGCTAAGACTAATGAATTGCAAGTTTGAGGCTAATCTGGGCTACATAACTAGAGACTATCAGAAAAACAACACTCTTGGATATTTATCCAAAAGAACACAAACAAGGCTACAGTAAAACATCCAGCACAACCATGTTCATCGCAGCCCTATTCACCATAGCCAAAATATAGAATCCGCACAGATGCCCCTAAATGGACAAATGCATTAAGAAAATGTGGTATATATTATACACAATGGAATTTTACTCATCAGAAAGAATGATATTATGCCATTAGGAATGATTTGAAAGATTGAGAAAAAATTAAATGAAGTAAAACTAGATCCAGAGAGTCAAAGGTTTCATGGTTTCTCTCACTAGATAGAATATGCCTATAAATCTATAACTATAAATCTATAACTATAAATCTATAACTAAACACACTTGGTGCTAAGCAAATGGTTACAAAAGAACTGACCAAATGGGGCTGGGAATGTGGCTTAGTGGTAGAATGCTTGTCTAATATGCATGGAAGCCCTGGGTTCAATTCCTCAGTACCACATAAACAGAAAAAGCTGGAAGTGGTGCTATGGCTCAAGTGGTAGATGGTTAGTTAGCCTTAGCAAAAGAAGCCCAGGGACAGTGCCCAGGCCTTGAATTCAGGGCCCAGGACTGGCCAAAAAAAAAAAAAAAAACTAATTGAATTACGATAGACACTATGGAGAGCACAAATAGTCTATTTTTTAGAAAGACTAAGTCAATAAAATAAGCACCAAGAAATGAGTACTCGTGGGGGAGAGGGGGCAGTTGAGGCCAAGAGAAGAGGAGTAGACAATGAAGGGGAGAAGGGAAAATAATGTGGTCAAGAATTCATTGTATAGACCATAAAATTAAGATATGTAAGGGAAGGAATGTGTTAAAGGGGGATGAGATTGTTGAAAGAGGTGAAAGACTGTATTCATATACTGCTTTGTTAAATGACACCTCCCTTGTACAACTACTTAAAGATTAAAAAATAAAAGTAATAAAAATGAGATAAAGTAGCAATGTGTCCATTGTCAATACCCCTGATCTCAGCTAATCCGAATCCCTGTTACACTTTTCACTTTTCTCATCCGGCAATATACTATATAATATACTGTATTATCTATTGTTTTCTTCCATTTGAACATGAGCCTTTGATCCCTTTTGCTCCTTGGCATATCTTTCTCAAGTGCTTGTATACCAGTAGGCACATAGGAGATGCTGAACACTTCAGCACTGGACATTGAGCCACCTAGGTCAATCCAGAGAGACTTATTCAAATGAGCAGAAACCTGCAAACAAACAAGTCTACAATAAAGCAAGCAATTCAGAATTGAGATGAAAATGACCAAATGTCTTGTACATACCAAATAATATCCTTGAAAGCCTAGTGAAAAAAAAACATAGAAATTTTTTTTTAATGATCACATTACAAATGATGAAACAAATTTACTGTCATCACTTTTTACCATTTACAGCTTGTGAAAGGTGAGTGTCATCATTTAGGAAGTCAAGTATTGAAGAATCCTGCTCATTCTCTGACTCATTCTCATCTGATGAAACACAATTGGAATCTTCTTCAGATACTTCTGCTTCATCATCTAAAAACATCCTAGCCAATCCCTGAGACACACAGGAAACATAATGACAATTAGCTTTTGCCAGGTGCCAGTGGCTCTTGCCTGTAATCTTAGTTACTCAGGAGGCTGTGAACTGAATGTCAAGGTTCAATGCCAACCCAGCAGGAAAGTCCATGGATATCTCTATCTCCAATTAATCACCAGAAAACCAGAAATGGAGATGTGGCTCAAAGTCTTAGAATACTAGCCTTGAGTAAAAAAGCTCAGGGACAGCATCTAGACCCTGAGTTCAATGCCCCAACCAAGAAAAACAAGAAGATTTTAATCCTAAAAGGTTGTAGAGCTCTAGCCTGGAGTAGAAAAGCCAAGAGCACCAGGCCCTGAATTCAAGAATGAACATGAGCAAAAAAAGAAAAAAACATGAAGAAAGAAAGAAGTAAATACCTGTTTAAAATTACTCCTGACAACTTGAAATGAAACAACGTATGTTACTGTGACAGGTGACTAAATATTTTTAATAGACATATCTCAACAAAGTGAGCATTGTGGTACATGGTGTAATACTAGCTACTCAGGAGACATAAAAAAATAAGAAGAGCCGGGCGCTGGTGGCTCACGCCTGTAATCCTAGCTACTCAGGAGGCTGAGATCTAAGGATCACGGTTCAAAGCCAGCCCGGGCAGGAGAGACTGTGAGACTCCTATCTCCAATAAACCACCAGAAAACCGGAAGTGGCGCTGTAGCTCAAGTGGTAGAGCGCTCGCCTTGAGCTGAAGAGCTGAGGGACAGTGCCCAAGCCCAGAGTTCAAGCCCCACGACCGACAAAAAAAAAAAAAAAAGAAGATGAATTGTTGTCCAAAGATAAAAATGCCAGGGGCTAGGAAGGTGGCTCAGTGATAGAGCGCTTGCCTTGCATGCATGAGACCCTGGGTTCGATTCCTCAGCACTACATAAGCAAAAAGCAAAAAGCTGGAAGTGGCGCTGTGGCTCAAGTGGTAGAGTGCTAGCCTTGAGCTGAAGAGCTGAGGGACAGCGCCCAGGCCCAGAGTTCAGGCCCCACGACCAGACTCACCCCCCCCCAAAAAAAGATAAAAATGCCAGACCCGATATAAAAATAACCTAAAAGCAAAAATAGCTAGACGGGTGGCTCAAGTGGTAGATGACTACCTAGTAATATAAAGCCTTGAGTTCAAAATTTCAGCACTGCCCTCCACCAAATCTAACAAAAATTAGAAAGGTATGTGTGTGATTGTGTGTGTGTGTAAGAGTGTGTGTGTGTGTGTATACAAATAATAATTACCTTTACGTGACTCTGTTTCTTTTGGCCTTTGATTCCTTTTCTGGCATCCCTGTTACATTTGAAGTCTTCTAATTGTGATCTGTGGAAATTCTCACTCTCATTACTAGATGATAATTCTGGCTATAAAAAGTCAACAAAATTCTTGCATAAGAAAAAAATAAGTGTTAATTTCTCAAAGGTTATTGCTTTTCTTTTTTCTTTGAAATTATTTGGCCCAATATTCTGGTAGAAAAATAAAATTGCTCTTAACTCAGTCATTTTACAAAGATATAATACTTATCAATTTTAAAACCAATAATTTAGATAATATTGAAAGGCCCAATTAGGTAATAATGTAAGCAATAACATTGACTTTGCCATTAAATCAAGTGTATTTGATAAAAACTTGTACTTTAGCAATTTTTACTCTAGAAGATGCTCAAGAGTTTTAGATAAAATAATCAAGGCTATCCAAACATACAGAAAACTTTTACTCAATGGCAGCGATGGGAGGGAGGGAACAAGCAGGAAAGAGGGAACAGCTGATGCTATGCAAAGCAAAAGAAATGTACATATCACCCAATGTGGAAGAAATAACTGTATCGCAAAGCTCATAGAACTCATAAATGTTATAGACCGTGATAGACAATTTGCTTCAGGAAAGTTAGAATGTGTTTGTCACTTTAACTGAGCATCACTATCCCACAATGCTGTGAAATTTGGGAAATTATGTAACCACTTAATCACAATAAAAAAAATTTGAAAAAACAAAAAAAGAAAACTTTTGAAACCAAGAACTCAGTGAAATAATCACAGATTTTAACTATGAGATCTGCCATCACTTCTCCTACAGAATAAGTCGAGAACAAGAAGTTTATCAAAATAGCGTCAATTAACAGAAATAATTTGACTTTAAAACAGACGGCATCAGCATAAACAATATTTTCATTCACTTCTGATGTCAGTGAGGCATCTTAGTTAAGATCGCAAGTTAAAGCAATTTTGCTAGCCAAGTTTTATAGGAGTAAATACGATGGAATGGTTGTACCAGGTGCTGGTGCCTCATATCTGGAATCTTAGCTATTTGGGAGGCTGAGATTGGGAGGATTGAGGTTCAAGCCAGGCAACACAGAAAAAATTTTGACATCTTTCCCAACCCACAGCTGGGTGCAGCAGTATGTGTCTTTTATCTCAAGCTGCATATGCAGGAGGCTCAGATCGTGGATTGAGGCAAGGACAGGAAGAAAAGTTCTTGAGACTGATTACAAAGGGAAGATGGAGAGTATCTATAATCCCAGCTACTACAGGAAGCCAAAAGTAGGCAGATCAGAGCGCAGTTATATTCTTGGGTGGGAAGTGAGTTCCTATTCTAAAAGAAGCTAATGAGGGCTGGGAATGTGGCTTAGTGGTAGAACGCTTGCCTAGCATGAATGAAGCCCTGGATTCGATTCCTCAGTACCACATAAACAGAAAAAGCCAGCGGTGGCACTGTGGCTCAAGTGGTAAAGTGCCAGCCTTGAGCCAAAAGCAGCTCAGGGACAGTGCCCAGGAAATGAGTCCAAGGCCCAGGACTGGCATAAAAAAAAAAAAAAAGGAGCCCATGAAACACAGAGGTGGTACTGTGGCTCCACGGTAGAGTGCTTGGCAGCCTAGGAAGCTCAAGGTCCTGAGTTCAAACCCCCAGTACTGACCCTCCCCATCCCACCAAATAAAGAAAGGGAAAAAAATAGGGATTACTTGTGTTATGAATTAATATTTCCCAATCATCCTAGATTGAGAATTAGAGAATTAAAATACACAATGATATGTGATAGGCAGGGAGAAAGGAAAGTAAGAATAACACAAAGAAGCCAGGGAACAAGGGCAGGATCATACCCAGGTACATTTTTTTCAAATATCCGGCTCTGTCATTGTCTGTAATAATGGTTGACTAAGGGTGAGACTACTTGATACAGTGACTCCAACACTTTCCAACTCTAATGGTTAGCTAGAGGCCTCAGTTACATCTCATTATAGTTGGGGTTTCATGTACAAACCTTCAAATTAGCACCTTAGCTCTGAGAACACATTATTAGGTAAAACAGTCTCTGTTCCCTGCCCTCAGTTTCCTGCAAAACTCTACAATTACTTATATAGGTTTGGCATAACCATTAAATCCTACATACGAAACTGCCAAAGAAGCAGGTGCTGGCGGCTCGCACCTGTAATCCTAGCTACTCAGGAGGCTGAGATGTGAGGATCGTGGTTCAAAGCTAGCCTGGACAGGAAAGTCCATGAGACTCTTTTTTTTTTTTAATTAATTTATTTTTTTTTATTTGTGAACATACTGTACAGAGGGGTTACAATTACATGGGCAGGATAATGCGTACATTTATTACCAAGCATTGCAGCCTCCTCCTTTGGTTTACCCTTCACATCCCTTCCCAGCCTCCCCCCTCCCCCCTCCCCCCCATGAGACTCTTATCTCCAATTAACCACCAGAAAACTGCAAGTGGTGCTGTGGCTCAAGTGGTAGAGTGCTTGCCTTGAGCTGAAGAGCTGAGGGACAGCACCCAGGCCCAGAGTTCAAGTCCCACGACCAACCAAAAAATAAAATAAAATAAAAGACTGCCAAAGGCTCAGAACTCAATATATCTGACTGCTTGGTCAAGTTGCCTACCCTCCATTGTTTCTAGGGATATACTACCACTTTCAATCAATTCTGTCTTCATAAGATCTAGCTTTTTGAATTGGATGCTGTAATCCTTCCTGTTCAGGAAGCTGAAACCTGAGAATCACAGTTCAAAGCCAGCCTCAGCAGAAAGACTTATCTCCAACTAACCACCCAAGAGGTGGAAGTGGAAGCTGCAGCTCAAATGGTAGATCATTAGCCTTGAGAGAAAACAAAAAACAAAAAACTCAGCCCAGCCTGAGTTCAAGCCCTGGGACTAATTTTTTTTTTTTTTAAATCTAGCTTTTGCATCAATAAATCTGCTTCTTCAAGGCTTCCCTCTGTCTATGCCTGAATTCTTTCTTGAGGTACAAAAACTTGCCATCACCTGCTCTGCCAACCAGAAGTAAAAAGTCTCAAAATTTAGCTATCTCTGCTGAGCAAATGACAAATGCAAATCATCAGCCTGAAGAACTGCCAAGCTACCCAGATTCATATAGTCACCAATGTGTCTAACTCTGACACTCCCACAAGGTCCACAAACCCAAACATGTCCAACAACAAACTTACACCCTTTCTTGTCTTCTTAAATTTGTGGTATACTTAATAAAAAGCCCAAGTCCTAAGTCATTATGGATTTCTTCTTTTTCTTCTTCCAAACTCTTTCAATAATCAAGAAGACTAAAGACTTCTAAAGACAGACCTAGACTTTTCTCTGATTTTACTTCCTGGAACTGTTGTCTTTTCAACAATATAGAGATGCTGTTTCCTACCTTTGGGGCCTTCCTGAAGCAGTTCATTTCGCAGACAATACTTTCCCTTATGTCATCTGCTGCTTAGCTATGGCATGCGCTTCAGGATTTAACTAAAGGATTTCCTTCAAAAGTAAACCAGAACTTCAAGACCTAAACTCAGCGCCTAAACAGAGTATAATATTATTTCGTTTTTATGATTATCATTACCATGCTTAGAAAAGTTAAAAGTGCACGGATCTCTGGTAAGTACCAGAAGGGACAAATTTTAGCCACTTAGGATATAGAATCCATTTTTCTGCTATTTATATACCTTTAAGACCAAATATGTCCAAATTTTTCCATATACAGTTTTTTATTCTACAAGAATTTAGATTATTATACATTGTCTGTAATTTACTTACAATAAGAATTCTGCGCTTTTTGACAGCATGAACAGGAGAATCAACTTCACTACTCTTCTGTTCCTAGATTAAATAAACAGATTAAGTAAATGTAACATAAAAAAGTCCTTAAGAGAAAAAATAGCCTTTCATGTAATTATTGTGGTTAATAAATGACTCACCTCAGGGGACTTTAAAACATTTCCTTTTGGTTTTTTACATTTTCTTAGAGAAATCTCATCTTCACTTTCACTACTTACAAATAATTGTTCATCTGTAATTATGAAAAAAAATTAATCTGGTCAATAGACATAAGTTTAATATTTCTAGAAACCTCATTTCTGAAAAAAGTTTTGAGAGCCAGTGGCTTACACCTGTAATCCTAGCTACTCAAGAAGATGACATCAGAGGATCAAGGTTCAATGTCAGCAAGGAGAGGACAGTCCATGAGACTCCTATTTCCAATTAACCACCAAAAAGCCAGACGTAGAGCTGTGGCTGAAGTAATGGAACATCAGGTTTGACAGAAAAAGTTCAGGGGTAACATCCAGCTCTGAGGTCAAGCCCCAGTGCCAACAAAAGGAAAAGGAAAAGGAAAAACTAAGCTGTTTTACACAATTTTAAAATAGGCAACAGCACTTTTTAAGAACTATTTTTCACTTTTAAATAGGAGTTTCTCATTAGTTTGACCAAAAATCAGCATATGAAGAGACATTAAAAATAAACCAGTGCCAGTGAGGAAATAAACAACAGTTTTTTTCTAATAAATACTCGCTGGAAAACCCAGATCATGTCGTTGCATGTGTTAATTGTAAATATTCTGCCCTCAATAGATGCCCAAGATAAAAAAAGATAGAATTTTATTTTCTTTTTCTTTCTTTCTTTTTTTTTTAATTGGTCGTGGGGCCTGAACTCTGGGCCTGGGCACTGTCCCTCATCTCTTCAGCTCAAGGCTAGCACTCTACCACTTGAGCCACAGCACCACTTCTGATTTTCTGAGTAGTTTATTGGAGATGGGTCTCATGGACTTTTCCTGCCTGGGCTGGCTTTGAACCGGGTTGGCTTTGAACTGTGATCCTCACCTCTTAGCCTCCTGAGTAGCTTGGATTACAGGCATGAAGTGGAATGCGTGGCTTAATGGGTAAGGCATCTGACTTCGGATTACAGGCGTGAGCCACTGGAGCCTGGTGTCCATTTTTCAAAAAGACTTGTACAGTATGCAGAAAGTTGTTTGTTTTTGCTGGTCCTAAGGCTTGAATTCAGAGTTCCCGAGTCTCTTTGGCTCAAGGCTAGCACTCCACCACATTAGCTACAGTATCTCTTCCAGCCTTTTCTGAGTCTCAGACTCTTTTTATCTCACAGACTCTGCCCTAACCAGCTTTGAACCATGATCCTCAGATCTCAGAAGCCTGAGTAGCCAGGACTAGGTATGAGCCACCAGTGACTAGCCAGAAAGTTTTTAATAGACAGAAATCCTAGAATATTAACAAGAGATCTTTACATATTTATCAGAATTACACCAGAAGAAAATGCAGCCAGATGCAACTGAAAAAGATAGTATACTGAAGAGGCCTTGAACTCCAAGATTTTCCAAAGGAAACAGGCTAGGAAACCTTATAATAACTATAACTGTCTGGGATGAGAAAACACTGAGCATGCCAAGGATGGAACTGGAATCACAAAGAATATCCCCAGGCGCTGAGTCCTACTCAAAAGACTCTCCCTGTGGACCTGGGATTCCTGAAGGCATTTCACCTCTTTCCCACACCTTTGGGACAAACCGTGTTGGGCAGAACTTTAACATCCAGTGAAATCTTCAGGTGACTGCACCCATCTCCAGATTAAATCCTTCCTAAATCCTCCTGAGAAGTCATAAGCCAGAATCATTCCACTAAACAACTCTAGAATTCCTGACCTATGATATCTAAGACCATGTTATTTTCTGCCACAACTTTCAGGGCGTAACTTAAACAGTACTGGATAACTGAAACCCATACAACTAATTGTTTTTGTTTTAGTTTTTTTGCCAGTAAAATATCTACCCAGATAAACTCAGAAGTTCCTTCCATTAGATGAGAACTTCCATAGTCCCAATATCTTCGAATAATGCCAGAGTTAAATAAAGGGCTCAGTTGTAGTAACCAACTTATCTTTTAAATTACTTTAGTGATACCTTTTTGTTTCTCTTTTAGCAGTACAGAGATTAAATAAAAGGGCCTTACACTTGTTTGTTACTCTTGCCTCTGAGCCATGCCTCCAGCACTGTTTCCTGTGGTTTTTGTTTTTGTTTTCCTGAGATAGGTTCTTTCTTCCATCTCCTCCCACTGCAGCTAGAATAACAGGCCACACCAAGCTACCCAGTTCTCCATGGGGGGGGGGGGGGTCTCACAAACTTTTCTGCTCAGTTGCCTCAAACACTGATCCTCCCAACCTCAGTCTCCCAAGTAACTAGGTGTGAACCACCAGCATTTGGCAGTTTTTATTATATTCAATATATCTAAATTGTAAATGTTTCTAAGGGACTAAAATGAAAAATCAACATTATATGAGCATTATCTATAAAGTCTTTCCAATCTAATCTAATTAGACATTTTGTTATCCTCTAAACTTACTAAACAACCACTATCTTATTGACTTATATGACAGTTACTTCCACATTTTACTGGTATGTTTTAGATGCCTGTCACATAACTACTTATGTTTACAACCAAGGAATAGGATCAAATTTTATATTTTTTATTTTTCACTGTATACACCATACCTTTGCCATCACATAATAATAATTTTTTATCAGTGAGCATCAAGTTAAGGAAAGTATTATACATCTAATACCTATGTCAGTATACATATGTATCATACACTGTTACATTTGGAAGACTACAGACATATTTCTAGATAATTATTCTGGAAAGAGGGGATTTTATAAAGATGGTATCTTACCTTCAGCAGAGTAATATGATGGATGAAGATGAGTTTGTTCACTGCTTTTGGCCTTTTCTAGAGAAAATTCTGAATCACCAAAAGTTAAACTCAATGTATTTTTGAAACTTTGTAGATCACTTTTTTGATTATTACAATCTAGTGTCTTAAGAATATTCTTCCTTATTTTAGAAAGTGAATTCATTGCTTTTGATTCAGAAAGTGGTGTACTCATAGCTTTTTCGCCTACTGGCAAGGAAAACTTCCCAAAACGAGGAGACATAAATTCTGGACACTCTGCTGCATTTACTGGAAAATGTACAAAATCTGGACTCTGAATTTCTTCTCTTGCTACAGTAGATTTGGGTCCACTTGTAAATTTTTCAACACAATCTCCATGTTGATTTGAAACATAATTTGTATTCTTGAACTCCGGAATATCTAAAGTCTTTCTATTCAAATCATCTGAAAGTCCATTGTTAATCCTATCTGATGCATGTTCTACTATTTCATCATCAGATTCTGGACTATGAAACCCTAAATCAAAGGTAACAGAAAATAAATCTCTAGAACAATCAAAAACATATTCATCCTTCTTCGGTGTTTCCACATGTCTATCTTTCAAATTTTCACGACATTTCCAACTATTAGTATCAGAGATGATTTGATCTTGGGGATCAGAATCATCACCAAGCAGTAGATCGTCAGAAATTAAGAAATGAGAGATTGGAGCCATTTCACTAACAGGTATTTCCTCTGAAACACATGAAGATTTTCCATTGCTCTTTAGGGGAGAAAGATGCACATCATTAAACTCATTATCATCTTCAAATAGTAGCAAACTCTGGTCAGAGAGGGATACTGGGCAGTCATTGTTATAAACATCAAAGGTTTTTTTGTCTATCAAATTCTTTGTAGAATCTACGTGTATCCCACCATGACTATTAGATATCAAATTTTCACTTTTAATATTATTGTGTATTTTATCATCACAGTCATGGAAACACGAGTTGTTGGAGTTCCAGTCATTAGTCATATCAAAGATAGAACTTTTTATAGAAGGATGACTAAGTTTACCTGAACCTACTTCTAAATATTGTTGCGAATCTTCCAATGCATGGGCCATCACAGAGGTGGACTTAGGATTTTGTAAATGTTCTTCGTATGGTAGAGAATGCAAATCTTCAAGTATAAAACTTTTAGCGATATCATATTCCAAGTCTGAGAGTTCACTGAGGGGTGGGGGAGAATGAGCTAAAAATCTGTCTACATTAGCTAGAACCTCTTTTGCCAATGAGTAGTGAACATCAAATTGTTCATCTGTTCTCACAGCAAAACGTTCTTCAGATGGAAGATGTAAGTTGAAGGGAACAGATTTCTCATCACTGAAACTGTTAAAACCAGAATCCAAAAGACTTCCCATAAATGAAATGGCCGACTTATTTATAAACTGACATTCCACTGATGACACACCTAGCTGATTAACAGTGCATGTTTCGGCAATATTATATGAACCTGAAATCCTTTTACCATTTGGTAAGTCTACCTGAGAAACATTTTGAACAGTAAAATTTGTGTCACTATGTAAAAAATGCACATCATTCTTTTCTCCTTTATGCTCATCTTTTTTCACTTCTTTACAGGATGGTTTCTTCAGGGAACCACTATCAGTAGTTTTGGTGTGCGTTTGTTTAAAAATTTCATCATGATCTTCATCGAATTCCATCGAGAACAAACTGCCTTGATTTATATTCTGGGCTAGTGAAGATTTCTTATGAGTAGTAATGGTATCATTAGCAAGATTCAAATATTCATTCCTAGGAATGCTAAATGTTGTGCTAACATCTTCCATTTGTAAATAAGATTTGATTTCCAATTCATAGCTGCATTCACCCTGTAAAGATGGAACATGTAATCTTAAAAGATGAGGTCTACTTTATATTAAAATATTTTCTAAATAATACTATATTATCCAATGATTTTCTTGCAAATATTTTTTTTTTTGGGTCTCGTTGTGGGGCCTGAACTCTGGGCCTGGGCGCTGTCCCTCAGCTCTTCAGCTGAAGGCTAGTGCTCTACCACTTGAGCCACAGCGCCACTTCCGGCGTTTTTCTTTTTGCTTATGTGGTGCTGAGGAATCAAACCCAGGGCCTCATGCATGCAAGGCAAGCGCTCTACCACTGAGCCACCTTCCCAGCCCTCTTGCAAATCTTAAAAATAATTCTTGTAAAAAAAAATAGCACTGTGAAATTATCATGCTACCTTGAAATTACTATTTTGTTTTACCCAAGTAATCAATACACAGAAGACGCATGACAGCTGTTTACACAAAGACAAGGATAATAGATACTGACCGATAAATGATACAATATAAATGACTTCTTCCACTTCTAATGCTTAAGGGAACAATTATTCTAACTTCCTAAAAATATATATTAAAGAAATGAAACATATATGTTTAATTTACTCTCAACAGCATTACAGTGAGAAGCACTTCCAGAACACCCAAAATAATGGTACCGTATGTCTACTTGGCTACAGCCTTGAATACACATGAATTTTTTTTAAATCTCCAACCAGGAATTCTTACAGTGATTTCTAAGTCTACTTTTCTCTGAACCATTAAGCTAAAGCTAGGAATCTTTACTCTTTTCCTCCCTAAAAGTGCTACTTTAGTCAGAACTCTTCATCTATTAATGAACTATAGCTGTTACCACTCTGTGTTTCTTCAATAATACAATAAGTATTAAAGTTGGCAATATCTGTCTCCTTGATGATTAATATGCTCTACATAGACAAACATTGTATTGTGGTTACTGATGTGACCACCACTTGAACCAGAGTGTGTGGCACAGAATCATTCTGTAAATAAGTGAATTAGATGGACATGTTTTCCTGGGATCTACAACTAATTACTTAATTTAAATATTCTCATGAATAACAGCTGAAAAATTAGGATCTGTAATTCATTGGGCACCTATTATGTGCTAGTTATGGTTTAAGTGCTTTTTATATATCAAATAATCCTCATGGCTCTATGAATTAGGTATTACCATTATCTGTATTTGACAGACAAAACAGCACAGAGAAGTAACTTACACACAATTAATAAGAGATGACATTGGAATTCCAGTTGAGACATTTGAATTTCACACTCATAACATGGTCACTATTTTTTGACTGTCTCAAGAAAAACAATCAAGAAATTAATAATTCCTTGCTGGGCACCAGTGGCTCACATCTGTAATCCTAGCTACTCAGGAAGCTGAGATCTGAGGATCACAGTTCAATGCCAGCTGGGGCAGGAAAGTCTGTGAGATTCTTATCTCCAATAAACCACTAGAAAACCAGAAGTGGCGCTGTGGCTTAAGCAGTAGAGCGCTAGCTTTGAGCTGAAGAGCTGAGGTATAGTGCCCAAGCCCAGAGTTCAAGCCCCCATGACCAACAACAAAAAAAAAATTCAAATTACTGGGCCGGAGTGAGGAAATAGAAGAGACACTGTATGAAGGGAAATGGACTCATTACCTGACTCATGTAATTGTAATCCCTCTACATATCACCTTTATATTATCAAATAAAGTAAACTAACTTTAAAAAAAACTTCACATTAAGTACTAAAGGATTATTTTTCCAGCTTAATTATACCATTCCAATAAGTGAAAGTAAACAGTAAACTCCTACCTCTTCATGTCTCATTCCTTCTATCATCTGCATAATGCTTACATAGTGTTGGCATCGATCTGAATGGTCCACCTGATATGTAGGCAAAAGATGATCCTGCCATACTCTCCACTCAGAGAGAGATAGCTGATGAACTCCAGTAGTTGGTGTTTGAGTCTAGATTAATTTTTTAAAAATCAAAAAAGATATACATATGAACACTGAAATTTCACAAACTCACTTTTAAAATACTTAATATACAGATAATAATCTGGTTGAACAAGTTTACACTCCCACCAGCAATGCAGTAGGGTTCCCTTCAGGCCACATCCCCTTCAGCATCTGTTGTTAATAGAGTTCTTGATTATAACCATTCTAACTGGGGTGAGGTAAAATCTCAATGTTGTATTGATGTGCATTTCTCTTATGGCTAGAGATGTTGAGCATTTCTTCATGTGTCTATTAGCCATTCTTATTTCCTCTTCAAAGAAGTCTCTCTTTAAGTCTTTAGCCCACTTATTTATTGGGCAGGATTTGAGGGTTTCTTTGAGGATTTGTTGTTGGGGGATTTAATTTTCTGAGTTTCAAGTATATTTTAGAAATGAGATACTTGTCTGTTGTATGGCTAGTGAAGATCTTCTTCCAACGATGGGCTTTCTATTCATCTTGCTAGCTGTATCTAAAAGGAAATTTTTGTTTTTTTTTTCTCCATCATGGGGCTTGAACTGTGGACCTGGGTGCTGTCCCTGAGCTCTTCAGCTCAAGGCTAGCATTCTACCACTTGAGCCACAGTGCCACTTCTGGTTTTCTGGTAGTTAACTGGAAACAAGAGTCTCACAGACTTTCCTGATTGGCTTTGAATGGCAATCCTCAGATCTCAGCCTCCTGAGTAGCTAGAATTACAAGTGTGAGCCACTGGCACCAGACACTGTTTATTTCTTGATTTACTGATTAATTGACTAATTTTGTGCCAGTCCTAGGGCTTTAACTGAGGGCCTGTACACTACTGTCTCAGAGCCTTTGTGCTCTAGCTAGCACTCTACCACTTGAGGCACAGATCCACTTTTGGCTTTTCGTTGGTTAGAGGTTAAGAGTCTCAAGGACTTTCCTGCCTAAGCTGGCTTTGAATCATGATCTTCAGATATCAGCCTCCCAAATAGCTAAGATTACAGGCACGAGCAATTGGCACCTGGCTAAAATTTTTATATTTTTAAAAAAATTGTCACTAAGGGCTGGGAAGGTGGCTCAGTGGTAGATCACTTGCCTTGCATGCATGAGGCCCTGGGTTCGATTCTGCAGCACCACATAAACAAAAAGAAAAAAGCCAGAAGTGGCGCT
>NW_012267232.1:10095152-10103316 GCF_000151885.1 Dipodomys ordii
CTCAAGTGGTAGAGCGCTAGCCTTGAGCTGAAGAGCTGAGGGACAGCACCCAGGCCCAGAGTTCAGGCCCCACGACCGGACCCCCAAAAAAAAAATGGCACTAAGTTACAACTTGACCAAATTCCTGTTTACATAATTCCATGTTAAGAGAAAATAATTGAGAAAACATATTTGGCTTCAAACGTACTATTTTGCTAGATATAGACCTCACAAGATAACAAGAAAGCATTCATAATCTCCTGATGATACTGAAACTCTTCATAGCTGAGTCATATCAACCTTCCTGATAATAAAATACAAAATTCTCAAGTTATATATTTCAAGCCCTATAAAATCTTCTAAAATAAAACTTCCTGAGGTTTATCCAGCTCCCTCAACGTTTATGCAACCTTTGATCAGTTCCCTTGTTTTTCATTGAGCTTGCCAATCATTTATATTACTTCTATAATATAAAAATCCAATAACACTCTAAAGAAATAAAAGTAAGCGTGTATAAAGATGCACAGAAAACATAATTAGCAAATAATAATTTTAGCAAAATACTGAAAAGAATCTCAAGACAGGTAAACAGTCAAGAAAATGTTGCTATGTTGCAGAGTGAAGCTATAATCCTGTGAGAGTACGCCTCTTTGGAAGTGTTCACATGGTAGAAAGTTAGGGAAAAATGGACTTTTATGAAAAGGTTGCTGTATCAATCTCTCCATTAGTCACTACATATATTACATTATATATATATATATAATATATATATATATATATATATAAAAACATATGTGTGTGTGTGTGTGTGTGCGTAGGAATGAATGATAGGACAGTAAAACAGGCTTTGTTTAGGGGTAGGTATCTGTACAAGGTGAAAGGTGAATAGAGAGGGTGAATAAGGATGACTATGGTCAAAGTACTTTATGTACACATGACCATTGAAAAAAAAAAATGGAACCAGATGAAATTGTTTTAAGAAGCAAGCAAGAACATAAACTGACAGAGAGGGTAAGATAGATGAAGTATATTATATGTATGTATGGAAATATCACAAAACTTCCCTGTAGAGTTAGCATATCCTATTAAAAACTCTTTTTTAAAAAATCTATGTATAATGAAGAAACAGTAGCTTATGGCATTTTTATGGTGGCAACCTGGAGCTTGAACTTAGGGCCTAGGTGCTGTCCCTAGGTGCTGTCCCTGAGCTAATTTGCTCAAGGCTAGCGCTCTAACAGTTGAGCCACAACTCCACATCCAGCTTTTTGGGGGGTGGTTAACTGGAGACAAGAGTCTCACAGATTTTCCTGCCTGAGCTGGCTTCAAACCACGATCCTCAGATCTCAGCCTCCTAAGTAAGTAGGAGAATTATAAGTGTAAGCTACCGGGACTGGCTCTGGCTAAATTAGTAGAGTTTTTTGTTTGTTTGTTTGTTTTTTTAAGACTTTAATTATTCCTTTTTAAACTATTCAATCTTCCTTGACTTGAATTCAAAGCCTTGAGGCCTTCTTTAGCTTTTTCCACACAAGGTGGCTTTCTAACAGCTCAGTCACACCTCTAGCCTGAGAGCCTTATTTTTTATAGTAATTCCAACACTTTAAGTACAAACATTTCTCATTACTCCTAAACCTATTGAATAATCATTTTAAAGACCTTCTGA
Organism: Dipodomys ordii; assembly: GCF_000151885.1. Classification (NCBI taxonomy): domain Eukaryota; kingdom Metazoa; phylum Chordata; class Mammalia; order Rodentia; family Heteromyidae; genus Dipodomys; species Dipodomys ordii. Next base: position 10,096,792 of record NW_012267232.1, read on the forward strand.
AATCATGTTCAACTTACTGATATGTTTTCTTCATCTTGTAAAGATGGAAAATGAACTTGGGGCAAGGTTATTTCCTTAATTTCATCGCTGTCTTTTAATCTATAGAGTCTGTTCCATAATTTAAATTCTTCTTCTGTTAAAAAGCAATCTTTACGTGACTGATTGTGCCTCATTCCTGCAAATTGAAATAATTGATAAAGGTTAAAATATCTGCAAGACAAACATAAGACATACAATATAAACTTAAACAGTCTACATGTTTATGAGTATTTATGTCTGTTAAACCTCTGGTTCCATTTCTTTAAACTATAATTTGTCAGGCTGAGGACATGATTCAGTGGTTCAGTGCTTGCCTGGCATGCACAAGGTTCTGGGGTTAATCTTCAGCACTGAAAAAAATCAAATGAATAAAATTATAGTAAAGCAAAGTAAAACCAAAAAACCATAAAATGTGCTACCCTGGACAAAAAGTACAAAATACCCAGCAAAAGTCAGAGCTATAGATAGAGTTCAAGTGGTAGAGCACTAGCTGACTGAGCAAGAAGTTAAGTAAGCAAGAGGTTCTAAGTACCAACACTAGTACTGGCAATAAAAAAACAAAACCTTGAGACCATAATGTCCAGAAGAATTATATACTGATTATGTGTAGGGTGATGGGCAAAGATTATCTAGTACAAAGACATAAATAATCTTGGCAGAATGAGTCACTAAAACTGGAAAAGCAAGCTGGGTGCTAGTGGTTCACTCCTGCAACCCTAGATTCTCCGGAGGCTGAGATGTAAGGACTGTGGTTGAAAGCCTATCTGGGGAGAAGTCTGTGAGACTCTTATCTATAATCAACCACCAGAAAACTGGAAGTGGAGCTGTGTTCAAAGTGGTAGAGCAAAGGAGGAGACTACAATGCTTGATAAGAAATGTACTCACTAGCCGGGCACTGGTGGCTCACGCCTGTAATCCTAACTACTCAGGAGGCTGAGATCTGAGGATCACGGTTCAAAGCCAGCCCGGGCAGGAGAGACCGTGAGACTCCTATCTCCAATAAACCACCAGAAAACCGGAAGTGGTGCTGTAGCTCAAGTGGTAGAGCGCTCGCCTTGAGCTGAAGAGCTGAGGGACAGCGCCCAGGCCCAGAGTTCAAGCCCCACGATCGACAAAAAAAAAAAAAAGAAATGTACTCACTATCTTGCCCATGTAATTGTAACCCCTCTGTACAGTATTTTCACAATAATAAAAAAAAAAGTGGTAGGGCACTAGCCTTGAGCAAAAGAGATCAGGGACAGTGCCTAGGCCCTGAGTTCAAGCCCTATGACTGACAAAAGAAAATCCTAGAAAAATCCAAGAAAATACAAGGAAAGTATAGAGGGGAAAATAAAGGCAATATAGATCAATTTTTTTTAAAGACTTGGTTCCAGAATTTTTTATGTGCCAGTACTGAGGTTTAAACTAAGGGCTTTGTGTTGTTGCTTAGATTTTTCACTCAAGGTTGGTGCTTTACCATTTGTGCCATGCCTTCACTTCTGGCTTTTTACTGGTTATTTAGAGATGAGAGTCTAACCCGACACTGCTGGCCTACACATGTAATCCTAGCTACTCAGGAGGTTGAGATCTGACGATCATGGCTCAAAGCCAGCCTGGGTAAGAAAGGCTGTGAGACTCTTATTTCCAATTAACCAACAAAAAACCAGAAATGGCCCTATGGCTCAAAGTCACCAAAAAAAAAAAAAAAAAAAGTCTTGAGGATTTGTGCCTGTGCTGGATTCAAAGCTTGATCCTTAGAACTCAGCCTCCTGAGTCACTACTATTACAGGCACAAGCCACTGGTAACAAGTTTAGGTTCCAGAATTTTTATTTTTTTTCAAGAGGCAATGACCTACAGGTCTTTATTCTAGAACACGAAGGGCCATGTTGTATCCACCCACCGCCAAATTTTATCCTTTCATTATATATTCTAATTAACAGTTTAGAAATAATTATTGTGTTTGCTTCGGCAGCACATATACTAAAATTGGAATGATACAGAGAAGATTAGCATGGCCCCTGCGCAAGGATGACACACAAATTTGTGAAGCGTTCCATATTTTTTAAATTTGTATTTCACAGAAGAAAAAAAAAATAACTGTTAAATGTAACGTTAGCATTTATAACAAAGACCACTATAAACAATGTATCCAACCTAAGTCTTGACGCTATTATGAATTTAACAAAGTCAAGAAAATCTGTTTAAAAAACAAACTTTGATATCATTTCATTTATGCCTCATTTTATTTTATTTTATTTTTGTCGGTCGTGGGGCCTGAATTCTGGGCCTGGGCACTATCCTTCAGCTTTTCAGCTTGGGGATAGCACTCTACCACTTGAGCCACAGCGCCACTTCCAGAGTTTTCTGCTTATGTGGTGCTGAGGAATCGAACCCAGGGCCTCATGTATGCAAGACAAGCACTCTACCACTAAGCCAACTTCCCAGCCCCTATGCCTGATTTTAAACAAGAATTTAGCAGTATTATACAATGACAGACCTACTAGGTATACTAAAAAAAGCACCAGTTGATGTCTAAGTTAAAATAAGGATGCAATTCCATCAGTCAGGAGGTTGAACTAGCAAGAATAAATTTCAGGCCAGCCTAAGCTACATTGTAGGAACTTATGTCAAGAGAAAAAAAACAATAACAATAATAAAAAAAAAACAGATAACACCTGTGACTAGAGTAAGAATTTGAAATTGTGTAGATAAAACTAGTGCAACAAAAGAACAAACTCAAAACTTGGTCTGGCTGTCTATAGTGGCTCACTCCTGTAAACCTAACTCCTTGGGAGGCTGAAATCTAAGGATCATGGTTTGAAACCAGCCTGGGCAGAAAAGTCTGAGACTTATCACTAATTAACCACAAAAAGCCAGAAGTACAGTTGTAGCTCAAGTGGTAGAGCACTAGCCCTGAGCACAAAAAAAAAAAAAAAAAAAAGATCTTAGGGACAGCATCAGGCCCTGAGCTCAAGCCCTAGAACTGGCCAAAAAAAAAAAAAAATCTCAGTGTGGAAGTTCACACCTCTAATTCTAGCCACTCAGGAGGCCGCCATGGGAAGGATCCAAGTTAAAAACCAGCTCAGGCAGAAAATGAGAGCTCATCTCAACAGAAAAACTCAAGTGCAGTGGTGCCACATGCCTGTCAAAGCAGCTACAGCAGGCAGGGACACGTAATATAGGAGGATCCAGGTCCAAGCTCGTAAAGTCAAAAAATTAGACCGTATTTAAAAAATAACAATAGGGCTAGGAACATGGCTTAGTGGTAGAGTGCTTACCTAGCTTGCATGAAACTCTGGGTCAATTCTTCAGTACCACATAAACAGAAATAGGGAAGTGACATTGTGGCTCAATTGGTAGAGTGCTAGCCTTGAGCAAGAAGCTCAGGGACAATGCCCAGGCCCTGAGTTCAAGCCCCAGGACTAGCTATCAAATAAACAAATAAAAAATAATGAAAGCAAAATGGGCTAGACTATGTCTTGGGCCTATGCTGAGTCATACCCTCACACTACCAAAACTGAAAAAAATAATAAAAAGAAAGGTCTTCAAAAATATAAAGAAGTAGTAAACCAAGGGTGAAAATTCTAGTTCTGAATTTTTTCTGTTACTAAGGCTTGAACTCAGAGCCTCAGTACTATTCTTAGCCTTTTCACTCTACTACTGTAGCCACAGCTCCACTTCCGCTCCTTGGTGATTAAATGAAAGCTGGCTTTCAACCACAATTCTTAGATGTCTGTCTCCTGAGTGGCTAGGATTAGAGTTGTGAACCACCAGTGTCTGGTTTTAGTTGATTTATTATTATTGTTGTTGTCAGTTGTGGGGCTTGCATTGTGGGCCTGGGCCTTGTCCCTGAGATTTTGAGCTTAAGGTTAGTGCTCTACTACTTCAAGTCATAGCCCTCTTTAAGCATTAAGTCAAATCCAAAGAGTAAACTTTTGGTTTCTCATGTTCATAATGCAAATATTTCAAGACATTTTTCTGGTATCAGTAAAGTCTCTATAGTCCCTAAGCCAGCAACACTCTCATTACAAACTATACTCCTGTACCAAATTTTTTGTTTCAGTACATCATTTGTTTCCATTTCATTATTACTAATAACTTTGGCTAACTTTACCCTTACGTATTAAAAGTATAAACATCATTTTGTTTTTCCTTTGTAAAAGGAGCATTTCAAGGGACACCTTGTGGGCACTGGTGGCTCACACCTGTAATCCTAGCTACTCAGGAGGCTGAGATCTGAGGATCAAGGGACACCTTGTATTTGTAAATCCTTTAATCCTTTGATACATAAACCCTTATAAAACAAACTGGTATATAGCTTTTTACACCAGAAATGATTTTCTTAAAAGTTTAAGAGTTATGTGTTTGAAACATAAACATCAAAAAAGATAGTGTCCCTATTTAAAGCCATCAATAGTGTCTTCAGCTCTCAAAATCCACAGATCACCTCAAACTTTTCAAGAACCTGTCAATATCTGCTGGTCAGAAGTAAGAGTAGTTTTATAAAGGCTAACTCACTAAAACAAATGGTTACCTTGGTTACCTGGTAAATTTGAGATGTACAATGAAAAAAATGTGCAACAAATGGTACTGGTCTCTTCCCTGAGGACAAGTTATTGCTGATTGTAAAAACCTGAATGTAAAGGACTGTAATTACTTAGGGATGTACACAGGAGAGAACTTCTTTATGTCCTCATTATCTTTGTAGATTGTCTACAATGTACACAGTTATTGGTTGAATGCTATTCTGTAAGCTTTAACTAGGGGTTGAAGGCATAGTTCAATTCCCAGTACCTAGGGGAAAATAATCCTTCCAAAATGGACTTATTTCTTTCTAATACACTTTGGAGAGGATTCTCTGAGAATCCAGCATGGGACATATATCTTTGATCCTTCCAAAGAAAATACCCAAATATCTTAGAGTTATTCCAGGAACAAATATATTCTGGGACCTGTGAGCTAAGAGCATTGGGGGACAGAGAACATGAAAACCTTTCTTACTTTCCCTGGAGGACTTGCGCCGCACACTCCGAGATGCCTTTTCTGACTCGAAGACACCATGAGTGATGAACATTTTGTGTAATTTTGGGTTGATATCATCAGGAACCATTCGTGGACTTCCTTGGTAATAATGAAGGATCTGTCTGCTACCTGAAATAGCTTTATAAATATTTCTTTTGTTGGACTGACTCTGGTTGTACGTCTGCAAAGACAAATACAAATTGGCAAATTTCATTATTTCAATAAAAATTATTAAGCCAGATGCTGGTGGCTTACGCCTGTAATTCTACTCAGGAGGCTGAGATCTGAGGATCACAGTTCAAAGCCAGCCCAGAAAGGAAAGTCCATGAGACTCTTATCTCCAATAAACCACCAGAAAATCTGAAGTGGCGCTGTGGCTCAAGTGACAGAGCGCTAGCCTTGAGCTGAAGACAGGAACAGCATAGCATCCAGGACCGATTTCCAGATTTCAAGCCCCATGACCAACAAAAAAAATATCATTGAGCAATAAAGTAATAGTTGTCTGATTTGGGTTTATTGTAAAGATAAAATAAGATCCTCACAAGGAAATATCAGAAAATAGAATTCCCATTGTCTCTAATTTTAAAATCAGTAAACTGAGAAGTTAACTTTTGATGAAAATCTTTTAAAAAATCTATTATAAAAGATATCTTTGAAGAGCCTGATGCCTGAGTGACTCCATCTTCAAGCCAGTAACCATCCTGTAAGGTATGAGTCTTGGAACTGACCATGAGCCCGACCCAGGAATGGCACAAAAAGAAAAATAATTCTTAGGCAACGAGAGACATAAACAATCCTCGGAAAAAAACACAGGAATTTCCCCCAGATGCATCAGTCAAGACACTGGGTGGCCATACCAGGACACGGTGACCCAATAGTCAGACAATTCTTGTCAATAGCAGTGTTAACCAATCATGTTTGCCCAGCTTAGCTTGCTTTAAATGTCAACCAATCATTTAATTTCTCATGTAAAAGTTCCTTAAAGTTGTTTGTTCAATACTATAAAAACTGTGCTGATTCTATGCCAGAGGCCTCTTAGCGTCACCAGTTACTGAGTACGCAGAGGACCAAGCTCCAGCTTGCAATAAACTCTTTTGCTGTTTACATTGATCTTGGTCTCTGGTGGTCTTCGGAGGGGTCTCGAGTTCGGTACAACAATCTTAGTAACTATAGTGCACAAAGAAAATTTTGTTTTTAATGAGAAAAGTGTGGCTGAAATTAGGAAAGCAACTCCATTTGTAATAGCCCCACAAAAAATAAAATACCTAGGAATTAACCAAAAAAGTGAAGGGCCTCTATGGTGAAAACTTTAAAATCTTGAAAAAGGAAATCAACACAGAACTTAAAAAATGGCAAAACCTCCCATGCTCCTGGATTGAAAAGATTAACATCATGAAAATGGCAATACTTCCCAAGGCTATCTACAAATTCAATGCGATACCTATCAAAATTCCAACCTCATTCTTCAAGGAAATAGAAGAGGC
>NW_012267232.1:10104672-10125921 GCF_000151885.1 Dipodomys ordii
ATGTTTTTTTTTCTTTCATGCATGTGTTTCTAACCCATTTATAAGATTATTTCTTTGTTGCTTTGTATGTCCCTCCCCCACAGTATAACCCCTGCTTTCACTATATTTGATGTCAGTATAACTTGTGGAGGAGATGGGGAAAAACAAGTCATTTAAGGATTTAGGTGGACCTGTTGCAACAATGAGAAGTACATATTGTCATGTCAAAAACGAGCTTTACAATGTCGGTGGGGAGGAGGGGGGGAAGGATTGGGTGGGGGGGAGGGGGGAGGCTGGGAAGGGAGGTGAAGGGTAAACCAAGGAGGAGGCTGCAATGCTTGGTAAGAAATATTTGCATTATCCTGCCCATGTAATTGTAACCCCTCTGTACAGTATGTTCACAAATAAAATAAAATTTAAAAAAAATTTGTTTTTATTATATCACTGTTTTGGAATGTGGTTGATATTTACCTATGTTAGATAATTAATATAACCAAGTGTTAAAAGTTTTGGGGTGTTTCTTTGTTACAACTCTCTTATTTCACCTGCCTTATGTCTCTACACTTCTGCTTTTTTTACTGCAAAAGCACACTCCTTACAAGGTACCAAGTTAAATAAGGTGCTAAATAAGGATCTAAATAATTAGGGCAAGCATTCCTTAACTGTGGTTCACTATAACGGTCATAGAGGTAGAAAGATTAATATCTTGGCTGACCAGTACAATTAATACTTATTTCCACTCACTGATAAAATATATAACCTTGTATTAACTGCCAAACATGTCATTTATTAGGCTCATTTTATGGGTAAACTAGATGTTACACACAAATATATTACAACTACATGACCTGTATAGGAAAAACAATTCATTTTTTAGATTGACTTAAATGGTGTTGAAAACATTTGGAATCAACTTTTTTAAGTATGATAGAGGGCTGGGAAGGTGGCTCCGTGGTAGAGCACTTCCTTGCATGCCAGAGGCCCTGGGTTCGATTCCTCAGCACCACATAAGCAAAAAGAAAAAAGCCAGAAGTGGCGCTGTGGCTCAAGTAGTAGAGCACTAGCCTTGAGCTGAAGAGCTGAAGGACTGTGCCCAGCCCCAGAGTTCAGGCCCAACGACCACACCCAAAAAAATAAAATAAAAGTATGATAGATGATGAAAAATTTTTTTATGTAAAACTAGATATTTCACCACCAAATTTGTCCTAATATATCATAAAAGTTAAAAGTTAACATTTTGGCCAGGGCACTGATGGCTCATGCATGTAATCCTAGCTACTCAGGAGACTGAGATCTGAGGATTATGGTTCAAAGCCATCTCAGACAGGAAAGCTCGAGAGACTCTTATCTCCAGAAAACAGGAAGTGGCACTGTGGCTCAAGTGGTGAGTGCCACCTTGAGCTGAAGAGCTGAGGGACAGCGCCCAGGCCAGAGTTCAGACCTCATGATCTACAAAAAAAAAGAGTCAACAGCACAAGAAAAATTATTTATATGTGCCTTTTCTGCCTAAAGTAAGGCATAGGTTGCTGTTGGTGGAAGGTGTCTCTTATAGCAGGGAGACAAGAACTGTCATTTTCATTAAAGGCAGAGTCAACACCAGGATGACTGTGTGTAACTTGGTTCCTGTCTGCCAGTATTTTAGCCAAGTATTTTGACAACATTTGGTATTGGTAGGTCATGCTTATAATCTTAGCTACTCGGGAGGCTGAGATATGAGATCAAGGTTTGAAGCCATCCTGGGCAGGAAAGTCTGTGAGACTCTTATCTCCAATAAACTATTCAAAAAGCTGGAAGTGGCACTGTGGCTCAAGTGGTACAGTGCTTGCCTTGAGCAAAAGAATATCAGAGACAGTATCCAGGCCCGGAGTTGAAGCCCCAGGACCTGGGGAAAAACAATCCATTAAACGAGGTAATTTTCTAGTGGCACATACTTATAATCCTAGTCACTCAGGAAACTGAAATTTGAGAATCACAGTTAGAAGCCATCTAGAGCAGACTTATCTCCAAGTGACCAGCACAAAGCCAGAAGTAGAGAGATAGCTCAAGTAGTAGAGCACCAGCCGTGAACAGAAATGCTAAGCAAGGACATAAGGCCCTGAGTTCAAGTTCCCCAGTACAAATACACAAAAAATAAACCCCCAAAACATGGAAAACAAGTCTTATAAGCACAGTAAAAACATATGTGCCTTCAAATTGTTTGAGTTTTGAATGTTAGACACTGGTACTTGTTTAAATATTTAAATATTGAATCATGTTTGTTCCCATCTACTCACCCGCTCTTCACGTCCTTCAGCAAGGATCACCACAATCCTGCCTTGACGTCTGCGGCCAGTTCTCCCCATTCGTTGTATAAGGCGAATCGGGCTCTTCTGGGCATCAAAACATATTATAAGATCAACTTCCCCAATATCCAAACCTTCTTCACCAACACAGGTAGAGACCAATGTGTTGTAACCACCATCACGAAATCGTTTCACTACCTGAGATAAAAACAATTACTAAGTGTAAATGTAAGAGAACTACAGATTAAAATATTTTTCCCAATCACAGTAAAATGGCAAAATCAGATTAAAAATCAGCATTATGAATACCACAGAATAAGAAAAATGGTCACGAAGTGGCAAGATATGACAAAAGAGACTATCATAGGATAGAAAGAGCAAAGTTGTGATGTCAGAAGGACTTGTTAACAATACAACAGTTTCTCAGTGAGAAAGGCCTGATTTTATTTACTTATTTTTTTGGTCGGTTGTGGGGGCTTGAACTCAGGGCCTGGACGCAGTCCCTCAGCTCTAACCAAGCACTGTAACACTTGAGCCACAGCACCACTTCGGATCTTCTGGTGATTAATTGGAGATAAGAGTTTTGTGGACTTTCCTGTTCTGGCTGTTTTTGAACCATGATCCTCAGATCTCAGCCTCCTCAGTAGCTAGGATTATAAGTATTAGCCACCAGTGCCCGGCTTCCACTTCATTTTTAATAGTGCTACTCCAAGTGTGGTCCAAGTATCCATTACTGTGTCCAGTCCAAAAACTGTTTATTACTGGGTGATAAAAAGTTCAAAACCAGGCATTGCTGGCTCATGCACATAATCCTAGCTACTTGGAAGGCTGAGATCTGAGGATCACAGTTTAAAGTCAGGTTGGGCAGAAAAGTCTGAAAGACGCTTAACTCCAATTAAACACCAAAAATTGGAAGCGGCACTGTGGTTCAATGTGGTAGAGTACTAGACGTGAGCAAAAGAACTCAGTCCCTGGGGCTGGGAAGGTAGCTCAGTGATAGAGCGCTTGCCTTGCATGCATGAGGCCCTGGGTTTGATTCCTCAGCACCACATAAGCAAAAAGAAAAAAGCCGGAAGTGGCGCTGTGGCTCAAGCGGTAGAGTGTATGCCTTGAGCTGAAGAGCTGAGAGATAAAGCCCAAGCCTAGAATTCAAGCCCCACGACCGACAAAAAATAAAAATAAAAAAATATATACACTTTATCACTGTCTTCATGTTATAAATTATGAAATTTTATTTCAGTAGCAAAGTGACTAGTGATTACAAAACAAAAAGTTAAAAGTTAATTGGCTTTATTTTTATTTCAACATCTACAAAAATGATTACCTCTAATTGCTCCTTCTGGGTAAAACCTTTCATGCTTTTCCCTGCAGCATGGCCAACAAATGTCATCACTCTAATAACCGGCTGATGGTTTAAAAGCATTTCTGCAATTTCCTGAACGCTGTCTCGAAATGAAGAAAAAATCATAACTCTTGTTTCATCATTTTTCTTTTCAGAGGTGTTTTTAGCTGTGGAGCAGAAAATATTTCAATTACAACTTTTAAAATGTCTTTAGGGAAGAACTAGTTTAAAACACTACCCTGGGGGCTGGAAAGGTGGCTCAGTGGTAGAGCGCTTGCCTTGCATGCCTGAGGCCCTGAGTTCCATTCCTCAGCACCACATAAGCAAAAAGAAAAAAACCGGAAGTGGCGCTGTGGCTCAAGTGGTAGAGCACTAGCCTTGAGCTGAAGAGCTGAAGGACAGTGCCCAGGCCCAGAGTTCAGGCCCAACGACCAGACCCCCCAAAAAAAATAAAAATAAAAAAATAAAAAACACTACCCTGAAGCTATATACTAATGTTAAATAATTATTTTTAAAATATATTTTAAGAAGTTTTTAACACTGTCTTTTTCTACTGTAGTTCATAGTAATTTTAATAATCTTGGCTCCATTTCTCATTGGCTATCATAAAATAAAGTTCTAATCCTAGCTTCTCATGAGGCTGAGATCTGAGGACTGTGGTTCAAAGCCTGTCAGAGGAGAAAAGTCTGTGAGATTCTTATCTCCAATTATCCACCAAAAATCCAGAAGTGAAGCTGTGGCTAAAAGTGGTAGAATACTAACCTTGAGCAAAAGAGCTCAGGAACAGTGCCCAGGCCCTGAGTTAAAGCCCCACAACCCACAACTTTTAGAGAAGGCCATTAAGAATCTGAATCATTTTAAGTAGTTCATCAATACAAGACATGAATGATTCTCCCTTTGTTCTCCTAGACAGACAGAAGAACAACTTTCCCTCCTGTTCATAAAAAGCACTCTTAGCCTGGCCACACATCCCCAAACCTGCTATACCTACAAATTCACAAAAGATAACTGCAGAATATCTTCTAGTCAGTTCCAAAGCTGGGGCAATGCCTATGCTTGGCAACCAGCAGAATGCACTAAGATAAACATGAATTTTATGACCAAGCAACCTATTTTCTATTGATGTGACTTATCTAAAAATGTACTATTACCCCTTTACATACTACTTCAAGATGATAAAAAAATAAAAACATTAAAAATAAGGAAATGATTTAAAAAATAAAACTGACTGGTAACTAAGTAAATTAAAAAATGGAAAAGGTTTGAATAATCATGGCCTAATAAATTGCAAAGTACACAGGTATTTTTGTTGTTTAAGCTCAGTTTAGAACTTCAAAAATCTTTTTTTCTTCTTGTGTCTGGTTTTATTTTGTTTGTTTTTTTTGTGTGCTGCTCTTGGAGCTTAAATTCCAGGCCTGGGCTTTGTCTCTGAGCTTCTTTTGCTCAAGACTATTGCTACATCACTTGAACCACAGTGCACTTCTAGCTTTTTCTGAGGAGTTTTATTAGAGATAAGAATCTCATACGTTGGCTTTTAACTGTGATCCTCAGATCTTGGCCTCCTGACTAGCTAGGATTACAAGTGTGAGCCACGAGCAACCCAGCTTATATGCTTATCTTTTTTGAGGTAGGGTCTCACTATGTAGTTCAGGCTGGCCTCAAACTCTAAATCCTTCTGTCTCAGTCTCCTGAATGCTGAGATTACAGATTTGTACAATTAGGTTGACAATGCCTTTGTCTTCCTTGTAAATCATTATACAAATGCCAGTAACCAAACTCTGTATTTACTAATTCATTTAATTTTCGCAATAATACATTTTATTTTTCACATTAAGAACTGGCTCAGACCCATTCATTTAAAGTCCATATAGTGTTAATTCACAATACAGTAACAAGCAAAAGAAGCAAAGAGTAAGAGCTAAAAGAAGTAACTATAGCAAATAAAATTATCCTTGGGGGGAAAAAAAAAGCCTGGTGCCAGTGGCTCACACTTGTAATCCTAGCTACTCAGGAGGCTGAGATCTAAGGATCATGGTTCAAAGTCAGCAGGAGAGTCCGTGAGACTCTTATCTCTAATAAACCACTAGAAAACTGGAAGTGGCACTGTGGCTCAAGTGGTAGAGCGCTTGCCTTGAGCTGAAGAGCGCAGGGACAGCTCCTAAGCCCAGAGTTTGGGCCACAACCAACACCCCCCAAAAAAAAAATTATCCTGGACAAACCTGCTTTGAATCATCGTAGCATGCTACTGTTACTACAAATCCAATCTCTAACCTTATGGCACTGGCCTCTCTACCCTAATGTCACTAAAACTCTATCAAAGGCATCAATAAATTCTACACTGCCAAATTAAAGGAACACCTTGAAGTTTTTCTTATCATATTTCTCTGAAGAGTTTTGAAGTCCACTTTTTCCTACTGCTATGGTTTCCTCCCCACTTCTCTGATATGTTTCTCCGTTTCCATCTGAAACTCCTTGGTGACTGCTTTGCTTTAAAGTTGGTAGATGTTATTTCTCAATACACCCTTCTAGACCCAACTTGGTCTCCAAACTATCAATTTGGTGAATATCACACTGATGATCAAAAAAGCCAAAGGAGAGAACGATCCTGAATTCAAATCCAGTAGTAGCACCAAATAAATAAATAAGCCCTATTCAATCTGGCCTTTATTATACCTCATAAGCACACAACTTACCCTCACTCATCCTCATCTAGTACATTAATATTTAATAAAACTAACCAAGCCGGGCGCTGGTGGCTCACGCCTGTAATCCTAGCTACTCAGGAGGCTGAGATCTGAGGATCAGGGTTCAAAGTCAGCCTGGGCAGGAGAGACCAGGAGACTCCTATCTCCAATAAACCACCAGAAAACCGGAAGTGGCGCTGTAGCTCAAGTGGTAGAGTGCTCACCTTGAGCTGAAGAGCTGAGGGACAGCGCACAGGCCCAGAGTTCAAGTCCCACGACCGACAAAAAAAAAATAAATAAGTAAAACTAACCAAGCTAACAAATTAGGGCATTGAACTATGCTATTCTTTCTGCCTACAACAATCCTTCTTTCAGAAATCCCCAGGTTGGCTCCCTCACTTCTAACAGGTATCAGCTGAAACATTTCACACACTCTAACCACTCTCAAAAATAAGAAACTTTCTCCCAATCTACCATACTTTCCTACCACTTTATTTCAGATGTTTTTACTCTTATTCTTAACTGGCCCCAACCTTTTTCCTAATTACCTTATTCTAGGCATTCCTACCATTCCCCTGCTCATACTTTCCAAAATTTCTTCCAACTTTTAATATTAATTATTTTGAACAATTATAATTCTTCCTTTATAAGATGTGTTAGCATAAACTAGTAAATAGAAATATTAGCCCTTTTTTGGGGGGTGTGGGGGGAGTTGGTCGTGAGGTTTGAACTCTGGGCTTGAGCACTGTCCCTGTGCTCTTCAGCTCAAGGCGAGCTCTCTACCACTTGAGCCACAGCACCACTTCCAAAATATTAGCACTTTAAATAACTACCTTACCTTCAAAACTACTGTTACTTACCATTCCATGACCTGAAATGTTCAATTACAACTTCTTCTAATTTCTTTAACTTTGGATGACTATAGAAAAAATCTTTACTTCTATCTCCTGCACACACACACACAAAAAAAAAAAAAAATTATTTCTGTATTTTCCCATACTAATCATATTAATGAATCTTTCATAAAATACACATTAAAATGTTAATTTTTATTTTTTATTTACATAGTAACTAGCATGTAAATACCCAAATGGAAATTAGTAACAAAACAAAGGGGAAATACGTTTATTTAAACTATAGATCAGATTGCCTGAGAATTTTCACTACTAACAAATAATATATATTAGAAGTTTAAGTTTATAAGCAATAAACTTGAATAAGTGTTAATCCTAACAATAAAATCCTTAGGTATTTAGAAGGCCTGGTACACAAATATAAATAAAGGTAGATATGTGCATCAATAGAACAAAATTTCAAAATTAATGTTTATTTAAAAAAAACAATTTAGGGGCTGGGAAGGTGGCTCAGTGGTAGAGCACTTGCCTTGCATGCATGAGGCCCTGGGTTCGATTCCTGAGCACCACATAAGCAAAAAGAAAAAAGCCGGGAGGGGCACTGTGGCTCAAGTGGTAAAGTGCTAGCCTTGAGCTGAAGAGCTGAGGGACAGCGCCCAGGCCCAGAGTTCAGGCCCCACGACCGGACCCCAAAAAAAAAGAAAAAAATAATAAATAAATAAATAAAACAATTTAGGCACGGTGGCATATCAGAACTTCAGATGGTGAGGAAGAAAGATCACAAGTACGAAAGCAGACTGGGTTTCATAGTGAAACCTTGTCTCATTTTAAAAAAAGGAAAAAAAGCTCAGTACTGGTAGTTCATACCTGTAATCCTAGCTACTCAGGAGGCTGAAATCTGAGGATCCTGCTTCAAAAGTCAGTCTAAGCAGGAAAGCCTATGAGACTCTTATCTCCAATTAACCACCAGAAAACTCCAAGTGGGGCTGTGGCTCAAAGTGGTAGAGCAAAAGACCTCAGAGATAGCGTCCAGACCCTGAGTTGAAGCCCCATGACTGACAGAAAAAAAAAAGAGAGAGAGAAACAATATGCAATCTTTTTATTTCATATTTTTACTTCATATTTTGTTTTATTTATTGTCTCGCTATATTACCTAGGTTTACCTCAATCTCCTAAACAGGAACAATTGTCCAGCCTTAGCTTCCTAAGCAACTGAAGACAACAGGTATACACGTATCACGACACACAGCTAAAACAAGACAGAATTCTAAGTAAAAATCAATACCTTTGTGGATACGAGCATTATTACTTGCTGAAGTGCCAGGTGTATGTGCAAAAATGCACTCTAGATGGCTATAGAGTTTCATGAAGTCCTCATTTCGGCTAAGTTCAGTTTTTGCCCGTGCCATTCCTTCAGAAAATAAGAAAAAAGTTTTGCAAATAAGTAAACTTAAAAGCAAATTAGTCAAATTTATAATTAAAAAGAAATTTAACTCTTAGAATGAATGCAAGTTTTTCAAATTTAAACATGAAAAACAGCTGGTTTTCCTACTTTAACAATCATGTCATATTTTCTAGCAATTAATCAAAAACAAAGAACTGTAACATTTGTTGCATAATTGCTTTTAAAAATGAAGAATCAAGCTGGGAATGTGGCCTAGCTGGAGAGTGCTTGCCCTGAGTTCAATTCCTCAGTACTACATACAGAGAAAAAGCTGGAGGTGGCGCAGTGGATCAAGTAGTAGAGTGCTAGCCTTGAGCAAAAGAAGCTCAGGGACAGTGCCCAGCCCTAAGTTCAAGCCCTGGGACTGGCAATAAATAAATAAATAAATAAAATATCTTAGCTGGGCATAGTGGTTCTGCCTGTAATCCTAGCTACTCACAAGGCTGATGTGAGGATCAGGTTCAAAGCCAGCCCAGGGCAGAAAAGGCCGTGAGACTCTGTAACTCAAGTGGTAGAGCGCTAGCCTTGAGCTGAAGAGCTGAGGGACAGCACCCAGACGCAGAGCTCAAGCCCCACGACGGACCCCCCCCCAAAAAAAGCGCCTTAGGTGACTATTTTATGTAACTTTAACAAAAATAATATTTGTCATCATACCTTTAAATAATTTTATAACATTTACCTTTTGTTCCATCCATAATTCCACAAAGAAAAGAATATAATGATCTCATTCCCATTTGCTGCAGTAATTCGTAACCATGATATAGACTGATACAAATGGCAAACTCTCCCTCAATTATGCCTTGATGTATTCCCTGAAAAAATAGGCACATGTCAAATTCTCCCAGAGAAACAAATGAAGATAAAAACTCTATGCCCATACTATCAGCCTAACAATCACTGTAAAATTGACAATATATTAATTCAAACAATCATTATAATTATACCTTTTTTTGTTTTATTGTCAGTTGTGGGGCTTGAACTCAGGGCCTGGTCACTGTCCCTGAGCATCTCTGTGCTCAAGACTAGCGCTACCACTTGAGCCACACACCACCAGTTTTTGAGTGGTTAACTGTCTCATGAGGAATTTTCTGCCCAGGCTGGCTTCAAACCAGGATCCTCAGATCTCAGCCTCATAAGTAGCTAGAATTACAGGTGTGAACCACTGGCACCTGACTATAACTATGCCCTTTAATCCTGATTGTAACTTGTAAGTTCTAGTGAATGCCATGTTAAAGGGTCTTAATATGAAAAACATTGTCTAATGTCTGCAAGAAATATATCTCTTTTTTCTCTTTAATTCAACAGGAAATTTACTATATAGTTTCTCTTAATAAGTATCAGCAGTATAAACATATACAGTATACAGATATAGTATACAGAGTCTAAACTATTTAATAAGTATCTCCTCTATATCAAGCACTGAGCTGAATAAGGTATGAGTCACATGGAAATGGAAAATGAGTTAGAGGTGGATCTATCAGATTGTTTAACACTAAGTATATATGTCACAATGATATCTAATACTAGGCACAAAATATTGTAAAAGTATATTGGTTATAAAAAATCCTTTCATTTTAACACCAAAGAGAAAGGCAATTTTATTATGTCCATTTTATAGATTAGAGAAACTTAGAAAGGTTAAGTAGTAGAAAAGTATTTAAATCCAGCAAATCTGGTCTAGAGGCCTTGTGCTTTAATCACTATCCTTGTGGAAAACTGAAGCACATTTATTTTCCTTTATAGAAGCAAAGAGTAGGCATGTCCACATGACAACAAAGTTTATAGAAGCAAAGAGTAGGCATGTCCACATGACAACAAAGTTTATAGAAGCTGTCCACATGACAACAAAGTTTATAGAAGCAAAGAGTAGGCATGTCCACATGACAACAAAGTTTATAGAAGCAAAGAGTAGGCATGTCCACATGACAACAAAGTTTATAGAAGCAAAGAGTAGGCATGTCCACATGACAACAAAGGTTTAGAAGAAGAGCATTGAGAACACATTTCAATTATTTTCCTTGATGAAGACTACAGTTCTATACATTACATTTTTAACTGTATTTTTTTGTCTTTTCTTTTTTGGTACTGGAGATCGAACTCACGACATTGCACTTGCTAGGCAAGCGCTTTACCACTGAGCTACATCCCAGCTCTTACATCTTCAGTGGCATTTATCAGTTGATTCATTCTAAATTTTTCCATGACAATGATGAATACTTTTATATAACACCCTAAGTACCTGAAACAATAAACTCTCCTCTTTATAAAATATACTCACCAATGAAATCAGATTCAAGAACCCATTTGGATTATTGATTTATTTATTATGTTTATTAATGTTTTATATAACATCCTAAAATTTTTCAGAAAAGACTCTTTCAGAGGTTTTTTTTAGATACAACAAGATAAAGACTGAATGTCTTGGTGTAAAATGAAAGTTATTCCTGTGTGGTCACACTTATTTATTACTTATTCTATTTGGCCTCTTCAGAATCTTTTAGCTCTAGCTAGGTGCTCTTATCCTTGTTCTTACTTGGAGGCTAAATTCAGGAAGAGTGCCATTCAACACCAGCCTTAGTAGAAAAACCCATGAGACTCAATGTCCACCAAAGAAACTATTAGACATTAGTTCTCACCTGACATCCTAGCAACTATAAGCCTAAAATAGGAAGATCACAGTCCAGGCATGTGCCTGGGAAGGAACCAATATCCTTTCTCAAGAACTAGCCAGCAAAATCCAGGGCCTAACAAAGCAAGGCCTTTAATTCAAACCCTGGTATTGTCAAATAAAAGACAAATGCCGGGCTCCAGTGGCTCACACCTGTAATACTAGCTACTCAGGAGGCTGAGATCTGAGGATCATGGTTTAAAACCAGCCAGGGCAGGAAAGTCTGTGAGACTCTTATCTCCAATACAACCACTAGAAAACCGGAAGTGGAGCTGTAGCTCAAGCAGTAGAGCGCTCACCTCGAGCTGAAGAGCTGAGGGACAGCACCCAGGCCCAGAGTTCAAGCTCCATGAACGACAACAATAAAATAAAATGAAAACAAAAAACTAAACAACCATATCTCAGCCAGATTGACTTGCTCACTATCTCCTATATACCTGCCTTTAAATTGGCTATTCTTTTATAAAAAGTACCACATGTATTTTTTCTCAGGGCGGTGTGTGTGTGTGTGTGTGTGTGCGCGCGCGCGCTCGCACGCGTGCGTGTGTGCGTGCGTGCGTGTGTGAGTGTGTGTGTGTGTGTGTGTGTGTGTTTTACTGGGGATGGAACCCAAGGACTAATCCATGCTAAGCATGTAATGTACCACAGAGTTGTACTTCTAGACTTTGGTGTTTTTTTGTATTGTGAGCAACTCTTCCAACTTTGGACCTAGCTTGACAGATATTTTCATACATCTACTTTCTCCCAATGAACATTAGGTATTAGTAGCTTTTTGTGACACTTCCTCCTTTCTGGTATTAAAAGTAAGATTAAATATCACATTTGGTTAAAATTTGTCTTGTCATGGGCCAATGATAAACTTAAAGAAAACCTTATTTTACATTTTAGTCTTCCTATCATATTTATATTTACCACAATATTTGGAGATGGGTTTTTCCTAAATTGATCTCTTGCCAGAATTATCTGGTACTTTGTTAAATTGGGGATATCGCTTCTCATCAAAAGATTCCTCTGAATCAGAGAGCTTGCAAATGTTTCCAAAATCTGCAAATTCAAAAGAAATTTAGTTCAAGCTTGCTTTAAAGATGGTTTTCAAATACATTAATTTTTGCCACATATTAAAGTGAGTAATATAGTTAGTAAAGTTTGTTCTGAAATGAATTTTTGGGTTAATACAGCATAGATAAAATTCAAAGGTACTTAACAGCCAAACCCAGACAATGCCCACAGAGGCCCCACAACTTAGTGGCTCACATCTGTAATCCAAGCAACTCAGGATCTGAGCATCACAGTTCAAAGCCAGCATGGACAGGAAAGTCTGTTAAATTCTTATCTCCAATGAACTACTAAGAAAAAGCCAGAGGTCATGCTGTGGCTCAAAAACTAGAGTGCTAGCCTTGAGCAAAAGAAGCTCATAGACAGTGCCAAAGCCCCAGCATTGGCACAAAGAAAAAGAAGAAAACTATTACTCTTTTTGGAAACTTTTATTTATTTCATTTCACTCATCCTTCAACCTATACACAGTATAATCTAGGACCATGAAAGGGGAGCCTTCATGTTTTTCCTTGCTGCATCTTCCATCTCTAGACTAACAGCACATAGGTCCGAAATAAATATTTGCAGATGGCTAAATAAATTGAAATGTCTTTTCTTTTTTTTTTTTTTGGGGGGGGGGTCCAGTCATGGGGCCTGAACTCTGGGCCTGGGCACTGTCCCTCAGCTCTTCAGCTCAAGCCAACAACCCACCACTTGAGCCACAGCGCCACTTCCAGCTTTTTTCTTTTTGCTTATGTGGTGCTGAGGAATCGAACCCAGTGCCTCATGCATGCAAGGCAAGCGCTCTACCATTGAGCCACCTTCCCAGCCCTGAAATGTCTTAAGTACATTTAATTTCATTCATTAATTTTTCCAACAAGTATTCATTAAACATTTATTACCTATCAATCGTAGCTCTAAATACTGGGAATATTATGGGTAAGACAAATGAAGCTATTGCTTTCATACAGTTTACATGCCAAGAAGGAAACCAAAGAATAAAGAAATGGATAGATGTGGGGTTGTGATTGTAGCTTAGTTGTAGAGTACTTGCCTAGCGTGTACAAGGTCCTAGGTTTGAATCCTGATTCCTAGACAAAAAAAAAAAAAAAAGACTAAAGGAAGGTAATAGGTAATTTTTGTTTGCTTGGTTTTGTTGTTGTTTGGAAGGGTTTTTTTATGTAGCTCAGATTAGCCTCAAACTTGTAATCCTTCTGCCTGATCCTCCTGGGTCCGAAAATCATAGGCATGATATCTAGGCATGTCACATATCTAGTTGATAACAGGTAATTTGGATAATGATTAATACAATTAAGAATCTAAAAGAAATCCACTGTGTATAGATAACATTTTCTTGATCCATTTGAGCAAATGTGGTATATATAGATAATAGAATTCTGTGCTTCCATCAGAAAGAACGACATTGCTCCGTTCCTAAGGAAATGGAAAGATTTAAAGTAAGCCAGACCCAAAGACATATAGGCTGTATGGTATCCCTCATTTGTAATAATTAAAATGTACCTATAAATCTATAAATAAACCCAATGGATAGTAAAAGACAAAAAAATTACACTAGGGCATGGTTAATTAAACAGGACTCTAAACATTCATACAGTGAGACCAAAGGAGGATATTCTTAGGAGAGGAACACAAGGGTTCAAGAGCTATATGAATATGATCATATAAAATGATGCTTATTGAAATGAACTCAAAGAAATGGAAACAAGAGGTTTTTAATTATATAGTCTGCAGTTCTTTTTTTCTACTTCTTCTGTTGTTGTTTTTTTTCCCCTTTTGTCACTGTTTTTTATTTCTGTACCCTTTGTCTTGTATATAAGTTTATCTGATTTGGGGAGGAGAAGGAAAGGACAAATTGTAAACTAATTCAGCACTGATACTCACTAGATACTATGTTGGAAATAAACTATACAACTTGGGGAGGAGGGGTTTTGGAGGGGAAACACTGGGAGAAAATGTTCAAAAAGAAATATACTCTGGGCTGGGAACGTGGCTTAGTGGTGAGTGCTTGCCTAGCATGCATGAAGTCCTGGGTTTGATTGTTCAGTTCCACATAAATAGAAAAAGCTGGAAGTGGCACTGTGACTCAAGTGGCAGAGCACTAGCCTTGAGTACAGAGTGGCTCAGGAGCAGTGACCAGGCTCTCAGTTCAAGTCCCAGGACCAGCAAAAAAAAAAGAAAAATTTTTAAAAAGAAACAATTAGACAAACACCTCAGAAATAATAGCTACATACTAGCAACATCATGGAAAGCTAAAATTAGCAGGAAAGTATTATTAGAAACAATATCCCTACAAAGTTTTAAAGTAGCTGTCCACTGGAAAGAAATCTACACTAGTTTTACAACCTCCTTCTGGAAGAAAGATTCCTACTGGAACCTGAAATAAAGGCCTCATGTTCTCACTTTTTCACTCAAGGCTGGAGCTCTACCACTTAAGCCACACCTCCACTTCTGGCTTTTTGCTGGTTTCTTCCTGGGTTGGCTTTGAACCACAATACTCAGATATAAGGCTCCTGAGTAGCTAGGATCATAGGTGTGAGCCACCAGTACCAGCTTAGTTTTATAAATTTCTTGAAAGGCTGAAATGATAATGAAATATCAAAAGTAAAAAAAGTTACATTAAAGGTGTTGCTCAAGTGGTAGAGAGCTTGCATAGTAAACAAAAGGCCCTGAACTTAAATTCCAATATCACCAAAAGAAAAAAAAAAGAAAAAAGAGAAATCAATGAAAGCATTCTAGGAAAGCTAGTGTCTGCTCCCTAATGTCTAGAGTATCAGATTGCTAGCAGCTTTGTAAACGGTTACCTAGGCTCATATATCTATTTGTTCCTTTGAATTTATATATATTTTTTTTTGGGGGGGGGTCAGTCATGGGACTTGAACTCTGGGCCTGGGTGCTCTCCCTCAGCTCAAGGCAAGCACTGTACCACTGGAGCTACTGCGCCACTTCTGGTTTTCTGGTGGTTTACTGGAGATAAGAGTCTCACAGACTTTCCTGCCCAGGCTGACTTTGAACAATGATCTTCAGATCTCAGCCTCTTGAGTAGCTAGGATTACAGGTGTGAGCCACTGATGCCCCAGCTTTATCTTTTTGTTTTTTTGGTCATGAGTCTTGAACTTTAGGCCTGAGCACTGTCCCTGAGCTCTTCAGCTCAAAACTAGCGCTCTATCACTTGAGCCAGAGCGCACCTTCTAGTTTTCTGAGTGGTTTATTGGAGCGTCTCCTATACTTTCCTGCTCAGGCTGGTTTTAAACCGTGATCCTCAGATTTCAGCCTCCTGAGTAGCTAGGATTACAGGCAAGAGCGCCAGCTTCAATTATCTTATTTTTAACTTTTTTTATTTTTTTTTTTGTCAGTCATGGGGCTTGAACTCTGGGCTTGGGTGCTGTCCCTGCTCTCTTCAGTTTAAGGCGAGCACTCTACCCCGCTTGAGCCACAGCACTACTTCCGGTTTTCTGATTGCCCTTTTTCCACCATATGGTTACCTTTTTTAACCATATGGCAAACTTAGGTTTTATGAAACTCTGTAGGTCATTCACAGGGCCAGCCCAGATTTGAGGAGAGGAAAAGTATTCATATCTCAATGGAAGAAGTGGCCAAGAAAACTGTCATCATCTTTTAATCCATGACAAAACAGTCTTCCCCAAACTCTTAATTTCAAAGAACTCTTCAGTATGTGGATTCTCATCTCTAAATTCTGCTAACTGAACAGTTACAATGCCAGTGAATTTGTGTAAATGTGGAAGTATGAGGAAAATGGCTTACCTGGATATATGTCTTTTGGATGGCTGCCAGTTCTTCCCCAAGGGGAACAACAAGCTTTTCAACTCGTCTTTCATGAGAATATGGCAAAATATCTGGAGAATCTTCAGAACGGAGCTCTATCTGCCCAATGAGTAGGTTAGTAATAACCTGCTGCACAGCCTAGACAAAATCCGGAACATATGAGAATAAATTACTTAACATGTTAAATCTTTTTTTGTTTGAGTACATACAGAAATAACATAGTAGGAATCTCAGGTCAGTGCAGGCAAGATTGCAAGAATCTGTTTCAAAAACTTAAAAAAAAAAAAAAAATCACACACACATATACATCACATTTTTTCTTTTTTGGGGTCCGGTCGTGGGGCCTGAACTCTAGGCCTGGGTGCTGTCCCTCAGCTCTTCAGCTCAAGGCTAGCACTCTACCACTTGAGCCACAGCGCCACTTCCGGCTTTTTTCTTATGTGGTGCTAAGGAATTGAACCCAGGGCCTCAAGCATGCAAGGCAAGTGCTCTACCACTGAGCCACCTTCCCCGCCCTATCACATTTTTTTCTACCCATAACATTTCTCTAAAGAGATTTTAGATTGTACCATAGGGAAAAAGAGGCATTGATGGGCAAGCTGAATTCAAATAAGAATTGTATATTAGTTACTAGCACTCTACTATGGTTATATTAATGTTAGAGTTAGTAGAAATTAAGTGAAAGACATACAAAGATTTCAATTTCTACAAATTTTCTGGAAGTCTAAAATTGTTTCTAAGTTACACTTAAGAAAGAATGTAAGTAGGCCGGGTGCCACAGTGGTTCACGCCTGTAATCCTAGTTACTCAGGAGGCTGAGATCTGGTGCTCATGGTTCAAGGCCAGCCCAGGCAGGAAACTCTGTGAGACTCTTATCTCCAATAAACCACCAGAAAAATGGAAGTGGCGCTGTAGCTCAAGTGGTAGGGCGCTAGCCTTGAGCTGAAGAGCTGAGGGACAGCACCCAGGTCAAGTTCAAGCCCCAGGACCAACAAAAAAAAAAAAAAAAATCAAACCTGAAACTCTGAAACTACTGCAGGACAGAAGAGGAGAGAGACACTTATAGGCACAGGCAGGAACTTCATGAACAGAGTTCCAGGGTCACAACAAATTAGAGACTCGACAAATAGGACTACCTTAAAATAAAAAGTTCTGCATAGCTAACGACATAGCAACCAAGCTAGAAAGACAGCCAACTAACTGGGAAAAAATATTTACCTGCAATATATCAGACAAGGGGCTAATATCCAGTATATACAGGGAACTCAAGAAACTAATCCCTCCCAAACCTAACAAACCAATTACTAAATGGGCAAGGGAACTAAAGAGAAATTTCTCAGAAGAGATAAAAATGCCCAAGATACACATGAGGAAATGTTCACCATCCCTGGTTATAAAGGAAATACAAATAAAAGAAACCCTGAGATACCACGTTACTGCAGTCAGAATGTAATCCTCATCCTGTAATCCTAGGTACTCAGGAAGCTGAGATCCGAGGATCACGGTTCAAAGGAAAGTCCTTGAGACTCTTATCTCCAATAAACCACTAGAAAACTGGAAGTGCTGCTGTGGCTCAAGCGGTAGAGCGCTCACCTTGAGCTGAAGAACACAGGGACAGCGCTCAAGCCCAGAGTTTAAGCCCCACGACTGACCAAAAAAAAGGACAAAATAATGGCATTAGCAGGGAAATGGATGGAACTAGAAAAAATCATGTTGAGTGAGGTAAACCAAGAGCAAAGACACAGATAGTACATGGTCTCCCTGATAAGTGGATGCTAAGTCCAAAACATAAGGAGATACAACAAAGTATACAAGACTGGAGAAAAATAGAACCTCCACTCATCTAGTCATATCATTACTAAATGACCCCATGCTACTGAACACATACATGGTATATGCACATCTGAGGGAAACTAGAAGGAGAACACAGAAACAGAGGGAAATGGGAAAACATACAGCAGCGGGACCCATCAGCTACACGGGTCATTGATCAAAATGAACTAAGAAACTCAATGGCAGCGATGGGAGGGAGGGAATGAGTGGGAAAGAGGGAACAGTTTACACTAAGGAAAAGAAAAGAAATGGCCTGGGAAGGTAGCTCAGTGGTAGAATGCTTGCCTTGCATGCATGAGGCCTTGGGTTTGATTCCTCAGCACCATATAAGCAGAAAAAGCTGGACGTGGTGCTATGGCTCAAGTGGTAGAGTACTAGCCTTAAGCTGAAGAGCTGAGGGACAGCACCCAGGCCCAGAGTTCAGGCCCCATGACCAACAACAACAACAACAAAAAAGACACATGTGTTCACATTCATAAACTTTATAGACCACAATAAAGACAATTTGCTCCATGAAGGTTAGAATGTGTTTGTGACAATACTGTGAAGTCTGTGAAATTTATGTAGTCATTTAATCACAATAAAAAAATTTCTATTAAAAAAAAAGTAGTCATAGCCTGGTTCTGGTGATGCACACCTGTAATCCTAGCTACCCACGAAGCTGAGATCTGAGGATCACAGTATGAAGCCAGCCCTGACAGGAAACTCTATAACACCATGAGACTCTTATCACCAATAAACTACTCAGAAAAAGTTGGAAGTAGCACTGTGACTCAAGTGGTTGAGCACTAGCCTTGAGAAAAAGCAGCTCAGGGACAGAGCCTAGACCCAGAATTCAAGTCACAGAACTGGCAAAAAATAAAATGAAAAGAAAAATAAAAAGTAGTCATATTATTAATTGGGGGAGAGAGAGGTGACACTGCCCAAAAAGAAATGTATTGTTTACCTGATTTATGTAACTGTGACTCCTATGTACATCATCATTTTAGTAACAATAAAAAAATGAGAAACAAAAAAATAATAATAACACTTAAGCCAGAAAAACTACTGATCCGGAGAGGTCCAGCAGCTAATTAGGATATTGCAGTAGAAGGATCTACTGGAGCCCAGAAGTTCAAGATGTAAGTAAACAAGGCCAGCCAGGGCAAGGTGGCCAAACCACATATCAACAAACAAACAGCGAATCAAATAAAAACAAAAAGGAAAAAAAAAAAACAAAAACCTTCTGCAGGGCTGGGATGTAGCTCAGAGGCAAGGCGCATGCCTAGCAAGTACAGTGTCCTGGCTTTGATTTTCAGTACCAAAAAAAAAAGACAAAAAAGCAAAACACTTCAGCAGCCACAAAAGAAAAATTAAGGCAGGTTGTGGAAAGGTTGTAGTCCTAGTCAACCTTAGGTAAATACTAGAATGAAAAATTGATCTGCCCCATACAAAAATTCTTATTTTTTGAAGCCAGGCACCAGTGGCTCACTCCTGTAATCCTAGCTACTCAGGAGGCTGAGATCTGAGGATCACGGTTCAAAGCCAGCCTGGACAGGAAACTCCATGAGACTCTTATCTCCAATAAACCACTAAAAACTAGAAGTGGTGCTGTGGCTCAAGTGGCAGAGCGCTCACCTTGAGCTGAAGAGCTGAGGGACAGCGCTCAGGCCCAGAGTTCAAGCTCTATGACCAACAACAACAACAACAACAAAAAATCTTATTTTTTGATATATTTTTTGGTGGTGGTGGTAGGTTTATGAGAGGAAGTGGAAGGGGAGGGATGCCAATACTGGAACTTGAACTCAGGGGCCTGGGCACTGTCTTTGAGCTTCTTTTGCTCAAGACTAGCACCCTAACACTTGAACCACAGCACTACTTTCAGATTTTTCTGTTTATGTGGTACTGAGGAATTGAACCCAGAGCTTTATGCATACTAGGCAAGCACTCCACCACCAAGCCACATTCCCAACCCTAAAATGTAAATAAATGGAAAGTTGTTTTACTTACCTTTATATCACTACCTGGTGTGGCACTAAGTGCCAAAATTCTGAAGTGACTTGTATATTTAAGCAGTTCCCTTACAACCTTAAAGAAAAGAAAATTTAAAAAAAAAATTATTTCACTTGTCTAATGCAATTATAGCAGTGGTTCTATTAAAGAAGCTGTTCTATCTAGTCTGTTAATATTCCTTAACTGGCACCTTGACAATGTAGTAAGCAGAACTATCACTGAGCATATTATATGAAGAGCAAATGATCTGGGCTCAATGAGAGTCATGCTGACTCGTAACATTCAAAAAATATTGTTGATCGTATTTTTAACATGATACAGATTGTGCATGAAGACTTATACATAACAGAGACTGAAATAGAATTATCCCAATTGAGAACGTAAGTATGAGAAATGTAGCTCACTGGTAGAGTGTTTGCCAAGCGTGGGCAAGGCCCTGAGGTTCAATCTCTAGCACCACAAAAAACTAAAAACAAGACAAAATATTTCTCATTACCAATTCTACTTGGTCTTAGTACTACAACTGATTTCCTTTGATGTCAAAAAAGGACTTTAAAAGGTCCCAGCAAGAAGACATGAACATGGGTTGGGAAGGTGGCTCAGTGGTAGAGTGCTTGCCTTGCATGCCTGAGGCCCTGGGTTCGATTCCTCAGCACCACATAAAAAAAGAAAAAAGCCGGAAGGGCGCTGTGGCTCAAGTGGTAGAGCGCTAGCCTTGAGCTGAAGAGCTAAGGGACAGTGCCCAGGCCCAGAGTTCAAGCCCCAAAACTGGACCCAAAATAAAAAAAGAAGACATGAACAGATCATATATTGGATTGGTGCTTTCATAAATCATTTTCTTTTTTTTCTAGTCCTAGGCCTTGAACTTAGGAACTGGACATTGTCCCTCAGCTTCTTTTTGCTCAAAGCTAGCACTCTACCACTTGGGCCATAGCACCACTTTCGCTTTTTCTATTTATGTGGTATTTATGTGGTACTGAACCCAGGGTTTCATGCATGCTATCACTAAGCCACATTCCTGGCCATAAATCATTTTCTTACAGTAGCCAGAATTCAATGATGTTTCAGATTATGAGGCAGTTCTGACTCTTCTAAATGATATAACAAGGTTTATAACAATAAAATTATTTCCTGTGCATGTATCATTATACCAAAACTATTACACATAACTGCCGGGCTCTGGTGGCTCACGCCTGTAATCCTAGCTACTCAGGAGGCTGAGATCTGAGGATCGAGGTTCAAAGCCAGCCCGGGCAGGAAAAACCGCGAGACTCCTATCTCCAATAAACCACCAGAAAACCGGAAGTGGCGCTGTAGCTCAAGTGGTAGAGC
>NW_012267232.1:10127221-10128922 GCF_000151885.1 Dipodomys ordii
CTTTTTTCTTTTTGCTTATGTGGTGCTGAGGAATCGAACCCAGGGCCTCAGGCATGCAAGGCAAGCGCTCTACCACTGAGCCAACTTCCCAGCCCCCCCACATATCTCCAATTAACTACTCAGAAAAACATATAAGTGGTGGTGTGGCTCAAGTGGTAGAGCACATAAGACTTGCAGTTTAAAAAAGGTCATCTAGGAGGACGCCAGTGGCTCACACCTGTAATCCTAGCTACTCAGGAGGCTGAGATCTGAGGATCACGGTGCAAAGCCAGCCCAGGCAGGAATGTCCATGAGACTCTTATCTCCAATTAACCACCAGAAAACTGGAAGTGGCACTGTGGCTCAAGTGGTAGAGCACTTGCTTTGAGCTGAAGAGCTTAAAAACAGTGCCAGATCCAGAGTTCAAGCCCCATGACTGACCAAAAAATAAAAATAAGTCATCTAATGACTAGAAATTTTTTGAAAAGGAATTAAATATAAGCTAAATCTACAAAATGAATTCCAAATAGAATGAAAATTTTAATGTATCTTTCTCATGGAAATCTAAGCATGTGTTAAACTTGTAAACATGAACAAATAGAAAAACAGATTCAGTACTTGGATACAGTTAAAAAGATCAACTATAAGAAAGATGCCAATTTTCCCTAATTCAGAGATCCAAGATAATCATACTTAAGTCTCCAAGGAAACCATATTACACATTCATAAACTGGTAGTGAAATTTATTTAAAACTGAAGTCAA
The DNA here is from genome assembly GCF_000151885.1 of Dipodomys ordii. Classification (NCBI taxonomy): domain Eukaryota; kingdom Metazoa; phylum Chordata; class Mammalia; order Rodentia; family Heteromyidae; genus Dipodomys; species Dipodomys ordii. The sequence continues at coordinate 10,127,964 of NW_012267232.1, forward strand.
ATCCTTTCCATTCCCCCCAAAACCTGCTCCGCCTCCAGAACTCAACAGTTTTCCAAAACAGAAAGCTGGGAGTCATCCTACATTCTTCCCATCCCTAATTAGATATCATGCTCCCTTTCCCACTCTAATCTCTTAAATCTTAAATATCATCCTAATCACATTCTTTTTCTCTCTCTGTATCTTTTCCTTCTCCCTCCCTCCATCCCTCCTTCCTCTCTTAGTAGTACTGGGGATTCAACTCAAGGCTCTCAGGGCCTTGCACACAAGGCAGATGCTTACCATTTGAGCCATAACCCCAGCCCCAGCTACTCATTTCTTTTTTTGTTGTTTTTGGTTGCAGGGCCTGGGTATGGTACTTGAGCTTTTTCACTCAAGGCTAGAGCTCTACCACTTTAAGCCACAGCACCACTTCCAGTTTGGAGGTAGCCTCAAGGACTTTCCTTCCCAGGCTGGCTTCAAACTGTGATCTTCAGATCTCAGCCTGCTGGGTAGCTAGGATTACAGGTGTGAGCCACAGGTGCCCAGCTCCAGCTAAACATTTCTAATGCATAGGGCATATGGCCTACAAAGTACATTCAAACTACTAAAGATAAAATATATGTTTCATGTCCTGGTCCTTAAGTAGGACAGAAAGGGTCAGTGCCCTTAATGTAAGAGGTAAATAGAGATGATTTTTATTTAGTAGAGAGAGGTAAATGATCTCTACAAGTATATCCCATTGCTCCCAACCTTGTACTTTGTATCTACATATCTACATAGAAAAGAAAGGCAGAGGGCTGGGAAGGTGGCTCAGTGGTAGAGCGCTTGCCTTGCATGCATGAGGCCCTGGGTTCGATTCCTCAGCACCACAAAAGCAAAAAGAAGCCAGGCGCTGGTGGCTCACGCCTGTAATCCTAGCTACTCAGGAGGCTGAGATCTGAGGATCACGGTTCAAAGCCAGCCCGGGCAGGAGAGACCGT
>NW_012267232.1:10129377-10176760 GCF_000151885.1 Dipodomys ordii
TGCTTGAATCTCCCGCTGCCTTTTGTTTGTAATTGACGCAATAGGCGAAGGGGAGGGATCTCATTTCTGGTGCTTGACCGAGGGAGGGGAGGTGGGAGGGAGGGAGGGAGGGAGGGAAGGAAGAGAAACTGATTCAAGTGAGTAAGACAAAGTATTTCCTATGACCACCTATTTTGAGATAATAAACTACCATCAAAACTTCCATCATTAATAATGATCCCCCCAAAAGACACCTTAACAATATGGAACACTCCAGAATACCACCAAACAAAATTCTTACCTGGCAATAAGCATAGTTCCCAAGAGCTTTATGAGCTTCATCAACAACTAGACACTTGATATCAGCAGCAGGACAAGTTCCTCTAGTAAGGTCATTTACCATGACCTGAGGTGTAAGAAACAGAACTCTCTTACTGTCCCATATTTCCTTCCTGGTGAGAGCTTGAGTCGAACCTGCAAATTAAAGTGACAGTCTACATCTGAACTTCACACTGAGGCAGGAGGTGTGGCTCAAGTGGTAGAATGCCCTGTGAGGTGTGAATGTGAATCTGCAAATAGCCAAATAAACTTCAGGTTATCTACAAAGTTATATATAATGCCTGATTTGGGTACATTGCATAAGTGGAGAACTTGACAAGGCACTGGACTGATCCATTCTTTTTATTATTGATTGATTACCAATCCTGGGGTTTGAACTGAAGGCTTTATGCACTTGCTAAGGCAGAGGGCCTACTTATTTTGAAGACAGGGTCTCATTTTGCTCTGGGAAAGCCTGGACTATTATCTTCTTATTGATGTTCCCACTGTAGCTGGGATGACGTGTAGGAAACCTCAGACCAGGCCTTTTTAGAAAAAGTTGCCACCTTTTTTGGGGGAGGGGGGGCGGGAGGCCTGGGCAGCCTGGAGCCTTTATCGTCCCCATTGCAGCCTCAGAGTAACTGGAATCACAGGCATGAGCCTCTGATGCCAGACCCATAACGCTACACATTAAAGCTGATGTTGCCCAAATGTCAAAACTGGCTCTAACCAAAGACCACAAGTAAACTATATTTAGATAATTCCTGCAGAAGTGCCTAAGAAATGAAGAGAAGCAAAAATCTGTAACGGAATACTTTTTCTTGGGAAGAAATACCAGGTAATACATCCAGTTATCTATAGATTACACACTTTTTTTTGGGGGGGGGCGGTCGGTCATGGGGCTTGAACTCTGGGCCTGGGCGCTGTCCATCAGTTCTTCCGCTCAAGACTAGCGCTCTACCACTTGAGCCACAGCACCACTTCTGGTTCTGGTGGTTTATTGGAAATTAAGTGTCTCACAGGACTTTCCTGCCCTGGCTGGCTTTGAACCGCGATCCTCAGATCTCAGCTTCCGGAGTAGCTAGGATTACAGACATGAGCCACCGGCGCCCCGCGATTATGGCTTCAAAACACTGTCAAGCTACAAATAGGTAATCTCTGAACGCGAAATAATGTAATCAGCATTAGATTTGCTACAAAACAGATGGTGTTATATGGGCGAGAATGTGAGAACGAGTACGTTTGCATGCGCAATAGTACATGGTCCAGGAGTTCCTGGGGCTCTATTGCCACCAGAAGACGTCCGCGTCCCCTCGGGAATCCGTTCCTTCTCACTAACATACCTGTCAATTCGGCCATGTGGGATTGCGGAATACCCATCACTTGATAGCAAGCCTCGATCTGTTGTGTCACCAGGGGTTTCGTGGGCGCCATGAAAACCACCTTGCCAGAAGGGAACCAGCGGTAGAAATTGTACATGACCACGGCCGCAATGAAGGTCTTCCCCAACCCGGTAGGCAGGCAGACCAGGGTGTTACAGAACAGGGCGGTGCGGGAGATGTGCAGCTGGTAGTCCCGCACCGGACAATTGGTAGGATAAATCCACAGGGAGCCCGAGGAGGTGCAGAAGCCGCCATTCTCTACCCTCAGCCGCTGCTCGGCCTCCAACACCGCCACCAGCAACACGTCGTCATCCGAGTCGGGCTGGGCCTCCTCCGCCCGGGGCTGGGCCTCTTCCGCCGCGGGCTGGGCCTGCGGAGGGGCCGCCGCGGACGCACGCGCCGGGGAGCCGCCGGGGTCCGGAGGCAGCTCCCTCCGGAGGCCGCCACCCGGGGCCCGGGCGGGTCGGACAAGGCTGGGGCCCCATGTCTGGAAGAGCGTTCTTTGCCGTCCGTTCATGAGGCCAAAGACGACCGAAAGCTTCTTCGTTCAGCCCCCCGCAGCCTGGGCCGCGTAACCGCCACAGCTCCGACTCCCGCAGGCTTCATTGGCACCCAGCTGTGGAACCATCAGGCGGGAGCTCGCACCCGGTTCGGGTTCCCATCTGAAAAGCCCTCCACCCGGCTGCGCCTTGGGATTGGTTATTGGTCGGCTTCCCGGAAGTCTTTGCGGGAGCTCCTGCAGACGCATGCGCGCAGCCAGAGGCGTGCAGCTCAATCCCGTCCCCATTCTCGGTTCCTTTAGGCCTAAAAAAAAGTCGGAATCTAGATTTGAGTTCCGCTTGCAAGCAATTGCTGTTCATCGCTTGCCATCAGTAAATAGCCGGGAGATTCTGGGGACAAGGTTTTTGAGAACTTAACCTTATTGATGAGGTGAAAAGTATGTGTGGGATTAATTCATATGTTTTTCTCTTAAAAGGGAAAAATTATTAAGTCCATTTTGCTGGAGTGGTAACCTATTTAAATGTGTATGTGTGAGTATGTGATGACATTAGGGCTTGAACTCAGAGCCTGGTGCTGTCCCTGGGCTTTTTTGCTCAAGGATAGCACTATACCTCATCAACCACTGCTCCAATTCCGGCTTTTTGCTGGTTCATTGGGGATAAGAGTGTTACAGATTTTCCTCCCCAGGCTGGCATGGAACTATGATCCTCAGATCTCAGCCTCCTGAGTAGCTAGGATGAAAGGGATGAGCCACCACGTTCAGCTGTTATTTAATGTCTTTATTGCCTAATTCCTGGCCATAACGGAAATGCAAATGAAAATTCCATCTCATCCCTGTTAGATTGGCCAACATTGTGAATAGGAACAACAAATGTTGTTGAGGATGGGGGGAGGGGAAAGGAGCTCAATTGGACTGTCAATGGGAGTGTAAACTCTGGACAGCAGTCTGGAGGTTCCTCTTAAAAACTAAACATATCTTCCTAACTCCCAGCCATATCATTCCTGAGCAACCACCCAGAACATCATAAGCCAGGATACTATAAACACACTTACACATCCATGTTCATTGTTCACATTGGCAAAGTTATGGAAATAGCCTTACAAAAAAATGTGATACCTATTTTTGCGCTCATTAGAAAAAATAATATTATGTCATTTGCAGGGAAATGGATGGACCTAGAATGTAAATCACATTAAGTGAAGTATTAAGTCAAGTTTAGAGAGACAAATAGCAAATATTTTCTTTAAAATAAAAAAATTATTAAAAAACATACTAGAACATTATACAGGACTGTAGAAATTGACACACAGAGAGACCAAAGAAAGATACTTTTAGGGGAAGAATACAAAAGCACAATGAGTATGTGCCTCATCATATAAAATATTTACCTAAGTGAACTTCAGAAAATGGAAACAAAAGTTTTTCTTTTCTTTTTGTCTTGTTTGTTCATTCATCTGTTATCATTATCTGGTTGGGAGGAATGGCAAGAGAGCACAGAATGGAGGGACAGAGTGGACAAGTGCAGTGCAGCAGTGGTACTCAGTAGACACTGTTGAAAATAAACTGTATAACTGTGACGGGAGGGAAAAATTGGGACAGAGTGAAGAAAGGATGACTTATAAAACTGTAAACCCCTCTGTACATCATCTTATAATAACAATAAAAATATTTTTCTCTATTACTAAAATTATTTATTTTTTATTGTGAAAATACTGTACTGAGGGGTTACAATTACATGAGCAAGGTAATGAGTACATTTCTTATCAAGAATTGTTGCCTCTTCCTTTGTTTCCCCTTCGCATCCCTTCCCATCTCCCCCTCCACACACCCTGCCCCCCCAATAAAAATATTTTATAAAATAAAATAAGAGCTGGGCGTCGGTGGCTCAGGCCTGTAATCCTAGCTACTTAGGAGGCTGAGCTCTGAAGATCACAGTTCAAAGCCAGCCCTGTCAGGAAAGTCCCTGAGACTCTTATCTCCAATAAACCACCAGAAAACCAGAAATGGTGCAGTGGCTCCAGTGGTACAGCACTGGCCTTGAGCTGAAGAGCATAGGGATAGTGCCCAGGATCAGAGTTCAAGCCCCATGACAAGAAAAAAAAAATGCATACTATAGTTTTCATCAAATAATGCATTCAGGCTTAACATAACTTTGACCACACACAGGTTTATATAATATTGTAGTTTATTGAGTCCAAATATATAAGTACATAGGATGAAACTTCCCATAGACGTTGAAATAAAATGTACTCATCTAACTTATGACATGGTAACCCCTCGGTATATCATCTTTATAACAATAAAATATCAAGCAAAAATGCATTTATTATTTAAATGGAAGTGAATGAAGTCTGGTACTTTTGTTCATTAGGAAATTAAACAAGCAAACAAAAAGAGCCTCAAAACTCCATTAGTACATCTTTTTTTTTCTTCTTCTTCTTGGTTTGTTTTCATTGCTTGCTTGAAACAGGGTCTCATACTGGCTTGACACTCGGTCCTTCTGCCTCACAGGTAGCTTCCTGGTGTATTTAGATAGTAAGTGTTGGTGTGAAATTATTATATGTTAAAAAGTATGTTAGTTGTAGCTTTCTACCTCAGACTTGGCTATAGTTCCTGGCTTTTATAATAATGATTTTATATAATAATAATTCCTAGATTTTTATGATAACAATAAAAATATTTTATAAAAATAAAATAAGGGCTGGGCTTCAGTGGATCAGGCCTGTAATCCTAGCTACCTAGGAGGCTGAGCTCTGAGGAGCATGGTTCAAAGTCATCCCTGGCAGGAAAGTCCATGCGACTTATCTCCAATAAACATTATTATCTCCAATAATCATTATTATAACAATCATTTATTAATTCATTGGAGAAGAGTGCATAGCATTGTAATGTTACCCTCATAATATAAAATAAATTGATGCCTAAGTACAGCTACTTTATACCTTTTAAGTTTCTGAACTTGCTTTTAGAGACATTTCTCATTGAAAGGGTTGATTTGTGTGACCTATAAAAGGAACATGATAAGCCGGGTGCCTGTGGCTCACACCTGTAATCCTGGCTACTCTGGAGGCCGAGATCTGAGGATCAGGGTTCAAAGCCAGCCTGGGCAGGAAAGACCGTGAGACTCAGATCACCAAAAAACCACTAGAAAACCGGAAGTGGCGCTGTGGCTCAAGTGGTAGAGCGCTTGGCCTTGAGCTGAAGAGCTGAGGGACAGCACCCAGGATAAGAGTTCAAGCCCCACGACCGACAAACAAAAAGGAACATGATGACAATATGGGCTGTGACTGAAATAACTCAGATGTGAACTAATTAAGATTATAAATCGGATCGAATGCCGCTTTTTATTCACTCTCATCAGGGGGAGGGTTCATTGTTACCTTCCCACCGGGATATAATGTACCCTCCTCATTTCATCCGTAAATCCATTCTCCCGACCTGCCTTTCTCGTTTCTCAAAATAATCGCAGCAGGCTTCACGGTTCTATTTTCACAGTGGCAAACGGGCTATTTCCCATCACACTCCAGCCAAGTTATTTCTTTTAACGTAGGGTTGGGGTCGGGCCCGAGGAGGGAGAGCAGGCCGCAGTGACGTCAGAGGTCGCCTCCAGCAAGGCCCAACTAAGAGCTGCGCTCCTGTCTCCCATTTCCCCCCCAACCCCCCTACCACAGGACTCAGGGAAAGAAGTCCTTATAGCCCAGTCCTGACGTCACTCAAGCACAGGGCCCAATCCTATGCGGAAGCACGGAGACCCCGCCCCTCGCGCCCTTTGCGGAGAGCCCAAGCCACGCCCCGAAGGCCGGGCGACTCCGAAGTGTTAGGCGGGCGGGCTTAGTGAAGCAGCGCCAGTGGGGGAAGATGGCGGCTGCCGTGCCACAGCGGGCGTGGACCGTGGAGCAGCTACGCAGTGAGCAGCTGCCCAAGAAGGACATTATCAAGTTTCTGCAGGATAACGGTTCAGATTCGGTACCCGAGGCGGCTGGGCGGCCGGGCTGGTGCGGCTGAGGGACACCCCCCCCCCATGGTTGTCTAGACGTCCGGTTTTCCTCGGTGCCCCCGCCCTCGTCCTCCCGCGGCGGGCCCGGCCCGAGCGGCGCGCCCAGGCCTCGGCGCCTCGCTCCCGCCCCTCGGGCCGCCCCTGCTTCCCCGCGGGCCTCCCATCTCTCCCGCCCGCGGCGTGCGGGCTGCGATCGCAGAATTCACACCCAGTTGGGGATCCGTGGGTGGAAGGAAAGCAGCAGCCCGGGGGTGGGAGGGTGGGGGGGGTGAAGGTTGGGCCGATGCTCGGGGGTGTGTGTGACCCCGAGAGGAGAGGGCTGGGAAGATCGCGGTGAGGACGGTGTTGGCAACTTGCTTTTCTCACCAGCCTACTGAATACCCAACCTCGATTCCTTCCAGGGGTTTCTCCAAGGCCGAGACACGTGGTGGCTCAACGTTTTCTTTTTAATTAACCCTTTACGTGGCCTTTTCACCTTTGATTTCTTTTACGGGAGTTGGGACCTACATTCCTTGTACCTTGGTCTCCCATTGTTAGAAACCACCAGATAGAGAACTTTATCTGCATTCATTTTTCTGTAGGCCCAGCAGTGTCTCAGCAGACTCCATCTTAACCAACGTCTGTAGTCATAGCTTACTTGTGCCAGACCTTTTTTTTTTTTTTGTCGTTTAGAAATTAGGCTCATAACTCGATCAGTTAAACTTCAGTACACTTCATTGTGTACACAGTTTTCCTTCAAGTATAAATGGAAACTACAGAAGTCTGAAATGGCAAAGCATCGAGTGTTTTTCCTATAATTCTAAATTCTCAAAATGTAACGTTAATCATTCAGAGGTATGGATGATACAGTGTATATTTGCAGTGATAAAAGAACTCCCAACTTCGATTTCATGATGTATGCATAATTCTCATAGCGTCAGTATCCAATCATATTTTTATGTTTTATATGTATATCTATGTTGATAGAGAATACTGACAGTGAGGATACCAGAGTGAAAAAGACCCGATTAGGATTCTAATAACATTTTATTCAAACTATTGCTTCTTAAAAAAGTGTTTCAATGGAATAGACAAGTAACTAATTAATGCTTCAAAACTTCATTAATTTCTTAGAAAACAAATTATTTCAATGTAGAATCTAATATTCAGCTGGCTAGAGTGGAACATTTCAAGAGAATTGGGTTCTATTATTGTGACAGTTTGTGTTCGTGTGCGCACGTGCTGTTTATCTCTATGTCCTAGGTTTGAATTCAGTGCCTGGGTGCTATCCCTGATCTTTTGTACTCAAGGCTAGCATTCCACCACTTGAACCACAGCTCTTTTTCCATCTTTTTTGCCAGTTAACTGGGGAAGAGTCTCATGGACTTTCCTTCCCAGACTGGATTCGAACCCTATCCTCAGCCTCCTGAGTAGGTAGGATTACAGGGGCACCCTTGACAGTTATCTTTTAAATGTGTTTTTAATAGTGATCATTCACGTACATAAACCAATTTTTGATAGTCATTTTATTGATATCAATTAGATTTATTTTAGATATTTTCCTGGAACCTTGCTGAAGAAATTATGAGAATGCTAAAGCAACTGATTGCTTCTGTGTAATAAGCCTTCATGTTTCTCCAGTCAGCCTTCTTCAGAGTATTTCAGAGAGAAAGAAGCAAAGAGGAAAAGAATGCAGTAGCAATAATGTGAAAAAGAAAAACTGTTAGATTCTTGGCACTGGTGGCTCATGTTTATGATCCTAGCTATCAGGAGGATGACACCTGAAAATCGTGGTTGGAAGCCAGCCCATCCAGGATGAGACTCTTATCTCCAAGTAACCACCAGAAAACCAAAAGTGTCATTGTGGCTCAAAGTGGTAGAGCCTCTAGCCTTGAGCAAAAGAGCTCAGGGACAGTGCCCTGGCCCAGAGTTCAACCCCCATAACTTACCAAAAAAAAAACCTCCAAAACTGGTGATACTGAAGGATAACTTTCAAAGTGAATCCAGCAAGAAACACAGGCAGGAAAGGAAGCAGAACAAAGAGGGAAATTTAGTTACTAGAATTCTAATATATGATTTTTTTTTTTAATCAGGATCTTGCTTTGTAGCTTAGACTGGCCATCAAACTTTCATTGTTGGTGCTTTAATATTTTAGAAGAACTATTTTGGAGTTAATCTCTCAACTTCTTATTTTTGACAGAAAAGGAATTGTTATCCTGAATTATTAAGTATTTTTTAGTCATAATAGCTTAGATATTCTTATCGTGAGAGGTTATGTATGCTAAATACATGAAGTATTGCATTTATAGCAACACTTTGACATAAATGTTATTAATCTTTCATTATAGATAGAAAACTGAGCCTTTAGAAAAACATGGTCTCTTTTGTTTTGTTTTTGGGTCTAGTCGTGAGGCCTGAACTCTGGGCCTGGGTGCTGTCCCTCAGCTCTTCAGCTCAAGGATAGCGCACTACCACTTGAGCCACAGCGCCTCTTCCGGCTTTTTCTCTTATGTGGTGCTGAGGAATCGAACCCAGGGCCTCATGCATGCGAGGCAAGCGCTCTACCACTGAGCCACCTTCCCAGCCCCAAAAACATGGTCTCTTATGTAGTGTGAGACACGGAGGATTTTAGCCCATGCACTATTCTTAGCAGGCATAGGTCAAAATAGCTATGCTCACCAGGGCTAGTGGCTTCCAAGGGTAGGGCCAAGTAGGCTTCTGCATGAGCAGCTGCTTTTCATGTGCTTATTATGTAGATGGTCTTTTGTGTGCATTCTTTGATGAGAAAAAGATTAGGATGAGCCATCTTCTCCCAAACATAGCCTTAAGAGTTATTATAAATAACTGGGGTTTTTTTTGTTTTTTTTTTTTGGTTCTGGTCGTGGGGCCTGAACTCTGGGCCTGGGCGCTGTCCCTCAACTCTTCAGCTCAAGGCTAGCACTCTACCACTTGAGCCACAGCGCCACTTCCGGCTTTTTTCTTTTTGCTTATGTGGTGCTGAGGAATCGAACCCACGGCCTCTTGCATGCAAGGCAAGCGCTCTACCACTGAGCCACCTTCCCAGCCCATAACTGGTATTTTTAAGTCTACTTTTTACATGAAGCAGGAGATAAAAATATATAAAATGAGCGGGGCGCCGGTGGCTCACGCCTGGCTACCCAGAAGGCTGAGATCTGAGGATCATGGTTCAAAGCCAGCCCAGGCAGGAAAGTCTGTGAAACTCTTATTTCCAATAAACCACTAGAAAACCGGAAGTGGCTCTCTAGCTGGAGTGGTAGAGCACTAGCCTTGAGCTGAAGAGCTGAGGGACAGTGCCCAGGCCCAGAGTTCAAGCCCCATGACCGACAACAACAACAACAACAACAACAAAAAAATATATATATATATAATATATATAGTAAATGTACAGTATCTATGTTTATTTCATTTCTTAGTCTTATTGAAAAACAACAGCTGAGGGGTGGGTGAATATTGTGCAAGCGCTCTACCACTGAGCCACCTTCCCAGCCCATTGTAGAAGTACATTTTCTATGAAAATAGCACAATGATGGGGCTGGGAAGGTAGCTCAGCGGTAGAGTGCATGCCTTGCAAGCATGAGGCCCTGGGTTCGATTCCTCAGCACCACATAAACAGAAAAAGCCGGAAGTGGCGCTGTGGCTGAAGTGGTAGAGCACTAGCCTTGAGCTGAAGAGCTAAGGGACAGTGCCCAGACCCAGAGTTCAAGCCCCACGACTGGCAAAAAAAAAAAAGAAAAGAAAAGAAAATAGCACAATGAAATGTAAAATGGAGGGGGTAGAAAGAAGGGTACTTAAAGGGGAAAATAAATGGGTTGAATTTGATCAAGGTAAATTATATCAAACTGTATAAATGTCACAATCAAATCTCATTGTGCTTATGCTAAAGTATTTCTGCTGTGTTGTCCAGGCCAGTATTGATATCCTGGGTTCAAAGGATTCTCCTGTCTCGGCCTCTCCAGTAGCTAGATCTACAGGCATGGACCATCACTCCAGGCTCAACTTTTTACTTTCAGATCTTTCTTGCTTGAAAGATTTAACCAGCTTTCAACTAACCAGTTTTTTTCTTTGTAGTTTCTGGCAGAGCATAAATTATTAGGAAACATTAAAAACGTAGCCAAGACGGCTAATAAGGACCATTTGGTTACAGCCTATAACCATCTCTTTGAAAGTAAGGTGAGTATTGTTGTATTCTGTTAGCAGAACATCATTTTCCAAAATGAAGATTTAAGTACATTCATTCACAGAAAAGGTTGGAGGTTTTTCATCTGTAGTTTTTCTTAACTGTTACCAAAACAGGACTGTCAAATCTAGTAAGGCTAACTTGCAATGTGAGAGAATATTTTGGCATTCTAAAAGACTGGATTTTTTTTTTTTGGTCTGTCATGGGGCTTGAACTCTGGGCCTGGGCGCTGTCCCTCAGCTCTTCTTGTCAAGCCTAACGCTCTACCACTTGAGACACAGTGACACTTCCGGTTTTCAAGTGGTTTATTGGAGTTAAGAGTTTCATGGACTTTCCTGCCCAGGCTGGCTTTGAATGGTAAACCTCAGATCTCAGCCTCATGAGTAGCTAGAATTACAGGTGAGAGCCACTGGCACCCGGCTAAAAGACTGGATTAAAAATAATTTCCTATTCCAATGAGAATTGAGATAACAATTCTTTTTCTTTTTTTGTTAGTCCTTGGGCTTGACCTCAGGGCCTGCATGCTGTCCGTGAGCTTTTTTGCTCAAGGCTAGTGGTCTACCACTTTGAGCCACAGCACCACTTACGGCTTTTGAGTAGTTAATTGGAAATGAGTCTCCCAGAGACTGCCTGGGCTGGCTTTGAATGGTGATCCTCAGAGCTAAATCTCCTGAGTAGCTAGGATTACAGGTATGAGCCTCTGATGCCCAACAAATTCTTTTTTTGGGGGTGGAGGGGTTGGGGGAGATCTGGTCATGAGGCCTGAATTCTGGGCCTGGGCGTTGTCCCTCAGCTCTTCAGCGCAAGGCTAGCACTCTACCACTTGAGCCACAACACCACTTCCGGCTTTTTTCTTTTTGCTTATGTGGTGCTGAGGAATCAAACCCAGGGCCTTAGGCATTCAAGGCAAGCGCTCTACCACTGAGCCACCTTCCCAGCCCCACCAACAAATTCTTAATCATAATTTTCCATAGGACATAATTTGCCACTTATACTACATATAACCTGTTATATGGACAGAGTAAAGTTCCATTAGAAAGCTTTATAAAAATCTCCAGTATTTTATTAGAATGAAAGGATCATTAATAAATAGTTTGGTAAACAACATTCATATTTCCAAGTTTGACTGGCTTTTAAAACATTATAGTTCCCATTTCTAAATTTATATTTAGAGATGGCCTGTCTGAAAGACATAATTAGTTGATTTTAAAATGTGCCTTTTTTTTTTTTTTTTGTCAGTCCTGGGGCTTGAACTGGCCTGGACACTGTCCCTGAACTTCTTTTGCTCCAGGCTAGCACTCTTCCACTTGAGCCACTTGAGCTACACCTCTACTCTGGCCTTTTCTCTTTAATCTGGTACTGAGGAATTGAACCTAGGGCTTCATACATGCTAGGCAAACACTCTACCACTAAGCCACATTCCCAGACCTTTAAAATGCTTATTAATACAGTTATTCTTAGGTGATTTGGTTAGATTTATGCTTAAGTTACATAATATGTATTCATTGGACAGATGTGCATTCTTCTAAATGTTCAAAATCTAGTTGCAGTTGCTAGATTTTAGCATTTTTGCAGTATTGACAGAATGTTTTTTACAGCGTTTCAAAGGTACTGAAAGTATAAGTAAAGTATCTGAGCAAGTAAAAAATGTGAAGCTTAATGAAGATAAACCCAAAGAAACCAAGTCTGAAGAGACTCTGGATGAGGTTTGTGTTTTTTCTACTTTATTACTTGTGTGTGTTCTAGAAATTGTATTTGTTTTCTATAGTACTTCATTTCTTCTTTTTTTTTTGTACTGATCCTGGGGCTTGAAATCAAGGTCTGGGTGCAGTCCCTGAGCTTCTCTTGCTTAAGGGTAGCTTTTTTTTTTTTGGCGGGGTAGGGGTGTGTGATTAATTGGAGGTAAGAGTCTCATGGATTTTCCTGCCAGGGCTGGGTTGGAAACTTGAACCTTGGGTCTCAACCTCCTGAGTAGCTAGGATTACTGTTGTGAACTACTGGCTACTAGCCTATAGTACTAATTTTTTAAACTGAGAGATGGTTGAATATAGGCAGTGAGCCAGACTCTGATTTGAAGTATACCATTTCCCTAAATAATTCTTTCAGTTAGTACCCTATTTTATGAAATAACTTCTGACTTTGTATTTAGTATTGCCTCCACAGACATTTTGATTGTTCAAAGCTATTTTAAAAACTATTTTATAACCAGGTTGGACTTGAAATAAACTTTAAAGTTATTTTTAGCTTTTATTAATGTACGTAGGCATTCCTGACAAAGGAAATAGCCCTAGCGTAGCTTAACGATCTGTCCCAAATTTTATGGGGGGGTTTTGGTGGTGGTTGTTTTATTTTTGTGTCCATACTAGGGCTTGAACTTAGAACCTAGGGGCTAAGTCTTGAGATTTTTTTTTTCTCAAGTGCTCTACCACTTGAGCCACAATTCTACTGGCTAGAGGTAAAATTATTTTATCGTCAAACTCACGATCAGACTTGGGCTATGTAAGTATACTGTCATCTTTCTAAAAGAATAAAAATACTCTGTTGAGATTTTGTTTTGTTTTTAGGGTCCACCAAAATATACAAAATCTATTTTAAAAAAGGGGGATAAAACAAACTTTCCCAAAAAAGGAGATGTTGTTCACTGCTGGTATACAGGAACACTACAGGATGGAACTGTTTTTGATACTAATATTCAAACAAGTAAGTCTTACATATCATTGTATTTTTGCCTTTAATCATTAGAAAGTATTGTGTAACAGACAAGCTGATGCAGAAGCTTTTCCTTGGCTGTATCTGTTTTAACTTGTTTTCTATTACCTTACTAGACTTAAGTAGTTTGTAAAGTTTAAATCAGGCATGGTGGCTCTCACTTGGAAAATCCTAACACTAAGGTTGAGGCAGAAGGACCATAAGTAGTTCAAGGCTAGCTTAGGCTATATGTTGAGACACCGTCTTATAAAAGAGGTCATGGTTTGGACCTTCCAAGAACACGGGGCAAGCAGCATCTGCTCACTTTCTGGGGTGAGGAGCGTGCTGTTCTGTGCATAGTGGAAAAGTAAAAAGGAAGCCATTGGGAGTGTGTGAAAGAGAAGCACTTGGTAAGATATGCCAGCCTTGATTTATGAATAATCTTCTTGATATAACCAATCCCACAAGAGCAAGATACTTCCTATGAAAATAGTATTCTTCTTCTTCTTCTCCTCCTCCTCCTTCTCCTTCTCTTTCTCCTTCTCTTCCTCCTTCTCTTCCTCTTTCTCTTCTTCCTCCTCCTCCTCCTCCTCCTCTTTTTTTTTTGCCAGTCCTAGAGCTTGCACTCAGGGCTTGGCACTGTCCCTGAGCTTCTTTTGCTCAAGGCTAGCACTCTACCACTTGAGCCACACTGTCACTTCTGGCTTTTTCTGTTTATGTGGTACTGAGGAATTTAACCTAGGGTTTCATGCATGCTAGGTAAGTACTCTACCACTAAGCCACATTCCCAGCCCTGAATTTTTTTTTTTTTTTTTGCCAGTCTGGTGTCTGGGCCTGGGAACTGTCTCTCAGCTCTTCAGCTCAAGGCTAGTGCTCTACCACTTGAGCCATAGCACCACTTCTGGTTTTGTCTGCTTATGTGGTACTGAGGAATCGAACCCAGGGCCTCACGTATGCAAGGCAAGCGCTCTACCACTGAGTCATCTTCCCAGCCCCCCCTCAACCCCTACCCCACATTAATTCTTTTTTTTTTTTTGGTCAGTCATGGAGCTTGAACTATGGGCTTGGGCGCTGTCACTCAGCTCTTCACCTCAAGGCAAGTGCTCTACCACTTGAGCCACAGCGCCACTTCCACTTTTTGAGTGGTTTATTGGAAATGAGTCTCATGGACTTTCCTGCCTGGGCTGGCTTTGCACCATGATCCTCAGATCTCAGCCTCCTGAGTAGCTAGGATTACAGACGTGAGCCACCAGTACCCAGCTCCCACATTAATTCTTAATGACTACTAATCACCTCTTAAATCTCCAGCACATTTCAACAATACTACATTGAGGACCAAGCTGATGTTCAAATCATATCGCTGTCCAAAAGTGATGCTTTTAGTATTTCTATATAAAAGGCTTAAAATACAGTTTTAGTCATATTAGTATAGCTGTAATCTTTTACTCTTATAATTTATATCTTGAATTTATCTGCCTTCTTTGTTTATGAGTACAGGTGTGTGTATGTATGTACTGGCACTTTTCTGCCCAGCTAGCTTCAAACTGCAGTCCTCAGACCTCAACCTTTTGAATAGTTAGTATAATAGGTGTGAGCCACTGGCCCCTGGCTTTTTGAATTTTTAAACTTTGTAGTATTGCAATTCTAAAAGTGTAATTAAGTCACTATGTTTCCACTAAAACTTAATTTAATTAAAAAAAAAAAAACTAGACTGTATGAGTTGGAGGCCCAGTTGGTAGAGCTCTAGCCAGTAAACAAAAGTGGCAGGTGTTGAGTTCAAGTTCTGGTCTCAGATCTTAAAAAAAAGAATGAGTGTATCAATAATATTTTAATCTATTTTACAGGTTCAAAGAAGAAGAAAAGTGCCAAGCCTTTAAGTTTTAAGGTTGGAGTAGGTAAAGTTATCAGAGGAGTAAGTAAAGAATGGTTAATCATATGCTTAATTTGCTATGATGTAAATAATGAGATAAAATGAAAGTAATTGTTTCAGTCAGACACATTGGATATTCTCATTGCTAGGTGATCTGGCATCAGTTCTCTTGTTTCCTATTCAGTAGTATCCACACTTCTGAGGTTATTACAAGATTAAATGAACATACCTTAAAACATCAATGTAGAAGGGACCGAAGTATTAGTTCCTTCAATTTCTTTTTTTCTTTTTTTTCTTTGGAGTCTGGTCATGGGCTTGAACTCTGTCCCTCAGCTCTTCACCTCAAGGCTAGCACCCTACCATTTGAGTTGAAGCCTTATGACACACACAAAAAATAAAAGTAAAAAGAGAGAATTTATATGTAATCTGGAAAGGGAATGTAGATAATGTGGAGAGGTAAAATATTTGTCTCACTGAACTGCTCAGTTTGTTTCTGTAAAAATATTTTTGAAACATAAACTAGGCATACTTTACCCACCTGTATTACACTATATTACTATACTAGTGTTCAAAACTAGATGTAATGAAAGGTAGCAGTCAGCTTCACAGAATCACATTTCCTTTTTTTTTTTGGGGGGGTCCGGTCATGGAGCCTGAACGCTGGGCCTGGGCGCTGTCCCTCAGCTCTTCAGCTCAAGGCTAGCGCTCTACCACTTGAGCCACAGCACCACTTCCGGCTTTTTTCTTTTTTGCTTATGTGGTGCTGAGGAATCGAACCCAGGGCCTCTTGCATGCAAGGCAAGCGCTCTACCACTGAGCCATCTTCCCTGCCCACCAGAATCACATTTCCATGCCAGGTTCTGACCATTGTTTTAAGATCATGTATTGAGAACTTCAAAAATAAGGTCATAAGCTTTTCTTGGTGAGGAAGGTGACAGTGGGCAGTCCTGAGTCTTGAACTCAGGGCTCAAGGTTATTTTACCATTTAAGCCACAGCTCTACTTTCAGATTTTTAAAAATTGGAGATGAGTCTTCACTTTCCTGCCCCACCTGGCTCCAAACCAGGATTCTCAGAGCTCAGCCTCTTGCGTAGGATTACAGGCATGAGCCAGTAGTACCTGGTTATGGAATATCTAAAGTATCACTCTTTGCCAGTCCTAAGGTTGGGTTTACTCATACTCAGCTTAGAGAATACAAAACATCTTGGCTGGGTGCTGGTGGCTCTTGCCTGTAATTCTAGCTACTCAAGAGGCTGAGACTGAGATCTGAAGATCTCGGTTTAAACCCAGCCCACCTGGGCAGGAAAGTCTGTGAGACACTTATGTCCAATAAACTACTTAGAAACCTGGAAGTGGCTCTGTGGCTCAAGCAGTAGAGTGCTAGCCTTGAGCTGAAGAGCTGAGGGACAACGCCCAGGCCCAGAGTTCAAGCCCCACACCTGACAAAAAAAGAAAAAAAACATCTTGCAACTAAAGGCTTAGTAGAAAAGCTCAGTGTTTAGTGCATTCCTACTATATAGAGGTAACTATCAAGTAAATTTTTTCTCCATTGAAGTTTATGTGATTGTTGCATTTTAACAGTATGATTATATTGTCTTCACTGCCATTTAACACTTGTAGGACTGGATTTAAGATCTAAATGTGATAAAAGGGGAAAGGCAACCAAGAACAAATCAACATTTCTTTGAAAACTTTGCCTTATTCAAAAGATCTTGGTGCTCTAACAGGATAAGTTTGTAAGCATACAAGTTGTGGAATCTACCCCCAGAGAAAAAAAGCTTTTGGAGTAAAATTCTCATAATGGTGCTGACTTTTATAATGTGAGATATTGCACTAATATTCATGTTGTATCATTTAGAGAGTTTGACCATTACATTGAAAAAGCATTTTTCCTTTTTTCCCGAGAAAATTAAAGACAGATTTAGCACTCAATCAGGTATAATGCCTTAAGACAATAAAATACAATAACAGGCTGCTTTTATGAATGATTTTTGTTGTTCTGTCTTTTGAACATTTTTATTTTTTTACTTTGCTCTTGTCTTTAGTGGGATGAAGCACTTTTGACTATGAGTAAAGGAGAAAAGGCTCGACTGGAGATTGAACCAGAATGGGCTTATGGGAAGAAAGGACAGCCTGATGCCAAGTATCCTTTCTTTTTTCCCTTCGTAACTAAAAGCAGAAACCTAAAAGCACCTGAAGATGTGAAAGGTGTTATTAAAGATGTGAAAGATGTTATCTAGACTAGCCTCCAGATCAGATCAGGATTCCTGTCCAGAATACTCTTGCTGTTCACATATTTATGTGTCAGCATTTAACAGATGGTACTTTTTTTGATGGAGTCTCACATTGCCCTGGCTGGCCTTAAGAATCCTTCCCATCTCGGGGCTGGGAAGGTGGCTCAGTGGTAGAGCGCTTGCTTTGCATGCAGGAGGCCCTGGGTTCGATTCCTCAGCACCACATAAGCAGAAAAAAAAGCCAGAAGTGGTGCTGTGGCTCAAGTGGTAGAGCGCTAGCTTTGAGCTGAAGAGCTGAGGAACAGTGCCCAGGCCCAGAGTTCAGGCCCCACGACTGGACCCAAAAAAAAAAAGAATCCTTCCCATCTCAACATCCTTACAAAGGAATAACTGTAAAACTTCTGACCCACCCAGCAGATACTTCTGTTGGTGCAAGGTGTCTCATTCTCTTATTCTTAATTTTTAAGATCTTAAATAGAAAAGTTGCATTTCTGAAAGGCAATTCTTACTTAGATGTCTGAAGAAATTACTTTGAGTAGTTACAAGGCACAATACAACTTTTAGCAAACTATATATTCATCAGGACAGTTTTATACTATGGTATAATTTAAGGTTAAATGAATAGAAGTATCAACTGTAATGAGAACAGGACAAATAGTGTAAAGAAATATATTTATTAATGTTAATCACAGTACTTCTGATAGGCTCAGTAAACACAAAACCAAAAGGCAATCATTTGAGATTATTCAGGCTAATGTATAGGAAAATGGGAAGGTAGTTTATAGCTGTTGGTTTTATTCTTGTTTTGTTGGCATAGGTTTTAGTCTTACTAAACATAGCCAGCTGCAGTTTCCTCTTACATGGATCATGTATTGACAGGTTATGATTTCCATTAAGGTACTTATTGCTAGTAATGCATCACATTCTAAATCAAACTCTAAGCTTTTATTTCCTCCGATTTGAGACAGTATTATTTCATTTCACTATATAATAGTTCAGTCACTCTTATCTTCCTGATTTTAGCACTTTTCCTGCCTCAATCTCATAAATACTGAGGATATACTATCACATCCAGCAAAAGCTCTAGGGGTGAAACCCAGAACATAATTCTGATTTTATACCAAGGTTATTGTGGGTCAGGATGAGGCACTTTTTGTCAAATTTACCTTGACTTTCAACAGAATTCCACCAAATGCAAAACTTATTTTTGAAGTGGAATTAGTGGACATCGATTAAAATAGTTCTTCAGATCTGAAGAGATCAGCAGTGATAAAACTTGGCCTTGAAACTTGTGTTGGAATAGTCAACTGGAAAATCCAAGGAGTTAACCCATGTTTATACTTGATACCAATTTTTGAGAAATGCAATCCCGTATAAGTCCCACAAATCTAAAATATTTTGGTATAGCTGTGTAAAATATTGGTTAAGGAGTACTTTTTCCTTTTACCTCATGTTGTAATCTAAAAGGCTCAATAAAATCTTACCAACTATATCTTTGATTGGTTTGGTGTTAACTTGTATTAATGCTCTGATTTGGAATACAAAGTGAGTAATTGGAGATTTTTGCCTTTATCCCTTTTGTCTTTATCCCAATATGGTTAAGAAGCTAAGGATGCTAGGTGCTCACACCTGTAATCCTAGCTACTCAGAAGTCTGACAGCTAGCTACTCAGACAGCCTGGGCAGGAAAATCCCCGAGACTCTCATCTCCAATTAACCACCAGGAAACTGAAAGTGGCACTGTGGCTCAAGTGGTAGAGCACTAGCCTTGAGCTTTTTGAAAAGCTCAGGGACAGCTCCCAGGCCCAGAGTTCAAGCCCTACGACCAACAACAACAAAAGAAGCTGAGGGTCTAACTGGGCGCTGGTGGCTCACACCTGTAATCCTACCTACTCAAGAGGCTGAGATCTGAGGTTCACAGTTCAAAGCCAGCCCAGGCAAGAATGTCTGAGACTCATCTCCAACTAACCACCAGAAAAACTGGAAATGGCACTGTGGCTCAAGTGGTAGATAGCTTGCCTTATGCTGTGGGATAGTGTCCAGGCCCAGAGTTCAAACTCACAACTGACCCCCCCCCCAAAAAAAAAAAGGCCAAGGGTATATGTAGAACTTTTTTTTGTTGTTGGTTGTGGGGTTTGAACTCTAGGCCTGGGTGCTTTCCCTCAGCTCTTCACTTCAAGGCTAGTGGTAACTTGAGCCACAGGGCTACTTCCTGACTTTTTTTCTGCTTATGTGGTGCTGAAGAATCAAACCCAGGGCCTCAAGCATGGGAGGCAAGCACTCTACCACTGAGCCACCTTCCCAGCCCTTTAAGCTGAAAGTTCAGAGGGCTAAG
The DNA here is from genome assembly GCF_000151885.1 of Dipodomys ordii. Classification (NCBI taxonomy): domain Eukaryota; kingdom Metazoa; phylum Chordata; class Mammalia; order Rodentia; family Heteromyidae; genus Dipodomys; species Dipodomys ordii. The sequence continues at coordinate 10,148,858 of NW_012267232.1, forward strand.
CCATCTTGGCAGAAGTTCATTATTCCTTGATAAATTGGAAGTTCCGCAACACAAACCACTAGTAATACTGAATATGTATTAGGTGTTCTCCCACAAAATGAATTCATAAGCAATTGCTGGATGAGTCTTCAGCTTTATTACAAAAATGAAGATGATCAGTTTGATCAAAATGAAAGCTTGTTCACAAGTTTTACATGAATATTCTAAGTACAAAGTCTCTGGAAACAACATACTTTTGATATGATTTTCATTTATAACGGGATGCAAATGTGACACTTTCTCATTTATAATCTATCCCCAAGGCATGGTCTTTTAATAGTTTCTTTTCTGAAATTAGCTCCAAATTCACAAGTACAACGGAAACATTCTGATAACATCAACAAGGTTAAAAAAAAATCATTGTTTTCTTTTTCCCTGTTTTTACAGAAGAAATCCCTAATAACCAGCCCTTATGTGTTTTCAGAATCTGTACTACACTGACATGATTGGCAGTCAGTTTTTTCCTCTACACTTAAGGCTATAAAACTCTTGCAAGTGCATTGCAAAAGAATCCTAGACCACTTAATGCAAAAAAATAAAAAAAATAGTTCTCCAATACAAAGTAAAATTTATAAACGGTAGGAAATAGTATCTGGTAAGCTACTAATTGACATTTCCCTTATTACTAAACAAATCATGTTACACAAAAACAAGGAAGACAAATTATCAAATAAAACAAGCTTATGCTGTGTTTACATCCCTCATTTAAAAACTGATCCTTTTCATACACTCCCATCTGATTTGTTTCCCATCAGGTTGGAGGAGGAGGATAATACTGTCCATAATTCCAAGGATTCTGATAATTGTACTGAAAAGAAAAAGCAAACATGTTAGGATTCCAGAACTATAGCTGGATTCCATATATTAAACTAGTATAAGAAAATAGATGTGTTCATTGTTGAAATCCTAACAAACCACAAAAAGCATTGATTATACAAAACAATGGCAAAGGTGTGTTCTTTCAAAGAAGCAAAAAGTACAGGCATAAGTAACTCATATCTTTAATCCCAGCTACTAGGGAAGCTGAGAAGTGGAGGATCATGGCCATTTCTGCCATCCCTGGCAGAAATATCCAGGGACTCAATTTCCAGTTAACCAACAAAAATCTCAACAGTAGGCATGGCTCAAGTGGTACACCAGTTATAAGCAAGAAAGCCAAGCCAGCATGAGGCTAAGTATCAGCAAGAAAAAAAAAATTATGTGGACTCACTTGATACCAGGCACTATAATTATATGCAGCTTGATTTGCCTGTAAATCACCATCAATCATCTGTGTAGATGATGGTGTATCTTCCATGTGTGCTTTCTTTTCTTCTGGTTCTTCTGATCTATAGAAAAGGTCAAAACAAACTTTCAATCAAAACTCACAGTCAGGCGCCGGTGGCTCTCGCCTGTAATCCTAGCTACTCAGGAGGCTGAGATCTGAGGTCATGGTTCAAAGCCAGCCAGGACAGGGAAGTCTACGATCTCGAGTAAACCACTAGAAAAACAGGAAGTGGCGTTGTGGCTCAAGCGGTAGAGTGCTCACCTTGAGCTGAAGAGCACAGGGACAGTGCCCAAGCCCAGAGTTCAAGCCCCACGACCGACCAAAAAAAAAAAAAAAGGCCCTCACACAGGGCATTCTAGATGAATATCATCTATGTATATTTAACTGAAGTCTCTTTTTTTCATTTGTCATTCATGCGATTTGAACTCTGGGCCTGAGCCCTGTCCCTCAGCTCTTCAGCTCAAGGCTAGTGCTCTACCACTTGAGCTACAGCGCCACTTCCGGTTTTCTGATGGTTTATTGGAAATAAGAGTTTCACGGACTTGCCTGCCCAGGCTGGCTTTGAACCGCTATCCTAATATCTCAGCTTCCTGATTAGCTAGGATTACAGGTGTGAGCCACCAGTGTCTGGCTCTTTTTTCTCTTTTTGGTGCTGTTCTGAAGACATCTAGTGACGAATATATAGCTGGACAGATGCTGGAAAACAACAGGTTGAACTCAACAATTCTCTTTTTTTAATGCATTCAATCTCTTCAAAAATAGTGTATCCTGGGGCTGGGAAGGTGGCTCAGTGGTAGAGCGCTTGCCTTGCATGCATGAGGCCCTGGGTTCGATTCCTCAGCACCACATAAGCAAAAAGAAAAAAGCCAGAAGTGGGGCTGTGGCTCAGGTGGTAGAGCGCTAGCCTTGAGCTGAAGAGTTGAGGGACAGCGCCCAGGCCCAGAGTTCAGGCCCCACAACCAGAGCCCCCCCCCAAAAAATAGAGTATCCTAAGAACTTTACTTTGTCATGTATTTCTGAAGCATCCTGACATATGACCTCTGATAGATTCAAAGTCTATCAGATTATCTGCCCAAAGCACAGATGAAACTGTTCCATCCCCTCCTCAAAGAACCCTCTGCCACCATATATTGCATGTTTTTCAGCAAACCGGACAAAGCCTTTTCTAGTCAGCCTTTTCTAGACTTGTAGCCTTACTTCTCACTTTCCAAACTTACAACTCTCCAGCTACATTGGCAGATCACATTGAGATGTCACTCAAAGCAGCAAAACAGTGGCCTTATTGTTCAAGTCTAAAGGTATTTTATTAACCCTGGTAGTGTTTTTAATGCTTTCATATGAAAAATCTTTATTTTTAACTTCACAAAAATTAAAGACTCTCTTACCCAGTATCCATGTTCTTGCTAAACTTCAGTTGAGTTGATCAGTTTTGGAGTTTAAATAATCTCAACACTCTCCTACACTAGAACATGATCTCACTCATGTTATTACCATCTGCCTGCCTTTAATCTGTCATCCTTACTCAGAGACCTTAATTCCCAACTACTTAGAAGTTTGTTGACCCCATTCTGCACTCAACCTACTGGCTTTTTAGTTTTTTTTTTCTTCTGCCAGTCTTGGCGCTTGAATTCAGGATCTGGGCACTGTGCCTGAGCTTTTTTTGCTCAAAGCTAGCACTCTGCCACTTGAGCCACCACACCATTTCTGTTTTTTTCTGTTTCTGTGATACTGAGGAATCGAACCCAGGGCTTCATTCATGCTAGGTAAGTATGTACCACTCAGCCACATTCCCAGCCCACCCTACTACTGGCTTTCTAACTCAAGTATCCTCCCCACAGCACAGCCCACTGAGATGGGTTACCAGGTTGTCCAGATGAAAGGCCTTCATTCTTGTTTCAAAGCTTCTCAACCACCCATTTTACATCTTTTTCAAATCAGTAAAAACATTCATATCTGAGTTCAAATTCCATGACCAAACCAACAAAAATTTAAAAAATAAATATACAAAAATGTTCACATCAAGCCGGGAGCTGGTGGCTCACTCCTAGCTACTCAGAAGGTGAGATCTGAGGATCAAGGTTCAAAGCCAGCCTGGGCAGGAAAAGTCCATGAGACTCTTATCTCCAATAAAAACCACTGGAAAACCGGAAGTGGCACTGTGGCTCAAGTGGTAGAGAGCTCGCCTTGAGCTAAAGAGCTGAGGGACAGCACCCAGGCCCAGAGTTCAAGCCCCACGATCAACAGGAAAAAAAAAAAAGTTCACACCAATGGTTGATAAAGTATTAAGAATTATTTGTCTTTACGAGTATGTCGACACTGAAATGTCTTACATATCTCTTCCTGATTTAGCAGTAAGTTACATACCCATTTTCTGCTTTGCGTTTTAAAGTATCTTGTTCTTTGAGGAGTGTTTGATGTTCATCATAAGCATTCAGAAGCCTAAGGGGGAAGAAGACAACAACAAAAAATATGTCCTTTGTACTATACAAAAACAAACTTAAAAAAATTAAGTAATTCTTATTTAGATAACCTGAGCATATAAATTTCTACACAGTTCATTTGTCATCGTTTTTTTCTGTTCTCAATAACAATCTTAATCACAAGACTTTTTAACTGAAAGAGCCAAAAATATATCTTTGTGTTAAAACTCTGTATTTATCTGCTGATTATTGCCAAATTAAAATGAAGTATCATTTAATTTTGCTTGTCTAACCTTCAATAGCTGGATATTGTCAACTGCCTACTACAAGTGCTCTGAACTGACTTATGCCAGCAAAGTCAAGATCACACTTCTGCTGGGCGCCAGTGGCTCATGTCTTTAATCCTAGCAACTCATGAGGCTGAGATCTGAGGATCTTAGCTCAAAGGCAGCCCAGGCAGGAACATCCATGAAACTCTAATCTCCATTAAACCACCAGAAAATCATTAGTGGTGCTGTGGCTCAAAGTGGTAGTGCACTAAGAGCTAAGGGACAGTGCCCAGGCCCAGATTTCAGGCTCTACAACTGACCTAAATAAATAAATAAAGCACACTTCTGGCACTGGGTAGAACACTTGGAATAGCATTTACAAGACCTACGTTCCACACTTCTACTGCACAAACCCTCCAAAGGCAGATGTTAGTTTCATATAAGTCTTAATCTGTTTTCAGTCTTTCCTGTTTATCATAATATAATAATAATGAAATGAGGTTCCATCTCCTCTATGACGCATGATGTAAAGAGACTAACCTTCTTGAACAAGTATGTGACCTCATACATTTTTTCTTAGAATACCATTTAACTAAAACCTAGAATTATGTATTTGATAATTACATATTTTTGTACGAAAATGACATTAAATACACAAAAATATGAGACAGGATCAGTCTTTGAACAATGTTCTATTTCTAATCCTTTAAGTGACTTTGGAAAAAAGGCTGTATGTCTTAAGCCTCTCTTCATCTATTAAAAGAACAGTACCCAGACTCATTAAGGTATTAGTTTTCCATTAAATAATAATTATGAAGTATTCAGCATTGTGCCAAGCATGTAAATATTAACTGTTGTATTAGTTTAACTGAAATTTAAACAACTATCAAAAATGTATATATACATAAATACAAACGTATACAATTCTTAGCTTATGGTTAGTGATTTCAGTGGAAATCAATATAAGGATACAGAAAACTTAGGGTTAACAGATACTGAGTATTTCTTTACTAGAATCAATTTAAGACTAGAACTTCAGTAATGACCTAGTGTTTTTACTCTTCACTTCAACAAATATTAATGTTAAATTTGTCCTTTTTCCAGTCCAGAGCAAATTTAAAATACCTTCAACTTTCAGCTTTTTCATTGCAGGATATAAAGGCATTAGGCATGACTGATGAGATTGTATACCCTCTTTCCTAAGCTCAGATAACATGTCATTCCAAATTCAGATTAATACCATCTAACTATTATTTGTGTTTGTGTTTCAGAAGACTAAAGCTTGGGCTTTATACATGCCACAAGCAAGCACTCTCCCACACTCCCAAGCTGCATCTTACGCCCAAATACCCTTATTATCCTACAGACTAAATATTGATGTAATTTTTGCATTAATACTTATGTCATTTCCCTTTTCACATGATTGATGTTTCCTATTTTCATTCACCAATGATATGAATTTTCATTGTAAAAACAAAGAAAATAGTTTCAAAGAGAAGACAAGGTATATATACTCTTATTAAGTATACATATATTCAGAAAACTGAATTTAACCCCACATTTTTTTTTTTGCCAGTCATGGGGCCTAAACTCTGGGCCTGGGCGCTGTCCCTCAGCTCTTCAGCTCAAGGCTAGCACTCTACCACTTGAGCCATAGTGCTACTTCTGGCTTTTTCTGCTTATGTGATTCTGAGGAATTGAACCCAGGGCCTCATGCACGCAAGGCAAGCACTCTACTACTGAGCCACCTTCCCAGCCCCCCCACATATATCTAAAAGTAGTGAAAAAAACATTTTTAAATGTAACAATATATTAATCTCTATAGTAATCACCAAATTATGACCCAAAAATATATCAATGCTCATTCCCCATTGAAGTAATGCATTTAAGAGCTTACTTATTAACATCTGAACCAAAATCTTCAAGAAATTCCACTTTTCTCTGAGAGAATGTAATTCTCATTTTAATAGCTAATGAACCATGTATAGCTTTGTCAAAACAACTTAGAATATTTTCTTCATTTTGTTTGAGGTCGCCACTATATTCCATTTCAAGTAAATTGAGGTACAACTTGGTGTTCTCCTGTGTAAAAATCAGTACCAATTAGTATCTCTATTTTATTAAAAGAATAGATTTTATAAAAAGCCTTAATTTCTCAAGTCTCGATTTTAAACTCAGTAATACAACTCATAAACTTTAGTTTATTAATAGGTAGTGACATCATCCCACTATCTCCCAAATTATGCAGATTTTTTTCATTCTTGCCAATAAATTGGATAATCTGACTTGTCATACTAGACAGAAATATACCAAATGCTGGTGGCTCAGCCTGCAATCCTAGCCACGTAGGAGGTTCAGATCTAAGAATTCTGACTTGAAGTCAACTTATCTCTAATTACCAAAAAGGTCAGAAGTAGAGCTGTAGCTTAAACAGTAGAGCTAGCCTTGAGCTTCACTAAAGGAAAGTGCACAGGCCCTGAATTTAAGCCCTAGTATTGCTGCACACATGCATACACACAGACACAAGAAATTTTAAAAAAATTTTACAGTTCCTATTATTAAATAGCTTAGATAGCTTCAACTGCAGCTAGAGGGGATTTGTCTTAAACAAACTTGTTAGTATACAAAAACCTAAAAAATAAGGTATTTGCAGCATATGGGCTTTTGTCAATTGTTATTACTGTTCCTGGTTTTGTAATAAAGTGTTCTCCTAGGCAATGTTTGTTCAACTTGTCTGTAAACCTGTAAAAGTTCTAAAGATGAGCCAGGCATAGGTAGCTTATACCTGTAATCCTAGCTACTTGGAAGGCTGAGATCTGAGGATCACCGCTCAAAGCCAGCCTGGGCAGGAAAGTCCAGGAAGGTCCATGAGACTCTTATCTCCAATAAACTATCAGAAAACCAAAGTGGCGCTGTGGCTCAAGTGGTCGCAGGTGAGCCTTGAGCTGAAGAGCTCGGACAGCGCCCAGGCCCAGAGTTCAAGCCCCAGGACCGACCAAAAAATAAAAATAAAAAAAGTTCTAAAAAGTGTCACGATGTCTGCAAACTTTTTAAACTAGTAATCTTAATTTTCTTTGTTTTTTGTCGGTCCTGGGGCTTAAACTCTGGGCTTAGGTGCTGTCCCTCGGCTCTTCAGCTCAAGAGGAGCACTCTACCGCTTGAGCCACAGCACCACTTCCAGTTTTCCAGCGGTTTATTGGAGATAAGAGTCTCAGACTTTTCTGCCCAGGCTTTGAACCGTGATCCTTAGATCTCAGCCTCCCGAGTAGCTAGGATTACAGGCGTGAGCCACCGGCGCCTGGCAGTAATCTTAATTTTCTTTTTCTTTTTTTTTTTTGTTGGCCGTGGGGCTTGAACTCTGGGCCTGGGCACTGTCCCTCAGCTCTTTAGCTCAAGGCGAGCACTCTACCACTTGAGCTACAGCGCCACTTCCAGTTTTCTGGTGCTTTATTGGAGATAGGAGTCTCACGGTCTCTCCTGCCCGGGCTGGCTTTGAACCACAATCCTCAGATCTCAGCCTTCTGAGTAGCTAGGATTACAGGCATGAGCCACCAGCGCCCAACTTAATTTTCTAAAGCTTTTAATTCAAAATAATTTGAAAAACTTTTAAAAATGGCAACATCAGTTTAGAGGGACTGTTGTCCTCATTTAGTAACAAAATATATTACATACAGAATGAAATTGTCATCATAGTTGCCCAAGTAAAACATGACCACCATTTTTTAAATAGACATTCTTTAAAAAATACATACTTTATCTCTTTCAATGGCTTCCAAAAGCACCTTTCTTGATTTTGGAAGATTTTTTTGTATTTTGAAAAGATGTCGGGCTAGTTTGATAGCGTAAAATGATGATTCATTATTTGACTTGGCATTCTTAATGGCATCTTGAAGCAAATGCTCAGCTTCTTCCATGTTTCCATGCCGTCGTTCTAAACTTACTCTTCGCAAGCGAACCATTGCTAATCCTAGAACACATTCTTCAAATGTTCTCAAAATATTCCTGGCTTCGTTAATATTACCTAGAATAGTAATTAAATATTTATGCTTTTGCTTAAACTTCTAAAATATCCTTTACATCACCAGGTTCTGAAAATCATTAGCTCATGCACTATATCTAAACCACTGCCCATCTTGTGAATGAAGTGGAAAAAAAAATTTAAAAAAAATTTATGTGCAAAATGAAACAAAACAGTCAAGTTCACTTATTATGTATTGCTTATGGTTGGTTTTGTAACACAATGGCATTAAATGCCTAAAATAGTTATTGAGTAATATATAGAAAGTGTTTCAAACTCAGCTTAGTACCAGTGGCTCATACCTATAAATCTTACTCAGGAGGCTGAGATCTGAGGATTGTTATTCAAATCCAGCTTGGGCAGAAAAGTCCCCTCCATGAGGCTTCTTCTCTCCAATAAACCACTCAAAACCAGAAGTAGTGCTGTGGCTCAAGTGGTAGAGCATTAGTCTTGAGCACAAAGAGGCTCAAGGACAGCAAACCTGACTTCAAGCCCCACAACCAAAAAAAAAAAAAAAAGTCAACAACAACAAAAAGAATTTGACAAACTTTCTCTTTTTTTCTTTTGTTGACTTGTTTTTGGGGTCATGGGGCTTGAACTCAGGGCGTGGGTGCTGTCCCTGACCTCGTATGCTCAAGGCTAGCTACTACTTTGAGCCACAGCTCCACTTCTGGTTTTCTGGTGGTTAACTGGAGATGAGTCTCAGGGGCTGGGAATGTGACTGAGTGATAGAGTGCTTGCCTAACATACATGAAGCCCTGGATTAGATTCCTCAGTACCACATAAACAGAAAAAAAACAGAAGTGGCAATGTGGCTCAAGTGGTAGAGAGCTATAATTAAGCAAAAGAAGCTCAGGGCCAGTGCCAAGGCATTGAGTATTGAGTTCAAGCCCTACGACAGACCCAAAAAAAAAAAGGTTAAGAAAAGAAAAAAGAAAAGAGGAGAAAAGAGAAGAGAAGAAAAGAGAAGAGAATCTCATGGACTTTCCTGTCCAGGCTGGCTTTGAACCGCAATCCTCAGATTTCTATCTCCTGAGTAGATAGAACTACAAGAACTACAGGTGCGAGCCACCAGCACCCAGCCAAACTCTTCTTTACATATTCCTAATACTCAGTTGCTCTAATTTTACCCTGTAATAAATTCCTAAAATTATCAACTGAACATCTTCATTTCATTCTTACCCTGCTGTTCCTCAAAAGCTGCCCAAAGCATATGCACCATGGGTTTCTTTGGGAGATGAATAGTACACGCTCTGCTGAAGACATGCCTCACTCCTTCAATGCTATGGTTTTCCATGTACTTGGCATACTACATACAGAAAAGAGGAAATACTGAATAATTTACAGTTGTACAAGCCATTAAATATGTGACAGAACGATAAAATTCTATTTTTAAACCCATTCAGCACCTTTATTGAACCACTAGACTAGTTTCTGTAAGGAAGGACGAAGAGAGGCAACGAGGTTGGCATATGCAGCAGTCAAATCTGGTTGCAAGCAGACCATCTCCTAATGCAACAGATATAGTTATATGAACAACATTCAACAGAAGTACAAAAAAGGTTAGTCACTAGATCAATGTTTATAATATATTCAAGTTTAAGAACATGTAATTTTCTTACCTTAATCCAAAATTCCTCATAGAGGGCACATGATATGACACATCTTTCAAAGAGAACCACAACTCGTTCATGAGTCCCATTTTCAATTTCAAATTCTAAATATTCTTTCCAGTTTTTTAGTTGGGCCTTTTCCAGTGGTTTCACATGAAAATAAGGTCTTTTAATCTGTAATAAAATTATAGCACATCAATAAAAATATTGTAATAAACTGCTTATAAAGTAAATAATGACAGCCCGGTGCTGGTGGCTGCTACTTGTAATTCTAGTTCTATTCAGGTGGCTGAAATCTGAGGATCAGTTCAAAGCCAGCCCAGGCAGGAAAGAAAATCTGTAAGACTCATCTCCAAATAACCACCAGAAAACTGGAAGTGGCACTGTGGCACAAAGTAGTAGAGTGCTAGCCTTAGGCAAGAGTTCAGAGACAGTGCCCAGGCCTTGAGTTCAAGCCCCATAATCAACAACAACCAATATTATGGGAAAAATTCATTTTACTATTTATCTAAAATTTATGTTTGTTGTACATAAAAAATAATACAACTAAGTATTTTTTTGACAATTTCATTATCTTTAAATTGTCCCATATAGAGCAAGAGATTTGGTTCAAGCAAGAAAGCAGCTGTGTGACAAGTGCTGTGTTCAAACCTAGTACTCTCCCCACCCCAACTTATTTATTTATTTAGTCAGTCATGGGGCTTGAACTCTGGGCCTGGACACATAACCTGAGTTCTTCAGCTCAGGACTAGCACTCTACTACTTGAGCTACAACGCCACTTCTGGTTTTCTCGTAGTTAACTGGAGGTAAGAGTCTTAAGGGCTTTCCTTACTGGCTTTGAACTGCGATCCTCAGATCTCAGTCTCCTGAGTAACTAGGATTATAGACATGAGCCACTGGTGCCTGGCTTTATTTTTTTTTAATTGTTCTGATTAAATAAGCATTTTGAATTTAACAAGAGTATAACTGGTAATAGAAAATGGTAAGACTAATAATGGTAATAAATGTATACCCTAAAAATTTCTATTTCAATACACAAAAAATAAAAACCAACAGTAAAGATACTGCTATCAAAACTGAAAGAACAATTTCCTTTGTTTATATTTTGAAGACTATAAAAACACTTACACCTTCTTCAAATGTCCACCGTTTACTAACTTCATGTTCATTATAATTAAACATTTCTTGGTGAATTTCAATGATTCTGTGTCTCATGTTCTCTATTTCAGTAATTAGCTTTGAAAGAGAAAGAAAAAAAATGAGTAAGTTATATACAGAAAATTTTCAGTATCTTACATTTAAGATTATCCAGAGATCCTTTACTTTTACAAGTGTTTTTAAAATATTATGCTTTTCACAATTTATAGTACAAAACTTTCTAATAAACTACTTTCCTAGGTATTTTGTGTTTAAGTAGGACTAGCAGACTACGTCTTCAACCAAATATTCCTCCTAAACTTTACGTAATCTGTATTTAAACCATGAGCTAACTAGCCACTAATGTAACTACAACAGCACCACACATGTTGTCAAGGGTCTACTTTCTTATTTACTGAATATTGAGCAATTCTGATTACCTTTGCTGGATCAGTTATGTCTTCAATTCCTGATGGTAAATCATCACCAGGTGGACCATCATCTCCACTATGTCCATTAACAGAAGCTAATTCCCTTCGCAGCTGAATAAACTGTTCACCAGTTAAAAGATCCCTGGGCAAGTTATTCTGTACATGTTCTTTAAATCTAATGGAAAAATAAAAATACATGTTCTATACTTGTGTAATTTTAGATCCCATGTTAAGAATATCTCCTATATATTGTTCTTTCAAAGAAACTGATTTCAAGAATGAATCCAAAATATCATACTCTTTCTCTTAATAAAACTGTCTACAGAGATCTTTCTTCCCACTTTTAGCAGTAGAATGGAAAAGATATGGAGCAAGTACAAATTCAAATACTAGATTTGTCTGCTATTAGTTACCCGCTACTTCTCCAAATCTTTGATTCTTAGCTGTAGAATGAAACAATAAAACCTATCTTGCGAAGTTACAATAAAATTAAAATTGTAAAATGGCCATTTTTAAACCATCAACAAATGTTTGTTCTGTCCTACCCAACCAATTTTGCCTCAATCAAAGGTGCTCAACAATCCAATGAATCCCATGTCCTAAAGTCATAAATTACACCTATCTGTTTTAGCTGGTTCCAGGGTTTGAACTCAAGATGCCCAGCTGGATTGGTGCACCGTCACTTGAGCCATGCTTCCAACTCAACTTTTATTCTTTATTCTGAAGACAGGGTCTTTGGAATTTTCTTCCTCAGCTGGCTTTAAACTCAATCCTCTATATCTTAGCCTACTGAGCAACTAGGATTACAAGCATAAGCCACCAGCAAATGTCCAACCAATTAGCTTTTATACGCGAGTTTCAATTAAGTTTTGTAATACAGGCTCCATCATGCTCTTGGGGGTGTTGCTTGATTCTACAGTTCCCCTCTATTTCCTCTTGATGCTAGGAGTCCCAAGAAGTACACTCCTTATTTTGTGCTCATCTACTTTACATACTTACATATTTTCTGGCCAACCCCATTAATAAACCTTGAAATAATAACTATTCAAGGACATTCAAAACTGAAACTCAATTCACATTTTTCTCCTAAATTCCAGATCAGTGTATCCAACTGCCAACAAACTGCTCAAAAAAATATAAATTGTGGGGCCTGAACTCTGGGCCTGAGCGCTATCCCTCAGCTCTTCAGCTCAAGGCTAGCACTCCACTACTTGAGCCACAGCGCCACTTCCGGGTTTTTTCTTGTTGCTTATGTGGTGCTGAGGAATCGAACCCAGGGCCTCAGGCATGCAAGGCAAGTGCTCTACCACTGAGCCACCTTCCCAGCCCTTTTCTTTTTCTTTGGAGACAGGGTCTCACTATGGAACCAGGCTGGTCTCAAAATCATAATCCTTTTGCAACATGCACCATTATTTAAAAAAATGTGGCATGAGAATGAAGATTTAATATTCAGGTTAATACTAAAAGTCAAAACTGTCAGATTATACTTTAAAAGCTGGAAATTAAAAATTAACTTCTTACAGTACACAGATATTTAAAATAAGTAAATGCCACATAATATGAAAGCATTACTTTTTTAAAAAGGTGAGAGAACATGTAGCAGTAATTCATTATGGTTGGAGTATAAAGCTAATGTTAAAAGTCATCTAAGTTGTGATAATCTTGTAAGAAAACATGTTTCCATCTAATAAAAATCTTACTTAACATTTCAAAAGAATTATGGTATTAGAATTTAATCAGTTGAGTAACTAAAGATACAGCAAAGATCAGATTTTTTAACCTACCTTTGAAAATGGTGACTATAAAGCTGTGTTGGGATACCAAGAATACGATCATATATAGCTGTAACTTCTCTCAGATTTCCTTGTTCATTTTCCCAGTTTATATACATTTCCCACAGTCTGTCAGATCGGAAATCTGTTCCTGCAGCTAGAACAGCATGCTCAAAAGTTCTGAAAAATTAAATTACTCTTAAGTTATCTTTCCAAAAAAAATCATTTAAAAAATACTGTATAAATTTAGAAAATAAAATGCTGAATCCAACAAGTTATTTATTTAGTTGCTTTCTACGCAAGTAAGGATTAAAAAGTAGAAGTACTAATTGGAAGCATAGAAGATTTGCTTAAAAGTGTGGAAAAAAATATGAAGGGATAGGAAATTATACTTTTTGTTTCTTTGTTTGGGCTGATCCTGGGGCTTGTACTCTGGGCTGGGGCACTGTCCCTGAGCTTTTGTGCTCAAGGACAGCACTCTACCACGTGAGCCACAGGTCCATTTCTGGCTTGCCTATTTTTTTTTTAAGTGTAGTGGAAATAAATCTCAAGGACTTTCCTGCAGGGCTGGCTTCAAACCGTGATCCTCAGATCTCAGCCTCTTGAGTACTAGGATTACAGTGTGAGCCACCAGTGCCAGCAGGAAAGTATACTTTTTGTCTAAATTCCTTACATAAAATTTAAAATGACATGGCACAATGTATAGATTTCAAGCAACTTAAGACTGTCACAATTGATAGTTTAAGGATCAAGCTTGTAATGTACAGATTCATTTAGGCAGAAGATAAAATAAGGATTCAGGGAGGCAAATCTTACCTCAATTTAAGGAATAGTTCCTAGCAAAAATAACTCTGACAAGGAATCCAGTTGCCTTGTAAGGTAATGAAAAGTATACATATATTTTAAAACTTTCAAAAGCCCTTCCCAATGATAAAATTTTATACTTACAAAATTAAGGCAAAAGCAAGTATTTTAAACTACCTACCTCACTTCAAGAGATTTCTATCAATTTAAGTAACTACATTTGCTTTTTTCAATGAAATAAAACTTTTGGATATGTATTTTCAAAATAAAAACATTAACATCACAAGGCTTTCAAAATAGTATAAACTAAACTCCCAGTTTGGAGACATAGTTTAAATGGTAGAGGAGAACCCTAAATTCAAACCTCACGCCACCCACAAGATCCTAAACTTCCTAAACTAATTTACAATTCCATCAAACCTCTAATGACTTCTAGGTAGTATTAAAAATGCAAAATGGAGCTGGTAGTTATGATGCTTGCCTTAAATTACTCAGGAGCCTGAGACAGGAAGATCACAAGTTCCAAAAGCTTATAGAGCAAAACCCTACCTCATTGGGTGAAAAAGAAAAAAGAAAAAAAGTTTAAAAAGACACTGGAAATAAATATTTTAAAAAAAGGCAAGCTAGAAGAAAAATGTTTAATAAAGAGATACAGAAATAAAAGATTAAATGTGTGAATATGCATGTTTTGAGTAAAGGGAGAATAATATAGATGATACGATCTCCAAACAACCTGAAAGTGATTCAGGAAATTCATGAAGCAGATACTAAGAAAAGTCTGGGGGGCTGGGAAGATGGCTCAGCAGTAGAGCGCTTGCCTTGCAAGCCTGAGGTACTGGGTTCGATTCCTTAGCACCACATAAGCAAAAAGAAAAAAGCTGGAAGTGGCGCTGTGGCTCAAGTGGTAGAGCGCTAGCCTTGAGCTGAAGAGCTGAGGGACAGCGCCCAGGCCCAGAGTTCAGGCCCCACAACCGGACCCCCCCCCCAAAAAAAAAAAAGTCAAGTCTGGGAAAAGGGAGGAGAGTAAAGTAATGAAATAAAGACAGAATTTTTAGATGAAGGTCTGCTTAATGAGTAGTTGGGAATCCTCAACTCCCTTAATAAAGGTTATATATGACAAACCTACCTATAGGCAACATCATGTTAATTGGGGAGAAACAGATCATTTCTCCTGAAACCAGGAACAAGACAAGGGTCTCCAGTCTCCCTACTCTTGTTCAGCATAATACTAGAAGTTCTAACCAATAAGATAGGGCTGGAGCAAAAAAAAGGGATTCAAATAGGGAAAGAAGAAATAAAATTATTCCTATTTGCTGATATGACCATGTACTTAAAAGATCCTAACAGATGCCACTAAAACACTTCTAGAACTGCCAAAATTTTTGGAAGGGTAGCAGGATACAAACTCAATAACCAAAGATGAATAGCTTTTCTATATACCAACAATAAATTAGCTGAGAAAGAAATCAGGAAAACAATTCCACTCACAATAGTATTCAAACAATAAATGCCTAATTATTATTAACCAAGGAACTGAAAGACCTCTACAATAAAAACTTTAATAAAACCTTGAAGAGCTAGATACTGGTGGCTCACACCTGTAATCCTAGCTACTTAGGAGGCTGAGACCTAAGAACTGCCGTTCAAAGCAAGCCTAGTCAGGAAAGTCTGTGAGACTCTCATCTCCAATTAACTACCAGAAAATGAGAAGTAGCACTGTGGCTCAAAGTGGTAAAGTACTAGCTTCAGCCAAAAGAGCTCAGAGACAGTGTCCATGCCCTGAGATCAAGCCCCACAACTTTCAAAAAAAAAATAAAAGAAAGAAAAGAAAAGAAAAAAGGAAGAAAAGAAACACTTGAAGAAATTGAATAAGACATCAGAAATATAAAGATCTCTCATACTCATGGATAGGCAAAATTAGGATAGGCTGCACTGCCAAAGCAATCTACCATTTCACATAATTTGTGAAATCAATCCAAAAGTTCATAGAAACATAAAAGACCCCAGGTACCAAAAATAATTCTAAGGAAAAAGAGTACCCATGGAGGTTATCATAACACTAGATTTCAACTTATACTATAACCGTAATAACAAAAACTGGTAATAGCCCAAAAACACATAAGACTATAAAAGACCCCAAAATAACTTACATAGTGACAGCTAGCTGATTCGTTTTACAAAGAAGCAAAAACATACAATGGAGAAAAAACAGGTTCTTTTGACAAATCATGCTGGGAAAACTGAGTATCCACCTGCAGAAGACTGAACCAAGACTTTTGTCATTCTGTACCAGAATCAACTCCACTTGGATCAAAGAGCTTAAAGTAAGACCTGAAATTTTAAACTTACTATGAGAAAATGTAAAGGAATTTCAGCAAAGTATATGCTCAGGTAAATCTTTTCTGACTAGAACTTTAGAAGCCTAGAGGTTGGGAGCAAGAATTGCCAAATGGGACTCTATCACATAAAAATGGCTGTATAAGAAAAGAAACAAACACCAGAATATACAAAGAACTAACTAAAAGAAATATCAAACAGTAAAAGCACAAATAGCCTAATAAATTAATGAGCAAGTAAACTAAGCAATTTTCAAAAGAGATACAAATGGCTAATAGATATGATATATATGATATATTCAATATCTTCATCCATAAAAGAAATTCAAAGATGAACAATACTAAGACTCTATCTCATCACAACCGAAATGCCAGCAGTCAAAAAAAAAAAAAAAAAGGTAGAATGTGGCCTAGTATTTGAGTGCTTGCCTGGCATGCATAAAACCCTAGTTCAATTCTTCAGTACCACATAAACCAAAAAAGCCAGAAGTGGTACTGTGGCTCAAGTGGTAGAATGCTAGATTTGACCAAAAGAAGATCAGAGACAGGCCAGGCGCCGGTGGTTCACGCCTGTAATCCTAGCAACTCAGGAGGCTGAGATCTGAGGATCGCAGTTCAAAGCCAGCCCGGGCAGGAAAGTCTGTGAGACTCTTTTCTCCAATAAACCACTAGAAAACCGGAAGTGGCACTGTGGTTCAAGTGGTAGAACGCTCGCCTTGAGCTGAAGAGGGCAGGGACAGCACCCAAGCCCAGAGTTCAAGCCCCATGACAAAAAAAAAAAAAAAAGAAAAGCTCAAAGACAGTGCCCAGGCCATGAGTTTAAGGCCCAGGACTGGGGGGAAAAATGTTGGCAAGGACTGGGGGTGGGGGGAGAGTAAGCACTACAGAGGTCTCTGAAAAGACTAAAAATAGGGGCTGGGAAGGTGGCTCAGTGGTAGAGTGCTTGCCTTGCATGCATGAGGCCCTGGGTTCGATTCCCCAGCACCACATAAGCAAAAAGAAAAAAAGCCAGAAGTGGCGCTGTGCTCAAGTGGTAGAGCACTAGCCTTGAGCTGAAGAGCTGAGGGACAGTGCCCAGGCCCAGAGTTCAGGCCCCACGACCGGACCCCAAAAGAAAAAAAAAAGAAGAAAATGAAAAGACTAAAAATAGCCTTTCCTTGGTATCTGAATCAATATATTGGGCATATACTTGAGAATAAATCAACATACTAAAAAGATAACATGCATAATTATGCTCAATGAAGCTCTGTTCACAATAGCCAATAGCCAAATGATAGAATCAGTTGATATGCCCAACAACAGATAAATGGATAATGAAAAAAAAATGTATATATATACACCCACACACTATAATGTTACAAAGCCAGATGCTGGTGGCTCACACCTATAATCCAAGCTACTCAGCAGGCTCACATCTGAGGATCATCATTCTAAGCCAGCCTGAGCAGGAAATGTGTATGAAACTCTATCTCCAATTAATCTCAGAAAAAGACAGAAGTGGTGCTGTGGATCAAGTGGTAGAATACTAGCCTTGGGCAAAAGTAGTCTAGAAAACAATGACCAGGCCCAGAGATCAAGGCCCAGGACTAGAAAAAAAAGAAAAAAGAAATTGTCCTCTCCCCCTGCCCAAATAGATGCACTTGGAGAACATCATACCAAATGAGACAAGATAAGCTCAAAAAAACAAAATATTTTGTTTTTATTCATGTGGAAGCTAGGCCTAAAATATATATTCATACACATATTAATACATTTACAAAATTATATGATAAATAGAACATGAAATCATCTAAGACTATGTAGAAGATAGGAAAGGAGGAAAGGAAAAATAGGTGATGACTATTTTAAAATATATTTAGAAAAATGAAGAATATGGCCAAAATTATTTGGTAACAATTATGAAAACTGAACAAAGAGACCTGTGGAAATTGTTTCAGGAAGAAAGGGAGAGTAAAAGAGGAGCAGGTTTATTTGAATATATTGTAAACGTGTGAAAATATAACAATGAAATTTCCTTCAATTTAACTAAGGCAATACAATAGTTAAAAGAGAGAAAGAAATCTTTAACTTTTTAACATTTAACTGAGTAAATTCTGCCCAGTTATGGAGCCTCAGAAGATAGCACTGTAATCCCAGCACTTGGAAGGGTATCGCAGGATGCCAAGTTCAAGGACATCCTGCATTCACAGAATTGGGGGATGGGAATGTATAAGATGCTTGTCTCTATAATCAGGGGATATAAATCAAGAAAATGTGGAATCTAACAAACAAACAAAAAAAGACATGAAACCCAGGAGTGATGTAAAGACATATGCAACAGTCTAGATTGCAAGTTCACGTTTCAGGATAGAGTTCCCAGAGGGTGGACAAAAAAGGGGGGACTTACAGAATATCTGATAACATCTATTTGGAAAACCATATGTAAAGCCTTTCATTAAACAGATGAGAAAAATGGAAGAGTATTAACACCAGGAAAATAAGACAACAGAAGACCAGTATGATGGATAATATTTCTAAGATTCAGGGTAAATAAAATACACCCCTCCAATCTACATACTATGATATTTGTTAAAACCTACTGAAAAGGCAAGATACAAGTGTTCTAAAATTCTTATCTACTATAAGACTCATAATATCTACAACTAATGAGAAAAAGTATAATTACTCACACATATATATGTTTATATACACATAGTATATACAAAAAAGGGAAATGGAGAAAGCTTTCTGTTTTAAGCACATTACCAGTAGCTTCATAAGCTATATGGATTTAACTTCTGAAACAAATATACATTAACAAATTCCTATAATGCAGAAGAAAAAAACAGAAAATGAGCATATATGAATAAGCAATTTAAAAAATGGCTCAGGACTGGGAATATAGTTCAGTGGTAGAAAACCTGCAGAGCATGCAGACAATCCTGGGTTCAATTCCCAGCACCAGTTAAAAAGTATATGAAAGGGGGGCGGGGGGCAGGGAGGATTGGGGGGGAGGATGGGAAGGGATGTAAGGGTAAACAAAGGAGGAGGCTACAATGCTTGATAAGAAATGTACTCATTATCTTGCCCATGTAATTGTAAATCCTCTGTACAGTATTTTCACAATAAAATAAAAAAGTATATGAAAGGATGAAAAACCAGGATAAGTAATCTAGACATACTCTAATTTAAAACAAAGTAATAGCACAGAGGAAAAACAAAAACAAAAGTATTTAACAATGACATGGAAAATTACTTTTATAAATTGTGGGGGTTAAAAATTGATACCATTGGGGCTGGGAAGGTGGCTCAGTGGTAGAGCGCTTGCCTTGCATGCATGGCATGCACCACATAAGCAAAAAGAAAAAAGCCAGGAAGTGGCACTGTGGCTCAAGTGGTAGAGTGATAGCCTTGAGCTGAAAGCTGAGGGACAGCGCCCAGGCCCAGAGTTCAGGCCCCACGACCGGACCCCTCCCCCAAAAAATTGATACCATTCCTGAGAAACATTTGATAAACATTCTCTGTATATTTCCTTTGCCACTTACAGCATTCTATATAAACACTGATTTGTACAGAGATGTTCACAGAACTGTTTATTTCCTGTAAAGTAAGGATCTGGTCATCCAAAAAAATATAATACATAGAAATTATATTTTACAATAATTAACATTGGTAAATAGTTGAATGACAATACAATAAATACAAATACGAGTATGTATGTTATATAAATGTGAAAATGCACATATTAGCCCATTAAAAATGAAACTGAAAGTAGGAAGGCATTATTACCTTCATTTAAAAAATATTAAAACATTTCAAAATATGTAAACATTTCAAATAAGAAAACGTTAAGTGTATAATTTCTTTTAAATACTGGGAAAAAAGAATAAGGATTAAACTTCCAGGAACAGTTCTATTATCAGCATTAAGATACTTATTAATATTCTTAATCACAATTAAATATCTAAGCTTTACATACCCTCTTACTGTACTGTTTGTCTCAGGATCACCAGGTTCCAACGTTTCTTTTAAGAAGTTTATATAATGTATCCAAAGGTCAACACTAAGAGGTATTGCCTGAAGTCCCCGTCTATAAACCTAAGAAGAAAACAATAAGCTGTACTTCAAATATTTAATTATTTCTTAACAGAGAGGCAACACTGTGATATCCGGTGAACCTTAGAAATACTAATTACTGGAATTTTGTTTAAATAATCTACCATTACCATTTGGGTGGAGGTTGGATAGAACATGGCAATGTTCTGATCCCCACGTGCAGAGTCTTGATCTTCAAAGCGCAGCAGTCCCTGCATTCTGACCGGGTTGTGTGGGCAGGCTTTGGGTTACAGACCATAGGGCACAGACCCATTAGAGCATCAATGACAGCGTCTGACCAAAAATGCAATAAGACGTAGCAAATGTGACTAGAAAACCAACTATATTGTTTGGAAAATGAGAAATAAATGTAAGTGAGAGAAAAGCCCTGCCCTACTTGTTAAGCTGCAGTGTAATACAGAGGCTTGCACTGCAAAGCTTGACAAACTGTAGAGGTTTAACGCACCTGCCAACAAAGAGAGAAAATATTAGCTACAAATGCCACAAAAGTGACAAATGCAAATAAAATACCCTATAAAAATTGTTTGACCGTAAATGGTAGGTACTGTCAGCCAAAGAAAAGTCCTTGTTTTGTTATTAATTGGCTTACAGTACCTAATGGAGATTAACTTTATTCAGTTGATGTACGCACCTCATCTGATTGTTTAATGTTGTCATGTCGCTTTTCAAGGTCTGCATACTTTTTCCAGTAACCATAGCAATAAGGATAGTGTATGAAAAACTTGTCAAATGCTTTCCTGGCAGCCATCAAGTGATTCTGATGAAAATGAAACAAGGCATTTAAGTATTTTAGAAGTATATATTTAAAAAAAATAAGAAACTAACTGTCATATATAAGGACACCAACTCCTCCCCTATAAGTGCTGGAGCCAAACGTAGGGCCTCATGCATGCTAAGCAGATCTCTACTTTTGAGTTATACTGAGCTATGCCCCTGTATTCCAAGATAAATGTATTTCAGTAAATTTATACATAAACACACATACACACACCTTGAATTATTACACACTAACCTCCATTTAATGTTATTAAACTTAACCTGAAAATTATTTTAAATCAAACTTCGATTATAAAACAGTAAGGCTTAAACTGACATTGCTGTACTAATCTGCTTATCTGATGACATTTAAATAGTTACTAACCTCTTGTTCTACATACTGAAGCAAATATACCCATCCTGTAAAATCTTGAGGATTATTTTCTATAGTTTTCCAAAATTTTTCATATTCTGGAGGGAAATTTGCTTCCGTTTCTGTCACTGTCACTGGAAGGTCCACAGCATTGGCCATTTCATTTTCTTCTGTCGATGGGTTCACATTGGGAGAACCATCAGGTGACTGTTCCATTTCCGTAACATTCATAATCTCAGTGCTAAAATCAGCAGACTGTTCTACCTCTGAACTGTTGTTGCCTGTGCTGCCATTGTTAGAATTTTTGTACTCTTCCATGTGAGAATTTTGCATAGCTGTGTCTCCTCAATTAATGATCTGTGAAAACATACACACACAAAATAAAACTCTTCCAAATGCTAATAAAATTACTTGGCATGAACACTTTGTAAAAGACTTAATTTGAAGCCGGGTGCCGGTGACTCAAAACTGTAATCCTAGCTACTCAGGAGGCTGAGATCTGAGGATCATGGTTCAAAGCCAGCCCAGGCAGGAAAGTCCATGAGACTCTTATTTCCAATTAACCACCAGAAAACTGGAAGTGGTACTGTGGCTCAGGTGGTTAGAGTGCTCACCTTGAGCTGAAGAGCTGGGGGACAGCACCCAGGCCCAGAGTTCAAGACACACACACACACACACACACACACACTTAATTTGATCCATTTGTTGCAAGTAATACAAATCATACCTACTGAGGGACAGCACCCAGGCCCAGAGTTCAAGACACACACACACACACACACACACACACACACACACTTAATTTGATCCATTTGTTGCAAGTAATACAAATCATACCTACTGGTTACAGTTTAAACACAAGGAGTTTCTGCTTTACCTGGGTTTCAATTCAGTGTCTAGAGCTTGCTAGGCAGACAGCTGTTCTACTGCTAAACAATGTCCTCTTTCTATTTTAGCTTTAACTTTTTCTTACCCCCATATGAGGTCACAGTCTCCTATATGCTCAGAGCCAGTCTTAGAACAAGATCTCCCAACTATACCCTCTGGATAACTGAGATTTTATATATTTATATATATATAAATATATGTGTGTATATATATATACATATATGTATATATCACCATGCCCAGTTAATATGTAAGATTGGGCTCCTTTAACTTTTATAACCCAACTGTCCTCACTCCTGTTGATCTCCACCTTCTGAAGATAGCAGAATTATAGCTGTAAGCCACTGTACCCTATTTGTACTTTTTTTGGGGGGGGTCAATTGTGGACCTTGAACTCAGGGCCTGGGCACTGTCCCTGAACTTTCATTTAAGCACTCTACCATTTGGGGCCTCAATGCCACTTCTGGCTTTCTGGTGGCTAATTGGAAATAAAGAGTCTCACAGACTTTGCTGCCCCAGCTGCCTTTGAACTGCAATCCTCTGATCTCCTGAGTAGTTAGGATTAGAGCATGAGCCACCACCACCTGGCTGTTTGTACTTTTGAGATAGAATCTTGCTAGTTTAACCCAAGCCAACTCTTGATCCTCCTGCTTTGGCTATACCAAGAGCTAGAATTACTGTAGGCATAAATCACCAGAGCTGGCACAGATAGTATTTGTTAAATTTCTTAGTCATTTATTGAGTACTTTGTGGACCTAAATTGTTTAAGTGATGTCCAAATTCAAGGTAGGAATAAAGTGGTAGAAGCTTCAGTAGTTACAATTACTCTTCATAACCAGAAGAGTAAATGCTTTTCCAAACTCTGTAGCATATTACTTTGAACAAAATCAGTATTTACTAATAAGGAGAATGCAAGGTAGAGGAGATACTGGGTAGGCAATTACAGATGTACACCAGAAAACATACACCATTTCTAGAGACAAACTGTCGCCATCTCCCCAAATCTAACATACACATATTCTTTGATCAAGAAGTTATACTTAAGTTTTTGTTACTCTGAAGTATTTATAAAGGATTTGATAAAAGTACAATTTTTTAGGGTCTCAGATTCACTAAACAACTAGTAAACCATTTACTAGTTGACTTTCTGGGTTACTAAACTTAAAAAAAATTGTATAAGCTAGAAAATCCCACATTTTTCAAGTAGCTTGCAAAAATTATAGCCAACTAACATATAATTTGTTTTGCTCTAACAAAACTATCTCATTTTCCCCAGTTGAATTAAGGGACTGCAGACAAATCAAACAAACAAACAAACACAGTATTCACAGGCAGGGAAAACATCTGTCAGAACTAACACTTTCGTTGAATTTTATTTTTTAATGGGTATAAATCCTGACAGATTCGCACATGTAGGCAGTCCTTAAGTATTGTCATCCTTGTGATATCATCAACATAGATATTAGAATCAGAAAAGTTCCCTTCTACTGTATGACTTTTGACCAATTTATCAATTCTTCTAACTTTAAACCACTTCGGGCTCTAGGGAAAAAAAATTCTCAATTTGTTTTGCTCTTTTTTCCCCTTTAAAAAAAAGCCTACCTAAAGGTTACATTTCTATTTTTTTTGGGGGTCCAGTTGTGGGGCCTGAACTCTGGGCCTGGGCGCTGTCCCTCAGCTCTTCAGCTCAAGGCTAGCGCTCTACCACTTGAGCCACAGTGACACTTCCGGCTTTTTTCTTTTTGCTTATGTGGTGCTGAGGAATGGAACCCAGGGCCTCAGGCATGCAAGGCAAGCGCTCTACCACTGAGCCACCTTCCCAGCCCCAAGGTTACATTTCTATATGCAAAACAGTACTTGGTTTGTGGTTCTTAAAATTTCACAGCTCAGCTAAAAAAAATAATGTTGGTTTACACATTCTGAGTCATCTACTACCTACTCTAATTGCATACTCAAATGTGATATAATGGTTAGTCTGGAATCAGCAAATTTACCACACCCTAACATCTTTGAAGACTGTCTGTTACTCCACACCCTACAATTACGGAGTTGTAAGAATTAGGAACATCCACCTTAACCTTAGGGAAATCATTTTGAGGATTACTTCACAAACCACAGGTTGAAAAGAAGCTAACTATAGTTATTTTAAAAGCATGCCTGTCCCTTTCCCCAGTATTTTGAGGCAGTGTCTCACTAAGAGGCCCAGGCTAGTCTGGAACTCACTCTCCTCCTCTCCCCACTTGTATTACAGTACACTTGGCCAAGATATTCTTTATAATGGGTTAATTACTATGTTCAAATTTATTATTTATTTTTGGGCTAATACTGAGGGACTGAACTCAAGGCCTCCTCTTTGGCTCACCTTTTCACTAATAGCTGGTGGTCTACCAGTTGAGTCATACCTTCAGTTCAGCATTATTGCTTGTCAAACTCGAGTCTTGCAGACTTTTCTGCCCATGCTGGCTTTGAACAGCAATGTTCAGATCTTAGCTTAAGTAGCAAAGATTATAGGCCTGAGCCACTGGTGCCCAGCTTCCTGTTTATTTTTAACAGTCAGCAACTTCCAACTAGCAACATAAAATAGCAAAGAGAACAGAGTAAGTTTTAAAAAGAAGAAAACAATATGGTACTGACATTAAGATAGACAAATCAGGGCTGGGAAGGTGGCTCAGTGGTAGAGTGCTTCCTTGCATGAATGAGACCCTGGGTTCAATTCCTCAGCACCACGTAAGCAGAAAAAGCCAGGAGTGGTGCTGTGGCTCAAATGGTAGAGCACTAGCCTTGTGCTGAAGAGCTGAGGGGCAGCACCCAAGCTCAGAGTTCAGGTCCCACAAATGGAAAGAAAGAAAAAAAAGACAAATCAATTAATGGAACAGAGATAAATCTTCCTGTAATATGATCAGTCTTTGCTCCACAAGAAAAGGACACTCTGCAACAAATACTGTTAGGGAAACTGGAGTCTCACATA
This sequence comes from Dipodomys ordii, assembly GCF_000151885.1. Classification (NCBI taxonomy): domain Eukaryota; kingdom Metazoa; phylum Chordata; class Mammalia; order Rodentia; family Heteromyidae; genus Dipodomys; species Dipodomys ordii. The sequence goes on from NW_012267232.1 coordinate 10,174,045, forward strand.
CAAAAGAATGAAGCTGTGTATTTTTCTCCATTATATATATATACTAAAAATAGATTAAAGACCCAAATGTAAAACCTAAAACTATATAAAACTCCAGAAGAAAATAGTGGGAAGACTTCAAAGTGAACTTAGCAATGATTTCATAGATGACACCCCCCCAAAAAAAAGGTAATAAAAGCAGACAAATAGGACCTCAAACTTAACATTTTTGTGCATCAAAAGACACAATCAGAATCTTTACTCTCATTTCTTACATGGGGAGCAGGGAACTCATTTTTCCATGTATCCTTATTTTATCCTATTATATATAATTCTTGCTGAATTTTTAAAAAATAAGCCACAATCAAGCTTGTTGTGATGGAACTAGCATCCAAGAGGCAGAAGGAGGATTCAAAATTTGAAACCTACTTTTAACCTGGTTTAAAAATAAATTTAAAAAAATGTGAAGACATTCTCCAAATATGATACAGAGGCTGGGAATGTGGCTGAGCGATAGAGTGCTCATGTAGCATGCATGAAACCCTGGGTTCAATTCTTCAGCATCACATACACAGAAAAGGCCAGAAGTGGTGCTGTGGCTCAAGTGGTAGAGTGGCTACCTTTAAGTAAAATAAGCTAAGGGACGATGCTCAGGCCCTGGTTCAAGCCCCAGGAGTGGCAAAAAAAGAAGAAAAAAAAAAGATGATACAGAAAGAATCTACAAGTATAAGAGATTTTCAACCTTTTTTTTTTTTTTTGGGTGCTACTGAAGCTGGAACTCATGGTCTCACACTTGCTAGCTAGGAATGTACTCTTGGCCATCCTCCAGCCCAATGCTCAGCATGAATAATCAACAGAGAAATGCAAATTAAAAAACCAATGAGATATTATCTCATATCATCCCCCTAAAATCTTGAAAATATTGGCATTGACTAGAACTCTGCATTCTGTTGGTAAAAATATAAAAAAGTACGAGTACAGAAAACAGTTCGACAATTCTTCAAAAATTAAAAATAAGGTGTGCATGATGTTGTACTCGTGTGTGTGTGTGTGTGTGTGTGTGTGTGTGTGTGTGTGTATGTGTGTCCATCCCAGGGCTTGAACTCATTGGCACTGTCCCTGATCTTTTTGTGCTCAAGACTAATGTTCCGCCACTAAGCCACAATGGTGGTTAACAGGAGGTTAAGAGTATCACAAACTTTCCTACTGGGCTGGCTATGAACTGTGATCCTCAGATCTCAGCCTCCAGAGTACCTAAGATTACAGGTGCCTATCTTTAATCCCAGCATTCAAACGGCTGAATCAGGAACACTGAGAGTTTGAGGCCAGCTTGGTTATACAGTGGGACCCTGTATTAATAAATCAAAACAAAACAACACATAAAAATTGCCAGGTATTGGGCGGGGGGAGGCTGGGAAGGGATGTGAAGGGTAAACAAAGGAGGCTGCAATGCTTGATAAGAAATGTACTCATTATCTTGCCCATGTAATTGTAACCCCTCTGTACAGTATGTTCACAAAAAATTAAAATTAAAATTAAAAAAAAAAGCAGGGGAAAAAAATTGCCAGGTAAAAGTGGCTCCACACCTATAATCATAGTTATTCAGGAGACTGAGATTCTCAGATCTCAGTTCAAAGATAAGCCAGGAAGAAAAGTCTACGAGACTTTTATTTTTAAGCACAAAAAAGCTGGAAGTGGAGCTATATAGTTCAAGTGGTAGAGTGTTAGGACAGCTCTCAGGCTATGAGTACAAGCCCTAGAACTGGCACCAGTAAATGAATGAATGAATAAATGTTTTCTTGCTTCTGGGTATATATCCAAAAGAACGGAAAGCAAAGTCTTGAAGAGATATTTTCATAGCCTTACTATTTACAACAAACATGGAAGTATTATGAGTATCCATAAGCGAACAGAATACTATTTAGCATTAAAAAGGAAATTCTAGCTGGGCACCAATGGCTCACATCTGTAATCCTAACTACTCAGGAGGCTGAGATCTAGGGATCAGGGTTTAAAGCCAGCCCAGGCAGGAAAGTCCCTGAAACTCTTATCTCCAATAAAACACCAGAAAACCTGAAGTGGTGCTGTGGCTCCACTTGAACTGAAGGCTCCACTTGTAGTCTTGAGCTGAAGAGTTAAGGGACAGCACCCAGACCCAGAGTTTAAAACCCACGACTGACTAAATAAATAAATGCATATATAAATAAATAAAATAAAAAGGAAATTCTGTCATATGTTCCAAAATGGAAGAAATCTGGGGACATTATGTTTACTGAAGTAAGCCAGTCACAAGTGACACAAATGGGTTATCTATAATGAAGGTTACCAAAAGCTAGAAGAAAAAGTAAAAGGAGAGTAACTGTTTAATAGGGTATGAAGTTTCAGCTGTATAAGATATTTTAAAGATCTGTTCTACTACCATACAAATATATTTGACACTAGTGAACCACACACTTAAAATAGCAAACATGAACATTATGTCTGACATTTATGTAGTGAATTTTGTGTTGTTTTTCCTGATTTTAAAGAAAAAGATGATAAGGCTTATGTGGTTTTCACCACAATTTTAAAAAGTAAAAAAGAAAAAAAAATAAGGTTCTATAAGTTTTAACAGTGTCTAGGTATATACTCTAAGATAGTCTTGAATGACTTATCTTCCTTTTTGGGGGGGTCCGGTCATGGGGGCCTGAACTCTGGGCCTGGGCGCTGTCCCTCAGCTCTTCAGCTCAAGGCTAGC
>NW_012267232.1:10179379-10181633 GCF_000151885.1 Dipodomys ordii
ATTGTGTATATATACCACATTTTCTTGATCCATTCATCTACTGAGGGGCATCTGGGTTGGTTCCATATCTTAGCTATGGTAAATAATGCTGCAATGAACATAGTTGTGGTGGTAGCTTTAGTGTGGTCTTGCCCTGTGAGATTCTTATCTTCAATTAACCACTCAAAAACTGGAAGTGGAGCTGTGGCTAAAATGGTAAATGCACACTTTTCTGCCCTGGCTGATTCATCCTTCTGCGTAGCTAGGATTCTAAATGTAAGCCGCTGGAACTTGGATTGTTTGGAAGTTTTTGTCTGTTTTGCCAGTCCCGGGGCCTGAACTCAGGGCCTGGGCACTGTCCCTGAGCTGCTTTTGCCCAAGGCCAGCACTCTGCCACTTGAGCCACAGCACCACTTTTGACTTTTTCTGTTCATGTGGTACTAGGGAATCGAACCCAGGGCTTCATGCATGCTAGGCAAGCACTCTACCACAAAGTCACATTCTCAGCCCCCTGGTTCTTTTTTTGTCAGTTGTGGGGCTAGGGGCTTGGCCTAGATGCTGTCCCTCAGCTCTTCAGCTCAAGGCTAGCCTCTACCATTTGAGCCAAAGCGCCACTCTGGTTTTCTTAGTGGTTTATTGGAGATAAAAGTCTCATGGCCTTCCTTGTGGCCTTCCCTGCTAGGCCAGCTTGCTTTGAACTGTGATCCTCTGATCTCAGCCTCCTGAGTAGTTAGGATTACAGGCATGAGTCACCACGCCTGGCTTCAGCCCTTTTTTTTGGGGGGGTCCGGTCGTGGGGCCTGAACTCTGGGCCTGGACACTGTCCCTCAGCTCTTCAGCTCAAGGCTATCACTCTACCACTTGAGTCACAGCGCCACTTCCGGGTTTTTCTTTTTTGCTCATGTGGTGCTGAGGAATCGAACCCAGGGCCTCAGGCATGCAAGGCAAGCGCTCTACCACTGAGCCAACATCCCAGCTCCCCCACTTTTTTAAGGGGTGGGGTGGGGTGACTGAATATACCATAATTTCTCTATTGCTTACAATGTCAAACAATGTTTAGTATCTGGTCCTAAAGAGTCTGCTAACTCCAAATCCAAATTATAGGACTATAGTTTATCCATGTAAGCTACAGGATAAAATACACCTAGAAGAAATATGAGATGTTTTTAAGGTTTGTAATTATAAATTACTTATATAAGTAGAAAACATAGTTAAAAGTTTTTATTCTTCTTTGTTTAGATTTATATAGCTGCAGAATAACTTTTTTTTCTATTTGTTTTCCTTTTCTTGGAAATTGTATAGAAATGCATAAAATGAATCACAATTTCAGAAGTGGGAGTGAGGTGGACTCAATGATCAAGTAGTTCCTTACCATCTGTGAAACCCAGGGTTCTTTTCCAGGACCCATCCTCCTAAAATAGTAGCCAAAGATACTAGAAAAGATCAACAAAGAAAAAAAAAAAGATCAACACAGAATCATAGAATTGTAGAAAAGACTAAGACCTTAGTCGGCCCAGGCCTCCTCTGCACCCCTGTGTATCCGGGAAGGAGCGAGCCCCCGGCGGTGTTGCAGTAGAGGTGGTGACCTTGGGGGCCTTGGGGTGCAGAATTCTGCGCTAGGATGTCACGATGCCTAAAGTACTAAAGGGAAAAAGTACAGGGGGGGGGAGGGGGGGCGGGTGAAGGTCATCCATCCCTACAGTAGAAAAGCAGCTCAGATTACAGGGGAGGCAGGCCCACAAACAAGATAAAAAGGAAAACACGAAGAATGAGAAGGCCTTGCGGCTCAACCTTATTGGTGAAAAACTGCAGTGGTTTCATCTGGATCCTTAAAAAACGAGATATTCAAAAAAAGACGCTTGTGAATTAATTGGAAGATACTTAAGTCGATTCAGAGGTGATTCAGAGGTGAGCTGGAGCAGATCGAGTTACACGAGGGCATCAAGGACGGGCAGGAGCAGACCATTGAGCGGCAGCAGTATGAAGGTTATGGCTTTGGGATACCAGACATTTTTTTTTTTTTACTTAAAGAAAATCATTTTATTCACACTTATAAATGTTATTTATCTTACAAATATCTGTTTGTAATTTTATAAACATTATTTATTGTAAATATTGTCTTATATATAATATTTATATTCGATTATACTTATATTCTTTGATATTACAGCAAAATTTAATAGGCATGTAGAAGTAACATGAACATTGACACTTTATTAAGAAAATTTGCATATGGGGACTGGGAAGGTGGCTCAGTGGTAGAGTGCTTGCCTTG
>NW_012267232.1:10181683-10191739 GCF_000151885.1 Dipodomys ordii
GGGGCCTGAACTCTGGGCCTGGGCGCTGTCCCTCAGCTCTTCAGCTCAAGGCTAGCACTCTACCACTTGAGCCACAGCGCCACTTCTGGCTTTATTTTCTTTTTGCTTATGTGGTGCTGAGGAGTCGAACCCAGGGCCTCATGCATGCAAGGCAAGCGCTCTACCACTGAGCCACCTTCCCAGCCCTTCCTTCAGACTTCTCAGTGCTAGGAATACATGCTAGGCATGTGTCACCATTAGGACCATACACTACATCCCTTCTGACTGTGCTAAAACTTGATGACACCTTATTAAACAGTTTTGTACTGGCTATCCAGATGGAATAGGAAAAATCTAAGGTTTAAAGAAGTCTAGACTGTCAACCAATCCTAATGTTACATTCAGCATTCTCACTAGAGGTTTACAATTTGGAAGAATTAAAACAATGAATAAAGATATTCGTTTCAGCATCTAAGAAAATAGTCATCCACTGGTATATATACTTACAGTCTAACCCACAGCACTCTGGTAAAAGTAGCATTTTTTAAAATGACCTAGTGCTGCAACCAGTAGTGAATTTTCATCCTACTAGATCACTGTGTCATTTATCCCCTTAAAAATGTTTATACTTCTAGGGGTAGCAGTAAAGGTATGGCTCAAGTGGTAGAGCACCTACCAGCTAGCAAGTGTGAGGCCTTGAGTTTAACTCCTTCCACCAAAAAAAGTTTACACGTTTATTAAGAGGTTCCCAATTCCTTTACCTCATATATCATATACCTCTTTTCACTCTCCAAGTATTTGTTTTCTATTTCTATTATAGCCATTCTTATAACAGATGAAATATATTACCATTATTTGTGTTTCCATATAGTCTCATGATTTGTTGAGATCATGATTAAGAGCAATTTCTTCATTTTTTTCTGCTATCAAATCTCCCTTGAAAGCCATCTGTAACCTTATTGGTCATAGCTTCTATCAAAGGACAACCTAGAACTAACTTTGTCAAGAATTTTGCTTTCCAAATCATCTTCACTCCCCTTTCTTAAATCAGCTTCTTTTAGTGCAGTGGATTACCACCATTAGCAATGAAAATATAAATAGCCTTCCCACATCTTTCATAAAATAATTCATTACAGACACATTGCAGTTTAGCTTAATTTAAATACTAACAAAGGGAGGATACACGTTGCGACCCAAATTAATTTAAAATTAACAAAGAGTGAGGTGTGGAGACACACACACTTCTAATCCCAAAACCTGAGAGGCTGAGGTAGGAGTACCATAGCCCCAGGGCAGCTTGGGCCCCAAAAATTGAGTTCCTAGTCTACAAACACCAAAGGAGTTCAGGATTTCAACCAAAGGAGGAAAGGGAAAACTAAAGTTGTCAAAATATCTTATCTTTGTTCTACTTTTCAATTTAGGTGCAAGTTTGTTTATAAGTCTCTCTGTTTCTTTCCAATTAATCTTTCTGACCCTACTCAGCATCTAACAGATGTATGACCCCCTACTGACCAATGTGGTAGCTCATGCCTGTAATCCCAACTACTTGGGAATCAGAGATGAGGAAGGAGAATTGTAGTTCAGGCTAGACCAGCAAAAACTAGACCTCATCTCAATCAAAAGCTGGGTTGTGATGGCATGTGTATGACTGTAGTTTTGGCTACATAGGAGGATCACATTCTGAGGCTGGGCTCAGGCAAAAACGAGACCCTACTTGAAAAAAATAATTAAAGCAAAAAAAGTATGGAGGTGTGACTCAAAATGGTAGGAAAATGTGAAGGAAAAAAATGACTTCTTGCTTGAAAGGTTTTTCTTGTTTTATTGCCTTTTTTTTGTCTTATCACTTCAACCTTCTAAACAATATTCTCACAGTGCCCCCAGGAATTAGAAGCACTCAAGGTTTTGTCTCCAGCTATTTCTTTTCCTAAATCAGCTCTCCCGGGACAATCATTCTCTTATTGTCTTTATTTGGTTTCCAGGTCACACCATCCCTGGATATTAGGGCTACCTTACTTTCAAACCTATTCTGAATGACAATCTGAGACAGAGTATGCACTCTAGAATTTAGTCCTTAGTCAAGATCTCTTATCTTCATTACCTACCAATTACAAATGGTTCAGAATACTAATTATATTAGTATTTTAGAATAACTAATATTTGAGCTGACTCTAAAATTCCTTCCAGTTCAGATCTGTTTTTTTTAAATCAAATTCCAGGATCACATATCCAACTGGCTACTTGATATCACCTGTAAGTCATTTTTGAATAACAAATACCCAAGTTCACTCCTGATTTCTCCCAATAGCCTGCTCTACTCACAATTTTTCATCTCTCTACTGATTTTGGAAAAGAACTCCTTCCAGATGCTCAAGCCAAAAGTCGTGGCATCATCCTTGACTCTTCTCTATTAACCCAAATGAATCTGTTAATGTATTTTTTCAAATAGATTCAGAATTCCAGTTCTTATAATCCTCATTCCATTCACCCACCTCTCAAGTGAATACTTAAGTCTTCTATTACTTTATAGAGACCTCTTGCTTTTTTGTTGTTCTGCCCAATCCTCACTTCATGTCAAATCTATTCTCAATATAGCAAATGTTTAAGAACAAACAAACTACTCTATTTCAGAGTAAAAATCAATATCCTTCCAATATTCCACTACCTTATAACATTTCATTGACCTCATCCACTACTGTTATCTCGCTTTTCCACTATATTCTCTCTGCCCAGAGTGACTTATCTCATATCCCTTCCTTATATTCCTTCATATTCACTTCCTTACTTCCTATAAACGTAGATAGGTCAATAAGACTTATCTGAGCCATGCTATTTAAAACTGTAATTTGCTTTCATGACCAGCAATCTGCTCTACTTTTTTCTTTTTATTCATAGAATTTACTGTTTCAAGTAATGAGCTTACTGTTTAATGTCCCATGCTATATGAATTACTCAGCTCTTTTTAACTTAAATGTTGTTTCTTTTCTGATTTTTGTCACAATGTAGTCCAGGCTGTCCACCTTCTGGCAGCCTCCAGGATACTGGGATTACAGGCATGTTCTACCATGCCCAGATTATCATAATTCTTTGCACATAGTAACAAGTTTATTGTTTCATGACAATTTAACATATAATCCAGCTATGACATACTGAATTACAAAAGACATTTTTCAATGAATGAACAAACACATGTCATTAGGCACTGCTGTAACTTCAATTATTAGCAATTAATAAGGTCTACTTAACAACTATTTTGTTAAAATGCACCTTCCTCAAGTTTAAAAATGAAAAAAAAAAAAAAAAGCCATGTACCAGTGGCTCATGCCTGTAATTCTAGTTACTCAGGAAAGATCATGGTCCAAGCCAGCCTGGTCAGCAAACTCTGTGAGACTCACTGCAATTAACCCCCAAAAAGGCAGAAGTAGATCTGTGACTCAAATAATAGAGCACTAGCCTTGAGGGGAAAATAAAAAAGCTCAAGGACAGTGCCCAGGTTCTGAGTTCAAAACCCAGGACTGGCACCAAAAAGGGAAAAAAACTCCACAATTATTAAGATTAAATAATTTATACAAGTTTATATGGGTTTTAAGGAACAGAGCCAGGATTTAATTACATCCTAATACCAACACTTAAACTTTCTTTATTAGAGCCCAGTTATTTCATTTCTCTTGAGGTTACTTTAGGGTTTATTTCCCCCAGCTCTTTGAAATCATTCAGCTTTTTGAAATTTTAAATGGATAAAATTTTTCTACTGTAAAATTCTCCCCGTCCTTAAACTTCCATTTGTTACTTTAATTCTATAAATCTACTGATAATTCTGGGCAAAATCTGTGATAATCATTCAGTACTGACTTTCCCTGCTTGATTACAATCTTGAAGACAAAACAGGTTTAACAAAACATAATCCTGAGGTTTTTGTACACACTCACTTTGTTAAATATTGGAATCCTTAGTTATCCATGTTATTTAACAACCAAATAAATGAGAAGTGCTTAGGTATTAGAGGCCAAAATCCTAAATAAAAGATCAAATCTCACTACCTATAAGGAACTCTGAGTGTGGAAGAATGATTCAAGTGGTAGACTGTTTGTCTAACAAGTTCATATCTCCCACCATAAAAACAACAACTCTGAGCAGGCACTTAACCTCTCTCAAATCATTAATACCTTGCTATAAAAGTGCACTTAAGGAAAGTCTATGTGACTCTTGACTCCAGATAAATACCAAAAAGCCAGAAATGGAGCTGTGGCTCAAAGTGGTAGAGCACAAAAAAGTTCAGAAACAGTGCCCAGGCTCTGAGTTCAAGCCTGAGAACCAGAAACTCTTTTCATTCACATTACTATTACTAATAATTTAAGTAATTATCTCACTTCTATATCAATGTTTTGAAGCTGCAGATTGCTTCAAACCTTCTTCTAACTTAACTTCATTTCAAATAGAAAAAAAAAGACAAAAAAACTGAAGGTCAGTAAGGTATAGTGTTATAGGCCTATAAACCCATTACTCTGGAGACTCCTGAGGCAGGATGACTTTTATTCTTCATGTCTGAGCCTTAGCACATGCTCTTTCCTGATATTAACGAAATTTTTGCTTTTCTCAAAACACCAACACAAAGATAGTGTACTACTTTATGAAATATATTACCTTTAAGCTCATAATACACATAAAGTACACATAAAAGGAAACCTGATGAGTTATAATCTAAATATGCACTAAGTATATATATATATATATATATATATAAAACTATATATAATATAGTTCTGTATAATATTTCTTTTTGTGTGTGTGGTGGTCCTGGGGCTTGAATTCAAGGCTTAGACTCTGTCACTGAACTACTATTGCTCAAGGCTAGCATTCTCCCACTTTGAACCATAGCTCTAGTAGTTCCTTGGAAATAAAAGTTTCCTGGACTTTCCTGCCAGGCTGGCTTCAAACCATGATCCTCAGATATCAGCCAATTGAGTAAGCTACTACAAACAGGCTGAGCCACTGGAGCCCAGCATTGGTTATCTAATACTTCCATATACATGAGAATTCATTAAAACACTTGAAGCATATCATCTTTAAATTTAAAAGGTCTCATAGAAAATGATGTAAAAATAGGGAACTTCATGGGGCTGGGAAGGTGACTCAGCAGCAATAGAGTACTTGCCTTGCATGCATGAGGCCCTGGGTTTGATTTCTCAGCACCACATAAGCAGAAAAAGCTGCAAGTGGCACTGTAGCTCAAGTGGTAGAGCGCTAGCCTTGAGCTGAAGAGCTGAGGGACAGCTCCCAGGCCGAGTTCAGGCCCCATGACCAACACCCGCCCCCCCCAAACCTGAAGTCATTATGGAAGAGTTAGAGTCTAAGTTATAGAGAAAAAGTAACTTTGCAGCCCACAATTTACTTCATGCCTCAGGTACAGAACGACCAATTTGAAGAAAAGGCTATCCTGACCACTGGTTTTGGCAACAATTTTTAAGAGAGTAAGTTGAATGTTCAGAGTAACAATTTTCTGGAAGTGGTGCTGTGGCTCGAGTGGTTGAGCGCTAGCCTTGAGCTGAAGAGTGCAGGGACAGTGGCCAAGCCCTAGGTTCAAGCCCCACGACTGACAAAAAAAAAAACAGCAACCATTTTCAGTTTTCATATATTATATAAAATACCTATTATTCCTAGAAACTGTACTTCTTTTTTTTGGGGGGGGGGCAGCGTGGACGGCTGGTCCTATGGCTTGAATTCAGGGCCCAGATGCTGTCCCAGAGCTTTTTGCTCAAGGCTAAGTGCTCTACCACAGCTCCACTTCTGGCTTTTTTTTTTTTTGTGGTCAATCTGTGATAAGTCTCCAGGGTTTCATGCCTTGACAGTCTCTGAACTTCAATCCTCAGATATCAGCCTTCTAGTATCTAGAATCACAGACACCCAGCTGAAACTGGACTTACATAGTAACAATAACCTCAGACCTCAGCCTCCTGAGAAGCTAGGATTAAAGGTGTGAGCCACCAGCGTCCAGCTATATTTACATGAATGTATGCATCATCTTCAGATCTTTGGGGGAGAAAACACATTTATTCTTTGGCTTTTTTTTTTGTCAGTCTGGGGCTTCAACTCTGGGCCTGGGCACTATCCCTCAACTCAAGGCCAGCACTCTACCACTCTACCAAGCCAGCCTTTGCCATGATAGCATGCCCCCCCCTTTGTTTTTAAGGAAAAAGAAGTCTTATTTTTATGTGGAATTGTTAATGCATCCCAAAAATTCTGCTTTCTCTTGAAAATAGCATGCATACATATGCACACACAATTTTTATGGTGTGATTTACAGAATCCTTTTATTTCACATCCAAATTTTTATTGTGTGATTTACAGAATCCGTTTCCTTATTTCAAATATAAGGTAAAGTAGTAAAAATATTACTAAATACCCTGAGTCCAACAAAAGTCTGCTTTTCCGTCCTCATAGCATACCACCTACCAATAATTAGTCATCTCTAGCGAACCTCTATTTCAGAGTGCACAATGTGAAAACTAGTGTTTGCTACAAATCTATCACTTTATTACTACTGGAGTGTCAAGTTCCAGCTTCTGCCACTCTAGAATGATGTTATAAATCTTGAGGAAGGATGGAACCTGAAGTAGTCGTTTGTTTCTGTCCACTTAAATACCGGCAGAGCACACCAAACACTTAAATTCCACTCTGGGCTCCCTATTTCCTGGTATAAAAGGAACATTCTTAAAGCTTTACCTTTTCCAGCAACAGAAGGGTTTTAACATCTATCAGATCGGAAGTCACTTCAAGCCCTCAAATAGAAGGCCAAAGGAATTCTGAAGTAGAAAGCAATATTTGAACTGGTAGTACGGTCATCTCCCTAATACCTGAAGCAGTACAATTATCCTACAGTCTTATTAACTTATAGATGTGATTTTTGGAGTAAGAAAAAGCAGGGCTGCTCTGTTGATTACAAACAAACAAACAAAAAAACACATCCCCACAGATTGCTTTCAAATCTTGCTAGAGTCTTGCCCATTTTGTTGTTGTTGTTGTTGTTCCTCTCCTATCTTGGGAAAACCTTTGGCTGATCTTTGGGGGGAAGCTAGCTGTGACTCCGGGACCCCAAGGGTGCGAAGCAGTCGTCACGCAGAGCTTTTAAGAACAGACTCTTGCACATCCTTCCGACCCCCGGGCGGCTACTCCATGCGGCCTTCCCCACGCAGCCTTTGCAGCCAGGAGGGTTTCCAAACTCTAGGGAAAGCGGGGGGGGGGTCTCACACTGACCCCCAACGCCTTCCTCTCAATTCAGGCTTCAGAGGCCCGCGTTTGCCCGCCCGGCCCACCTACCCCTCCAGATAAACGTTAGGCAGAATAAACCTCGCGGGGCTCCACCCAACAGGTGGGGATGGAGAAAGAAGCGGACGGCGGGGTGGCCAGGCCCGAGCCAGGCCTCAAACCGGGCGGGAGATGGAGGCCGCGGGCGGCCCCCGTGCGGCCTGGACACCACAGGCCCCTCGGGCACCGCGGACCACCGCCCCACACCCCCTCCGATCCCCACGTGCCCGCCCCGGCTGACCTTACGATGGATGTCACACGATGCCATGAGCCAAAGTCTGGGCCAAACCTAGGTGAAGATGGGACTCCCAACGCCTCAGACCACTACCACAGCCGCCACCACCAGCGCCGCGGCCGCCTGGACAGAGTACACAGCACGCATGCGCCGGCTCGGGAGTCACGTGACTCGCAGTGCGCAGGCCTAGCGCTTGGCGGGATCCTCCTGTGCTCAGGCTCCGGCCCTGCCCCCGCCGCCAGCGAAGGCGGGGCCGCCGGCTCCGCGGCGGGTTTCCCCCACAGCGATTTCCCAGGCCCTCCTGGAAGCGTGTCTGTTAGGCCTGATAGGGTTTGAGCCCCAGCCCTCAAAGAGAAGTAAAGTAGTATTATTATTCTTTCAGCAATTTCCTAACGTTCTACTGGTTTTATCGCTAAAAATGTACCCCCAAACAGGCAGAAGGCCTCCCAACTTCAAGATAAAACCACCCTTGGGAGTTCTGAAACTCTCAGCACCTCGTTTGCTTTCTTTCAACACTTACCTGACATTCTCCTGTTCTGGGTTCAGGAACATCACCACTGGACTTTAAGCTTCCTCTCTGCTGGAGATCAACCTGCCTCCAGACACATTTATCTCTGCAGTTTCCTGATCACGGTCTTGTTCATTTTAAGTCACCCCCAAGAGCAACTTTGCTATCAAACCCCAAATCAGTATTCATTCTGCCCTTTGTGAAATTACCTCTCTTGCAGCATCTCCTTTCCGTTTGCCTCTTCAGGCTTTCTTTTTAGATTCTCTGACATAGCAGGTGTGTGCTTTCCCAGGTTTAGTCAGCAACTTTTTAATGTTTGCTATCTGAAAGAGCCATCAAGGGAAGGGTATACTAAGGAATAATGAGGCCAGAGTTTTCTGCAGGCACTGTCACAGCCTTTGCTCCTTTTCTGGTTCCTCCAGTTTTTCCTAGGGTGGCCATAAATCTTCATCAATTAATATTATCTCTGAGATCCCATCTTCTCCATAACCATCTGCCTGTTCTAACTTCATTCACTAAAGGTTTTTCCCCTTTCATCTGGTTCTCTACATTTTTCAAGCCAGTGTTTTACAGAGTTCCTTGCTTAAAAAACTTGCAATCTTAGCTGGGCGCCTGTGTTTCACACCTGTAATCCTAGCTACTCAGGAGGCTGAGATCTAAGGATCACAGTTCAAAAACAGCAAGGGCAGGAAAGTCCATGACACTCATCATCAATAAACTACGTAGAAAACTAGAAGAAGCACTGTGGCTCAAGTGGTAAAGCTTTAGCCTTGAGCTAGAGAGCTGAGGAACAGCGCCCAGGCCTAGAGTTCAAGCCCCATGACCGACAAAAAAATAAAATAAAAATCCTTGCAGTTTTCTTTTACTATATGTAAAGATCTAAGCTTCTAGCATGGACTACGAGGTCTTTGATAGCTTTCCCTTTGCCTAAAGTGTGTTCCCACCAAAAAAAACATAAAAGTTGGGCTGGGAATATCTCTTAGTGGTAGAGTGCTTGCCTAGCATGCTTGAGGCACTAGGTTCGATTCCTCAGTACCACATAAACAGAAAAAGCGGAAGTGGTGCTGTGGCTCAAAGTGCAGTGTTAGCCTTGACCAAAACGAAGCTCAGGGACAATGCCCAGGCCATTCAGTCTGCAGAACTGGCAAAAAGAGAGAGAGAGAGAAAGAGAGAGAGAGAGAGAAAAGGTTTTTTAAACTGGGCCTTTCTACTTTTTTTTGAGATAGGATCTTGCTATGTAGTTCAGGCTGGCCTTGAAATCACAATCCTCTTTCCTCAGCCTCTTAACTACTGGGATTATAGATGTACACCAACCTCCACCCTTTAGAGCATCTTACACTCATCATATTCATCTTTCCTTTACCTTCTCCAGTGTTCTATTTCAATTAATGACATCAATATCTACCAGTCACAGTATTAAAATACTAACATGTCTCTTATCCTCCACACCTAAATGTATTAACTATCAATCTGGCTGTCAGAATATCTCTTATATGCATACTTTCAGTTCTTTGGATGTGTGTGTGCCAGTACTGGGCTTGAACTCCAGGCCTCATGTTCTTGCTTCTTTCTTTTCATTCAAGCTGGGGCTCTTATTACTTGAACCCTATCGCCACCTCCAGCTTTTTGCTGGATCATCAGAGATGAAGTGTTCCTGAGATTTGTGGCTGAATCTCAACCCTCAGATCTCAGCCTCCTAAGTAGCTAGGACTATAGGCACCAGCTATCAACACTCAGAGAATATTTTCAATTCTTACTGTTTTTCTGTAGTTTAGACCTCTACTATCTACAGTCTTGTAGGCGGAGTCCTGGTTGTAGGAGGTAATATATACACTCCTTATTGAAATGATGTAACCTCACAATTTTATCAACATACTGCATAGGCAAACACTATAAATGGACCTCGCTGGAACATTTACAAAATTCATTTGTAGGGGGCTGGGAAGGTGGCTCAGTGGTAGAGCGCTTGCCTTGCATGCCTGAGGCCCTGGGTTCAATTCCTCAGCACCACATAAGCAAAAAGAAAAAAGCC
>NW_012267232.1:10196059-10202566 GCF_000151885.1 Dipodomys ordii
TAGCTATCCCAGCGGCTGAGATCTGGGAATCATAGTTCAAACGCAGCCCAGGCAGGAAAGTCTATGAGACTCTTATCTCCAATTACTCACCAGAAACCCAGAAGTGGCACTGTGGCTCAAAGTGGTAGAATGCTAGCTTTGTGCAAAAAAGTTCAGGGACAAGGCCCATGCCCTGAATTCAAGCCCCATGACAGACTAAAAAAAAAATCTATTGGTTTAATATGGATTGTCTATTAATTAAATCATGTAAATATTCCACTGTTAATACACATCTCTGTACAAAACAAAACAATCATATTAACTAATAATCATATTATGACATCAGAAAAGTCATTATTCATTGGGGCCATCACCTCTAGTGGTGTGTATAAATTTTATAATTCCAAACTTTACCTCAAGGTTCAAAAATTATCATTAGCAATAAATACTGTCTGTTGAATGGACAGGGTACTATCAATCATTTTTGAAGGACAATATCTGCCAAATATCCAAATATATATGACCATGCTTTTTCCATGTGTTGTTTCATGAATAAAAATGGAGTCCAATGAAAAATATGTTTTTCACCTTATAACACAAATAATCACACTATCACTGCTTGATAAAACTATAGCGATCTTATAATGAAATTTGTCTCAAACACACTAAATTGAAATATTATATTTTCAAAGTTCACTTGTCATTTTTCACTATTCAAGGTGAAAAATATAGAATACATGTTCCTGGTTATAGGTCTTATGCTGGGCTAATGGCTGGTTAGGATAGCATAAGCAATCAGAATAGTGTTAACAGATACCAGACATTTTAAATGGAAGTAATCTTAAAACTTTTAGGGAATGGGATTTTGATCTGAAGAAATTGCCAAACATTAAAATGATCAAAGTATGTGCTGATGATGCAGTTCCAAAGAAGCTCAAGGTTCTTTGATTTAGGGGAATTGGAATTAGCAGGTCAGTCAGATGACTCAGATGAAGAAATGACTCCAGTGCCTTTTTGTCTTTCATTGAGTTGAAAATAAATAATTTGAAGATTTTTAATTTCTATCCATTCATTGTTATAATTACCTTGATGCAAGAAAGTGGTATTTATTCTTTCATAGAGTCCCATTTGCAGTTTCAAAAATGGTGTTAGTATTTTTATTTAAAACCATAGGTTGCTCTTCATTTGCATTCACTTGCTTTAAAAATAGAGGTTGGATCAGTCATTTTTTCCATTACTATAGTGAAATACCTGACACTGGGAATTCGTGGTTTAAGGGTTGATAGTCCAAACTGCATGGAGCCAGCTGTATCAGTAGTTACTGTGGGAGACATGACCCATAGGGAAATCCCAGGCAATACAGGAAGCTGGGGAGTAGAGTGGTCTGTCATCCTAGGTGAGCCCACCTCTTAAGCTTTCTGTTGTCTCCTAACATTGTCACACTGGAAGCCAAGTTCCCAACATTTATACCCTCCTGGGACACATTTAAACCATATATAAATCAACAGAGAAATCTTTTTTTTTTTTTGTCGGTCGTGGGGCCTGAATTCTGGGCCTAGGCGCTGTCCCTCAGCTCTTCAGCTCAAGGCGAGCGCTCTACCACTTGAGCTACAGCACCACTTCCAACAGAGAAATCTTTAGGATTGCCTAATCTTACAATTTGGAGAATAAATCTATTTTCTAAACCAAAAAAAAAAAAAAAGAAGAATGAAAGGGTAAGACCTTAAAATCATCTAATCCAGCCCTCAGGTATTAGACTTGAGGCCCTCACTTGCTCCAGGGTACACAGTTGTAAGTCAATATTCTATCAAATGGAGGAAATGAAAGTAATAGTTCTACAGTGTATTTTTATTTTAACCTATATGTAAGTTAGAAAATCAGAACACCTGTCACACATCTACAGAAATAAATCCTTTTATTTTAAACATTCCTTTTCTTCTTTAAGATGCATACAGTACTTGTAAGCCCAAGTATTCTGAGAAAAACTATAGAAGACCTGGCACTATTTTTGAGAATTACACAACTGGGCAGCAAAATAACACCTTTATAAATGTCAGGACATACAGAAATAAAATTTAGTGTTTGTACACAAAAATAGGAAAAGTTACATTCAACACGTTTTTTTAAACGTGTATTTAAATGTTTAATGCTTTCTAAAACTTTGGTCATCATGCTTTATTATAACTTGTTAAATTTCACAATTATGCAGATGATTAAACCTAAAAGGTTAGCAAATATATCACATGAACGTAGCAGCCATAGCAAGCTAATACTGCATAATCATATTAGCGGACTGATTCAGAAATACATGTTATTCACAAATAGTACACAAAATTTAGTTTGTGATAACATAGTTCAATGACTTTTCTTCCACTTCATAAAACAAGGCTGAGTAATGAGACATAACAGAACATGATTACATAATAAAAAGTATATTTTTAATTACAAATCTAATTGTACATATAGGACAATAAATTGTTTCTATAGAATAGTGCAAATGAGGAGGACTCTTCTCAAAAAATATTAAAATTGGACTAATTCCACGTGCCTCGTATTTCATGACTATTAGGTTCTATTAATTATCAGGAGTTTTGTGTGATAGGTACAGGTTGGTAGGGCTCTTATTAGACACATGTGTACTCACTCGCCAGCTGCAAATAAAAATAGCCATTAACTTAATTTACTAGATGTGAAGTGCAGGCACTCAAAATGTAACTTTTCAAAAAAGTTTCATTTGTTATCATGTAAACTGTTGTGTTCATTATACCATATTTCATCAGATTCATAATTCATGTAAAATGTTCATTTCGAGCAATTCCTCTAAACTCTTTTTGATATGTGGTGGTTGAGATGCAGCCTGATTTAATAGATTCTGACCCATCTGGGCAAAAAGTGCTTTTGATAGCTTAGCTGTGGCTGCTCGTATGTTTCCTCCTGCTCCAGGAAGAGAGCCACTGTTTGTCATGTTCCCTAAGAGGTGCCATAAAACCACCAACACTTTCTGTTCTGTGGCATGAGGCTTCCTTTGATAAAGTTCCATAACAATATCTGAAACACAAAAATATGGTTAAGCTTTTTTGAAAATTGAATTCAAAGTCTGCTAACTAAAAAGCCTTTAAAAGATACCAAGATTTATCTCAATGCTATTTGTCCTAGAAGTTAGGCTTCTTTAAAAAGACTTCCTAAAGACAGAGACCTTCACATGTTAGAATCCCATATATAACAATTAGTTCAAGCAAAAGTGATAAAGACAGAAATCAAACCTAAAATTAATCTTGACATTTTCCAAATTTGGGTAAAAAAAAATGTACACTTTTTTTTTTGTTGTTGTTGGTCATGGTGCTTGAACTCTAGGTGGGCCTGGGCACTGTCCTTCAGCTCTTCAGCCCAAGGCAAGCGCTCTACCACTTCAGCCACAGCACCACTTGCACTTTTCTGATGGTTTACTGGAGATAAAGAGTTTCATGGACTTTCTTGCCCAAGCTGGCTTTGAACCGCGATCCTCAGATCTCACCCTCCTGAGTAGCGAGTGCCGGGCTTGTAGACACTTAACTTAATTCATGGATGGAAACAACATTCCTCGAAGAGAAGCATTATTTGATTTTAACATCTTTTTGATTATTCCTGTATTATTTCTCATAAAGGGAAGACTGAACTCCTCTTTCTTTTCTCCTTTCCTCCTCCTTTCCGCTACCCCTAACTCTTTGCTCTCTTTACTTCTCCCACTCTTTCTCAATTTAATTTTTGCAGTACTGGAGATAAAATCTAAACTACTTGGAGGAAAAAGTTCTAAAAGGTCTACGGATCTTTATACAATTTATTTCTACTTTATAAAGATTGCATTGAAGCTATCCTAAAATTAAAATGAAACATCCACCAATTTATCTTCAGTTAATAATTTCTTTAGAAAATACAATTTAAGAGTATTTACCAGCAAGTTTTTCTGTCATATCTTGCTTTGCTTTCCCATTTAAAAATTGAGCTTTTGTGCAAAATGGCTGTAGAAGTAAGTAATTGTCTAAATAAAAAGAACAACAAAGACACAAGTTTAAATGAGAATATTGAAAAGAGTGACTTTGATCAAGACAACTGTCTTCATAAACTGTTTTGTTAAATGGCAACTTCTTAGTACAACTACTTAAAAATATATGTTTAAATAGTAAGATCTCAAAGCACTTCTAAAATAGCACTTCAGGAAGTCCCCAGTCCCACCAAAATAAAAAATAAATCTCACATAAGTAATAACCTGTATTAACTAGCTTAGTGCAGCTGTTTCAGAATACATATTTCAGATCATGATATTGTATGCCATTTATACCATTTTAGTCAATTTAAATAAACTAAGAATAAAACCATTAGCTCTATTATCCAAGATTATATTATTAGATATTTGTATTAAAAGTAATATCAAATATTAATAAAGTTTTATTTCTCTCAAAACTAAGAACAGTACATATTCTTTGTAGAGACATACTGGTATTTACTTTTTTCAAAGTATGGTCAAAGAAACGACAGACTGGGATTTACCTCAAAGGACTTTGGTGGAAAAGAGGAACACTGGGTAGAAATGTAAATATGACAAGTTTGGCCATGGATTAACTATTAATAATATTAATAATGAGTACATGGGGTATATTATATGGCTGTCTCTGAGTTTTGGGTGAGAGAGAGAGAGAGAGAGAGAGAATCTAGGGGGGGAGAGAACTTAAAGAAGGACCTGAGGCAAGGGAACCAAAATTTCCAAGATGAAAGGAAAGGGAAAGGAAAAGAAGAAAAGGCAGAGGGAGAGGGGAGGGGAAGGGAGAGAGGATCAGATCTCACAGATCATTAAAAGATCTATCATATAGAGAAAAATAAATAAAACACTGCTTATCATCAAGGCATTTTATTCCAAATTATAGTATAGGTTTATAAAAGCACAAATGATAGCTTTGAGGGGATGGTTTTTACCTTTTCTGACTTTAAGGTTTTAATTTTAAAACAATAAAAAGATTCACAGAAAATTTTAAAGATAAGAGTTCCTGTGCATCCAAAGGTTACATCTTACATAATTATAGTACAATATCAAAACAATGAATGTGTACAGTTCTATATCACATAGGTAGTTTGTGCAAATAGAACTGCTTCTTACCATAGCCTCTTGCTAATGTTACCACTACAGTTAAACCTATGCCGACTTTCTGTTACCATGGCCAAATACATGGAAAACCTATGTAAAAGGAGAAAGGATTTAAGTGGATAATTCTTTTTTTTTTTTTAATCGATTGTGGGGTTTGAACTCTGGGCCTGGGTGCTGTTCCTCAGCTCTTCAGCCCAAGGCTAGTGTTCTATCACTTGAGCCACAGTGCCACTTCCAGTTTTCTGGTGGTTAATTGGAGGTAAGAGTCTCATGGACCTTCCTGCCAGGCTGGTTTTGAACCGTGATCCTCAGATCTCAGCCTCCAGAGTAGCTAGGATTACAGGTGTGAGCCACCAGTGCCACGCACGTGGATGATTCTTTCAGAAGTTTCTGCCATGGTCATTTGGCTCTGATTATTTTAGGGCTGAGACAGTACATATATGTCATGGAGTGTGTGCTAGAACAAACTGTTCAGCTCATAGAAAAGTCAAAAAGAGCTTAGATTCTGACATTCTCTTCAAGGAAATACCTACATTCTTCTACAAAGGCCCACCTTCCAATAGTGCCATGAGCTGGTGATCAAGCCTTCAATACAAGTGCATGAGAGACATTTAAGATTAAAATTATGAAAACACCTATACTCATCTCATCACCATTAAAACTTGGCAACAACTAACACATTTATAATCTCAGTAATTTTGCCATTTTGAGAATATTGTATGTATTGATATGTAGGGGATATGACCATTTGAAATTGGCTGTTTCTGACTTGCATGCTACTGAGTAACAAGTGCATTAATACAGGCTATACCATGCTTACCACTTCAATGAATAACATCTAGGTTGTTTCCAGTTTTGTAAGCATTATAAATAAAGCTACATGTATGGGAATACCACTCATTTTGTATAATTAATAAATATTGATAAAAATAACTTCTAAAAATAAATGAATCTGCCAGGCACCAATGGCTCATGCCTATAATCCTAGCTATTCAGGAGGCTGAGGTCTGAGGATCATGGTTCAAAGCCAGCCCAGGCAGGAAAGTCCATGAGACACTTCATCTCCAGAAAACTGGAACTGGCGCTGTGCCTCAAGTGGTAGACCACAAGCCTTGAGCTGAAGAGGTGAGGGACAGGACACAGGCCCAAAGTTCAAGCCCCACAACCAACAAAAAAAAGAAATAAATGAATCTACTGCATACTGGTGGCTCATGCCTGTAATCCTAGCTACTTAAGAGGCTGAGATCTGAGGATCACAGTTTAAAGCCAGCCTGGACAAAGAAAGTCTGAGACTCTTATTTCAAATTAACTGCCAGCCGGGCGCTGGTGGCTCACGCCTGTAATCCTAGCTACTCAGGAGGCTGAGATCTGAGGATCGCGGTTCAAAGCCAGCCCGGGCAGGAGAGACC
>NW_012267232.1:10202616-10233569 GCF_000151885.1 Dipodomys ordii
CGCGGTTCAAAGCCAGCCCGGGCAGGAGAGACCGTGAGACTCCTATCTCCAATAAACCACCAGAAAACCGGAAGTGGCGCTGTAGCTCAAGTGGTAGGGCACTCGCCTTGAGCTGAAGAGCTGAGGGACAGCGTCCAGGCCCAGAGTTCAAGCCCCACGACCAACAAAAACAAAAACAAATCAAATTAACTGCCAGAAAACTGGAAGTATACTGTGGCTCAAGTCATAGAGTGCTTACTTCGAGCATAAGAGCTCAGGGAGAGCACCCAGGCCCAGAGTTCAAGCCCCACAACTGACCAAAAAAAAAAAAAATCTGCTGTGAATAATTACATACAGGTTCTTGTATGGTCTTGTTTTATTTGTGATCATTTCCTAGTACTACAACTAGTACCTTATATGCTAAGTATTGTTTTACTTTTTAAAGAAAATGTCACTCTGAAATGGCTATGCCATTTTATTTACATTCTCAGTAGAAATGTATGAAAGTTTTTCTGCAACCTAATAGCACATGGTATTATCACAGCTTTATTTTAACCATTGTGATATTTGACTAGTGGTGATATATATATATATATCCTCCTCAGTAAAATGTTCCTTCATGCCTGTTTTCTAATTGCATGATGTTTTCTTTCTTTCTTGGTGGTACTGGAATCTGGAACACAGGTCTTCATGTATTCTACAAGTTGAGCCATCCTTCTAAACTTTTAGTTAGGTTTCAGTCTCATCCTTTATGCCTGGCTGGCCTTAGATAACCTAATCCTCTTACCTATGTCCCTTAATAGCTGGGATTATCCTCCCAGCCCTGAATTACTTGTTTTGATGCTGAAATTTCAGTTTTTTATATATACTAAAGATGAGTTCTTTGATACATGGTTTACAAATATTTTCTCTCAGTTGGTAGTTCTTAGGATAATAGAATCTTTTGCAAATCAATTTAAAACACTAAAGTCTAATTTATTAACTTCCATGGATCATGCTTTCAACATCATGCCTAAAGTTTCACTAGACATCAAGGTCCTGAAGATTTGCCCATGTTCTATTCTAAAAGAATTACTGTCACGTTTTACATATAAATTTATGATCAGATTGAGATTGATGTAGGAAAAATGAATTAAAACTTAAAGTGAGAAGAAAATCCGTTTAATAGGACAAAATTTAGTGAATGAAAATAATTTCACATACTATTGAAAAAAAGGAAAAATTATGAAATGGAAAAAACATGAATAACTATGATTTTAGGATTATAGACATATATAGAAAATATGAAGTAAATATGTAAAAAGTATGAAGTATGTAGAAGATCCAACTAATTTGAATACCAAAATAAGACTCCTTACCTACGTGTTGACTCAATGCTTGAATAACATTTGTAGCAGCAGCATAGATGCCTGGATTCTTAGAATTCAGATTGTTATCCACTATTGCTGGAATTAGCATGTTGATTATAGGAGATAGGTTGTCTCTAAGTAAAGGAATCATTTTATGCATTGTTTCTAGAGCCACCAGATTTACTTTACTATTAGAATCATGAAGTCGAGATTTAAAAGCATCAAAGATCTGAAAGTAAATTGGAAAGTTATTGAAATTAAAGTATTTATATTGTTATATTTAAATTCTCTTGCTAGTTCATACTATTTTCCCTACTTATTCTATTTATTATTTATTTATTGCCCACTGTGGGGCTTGAAGTCAGAACCCAAGTGCTATGCTTGAGCTTTTTTGCTCAAGGGTAGGTAGTACTCTTACCACTTAGAGCCTCAGCTCCGGTTTTCTGGTGATTAACTGGAGATAAGGGTCCCAAAGACTTTCCTGCCTGGACTTGTTTTGAACCACATTCTTTTTTTTTCCCCCCTCTCTCTCTCTATTTATTGTGAAAATACTGTACAGAGGGGTTACAATTATATGGACAAGATAATGAGTACATTTCTTTAGATCTTACCTTCCTGAGTAGATAGGATTACAGGCGTGAGCCACCAGTGTACAGCTACTTTATTCTATTTAAGCTCTTATATATAACATCTTATTTATCTTGGACTTAAGACAATAAGAATGTTGTACATTGTTAAACTTAAATATGGAATGCATTTACAGCAAAAAGACAGGGTTTCAAAAACTATCCCAAAAGACATCCAAAATTAAGATTGCAAATGTAGATTAGTAGGCAAATGACTGACTTATTACAAATATAATGTGCTCCATTTCCTACAAGGTGTGAGTTAGCCAGTAAGAATTTAAAAAATTTCCATTTTTGTGTCTATACACATACATTTTATGGTATATGAGACTTAATTTCAGTTTTAATTTCACAGAAAAATTAGAGATAAAATTTCACTTTTTTCCCTTTCACCATGCTAATAGGGTTAGGTAGTGTACTACCACTAGACTATACCTCCAGTCCCTCAGAGTTAAGTTTTAACCAGTGAACTTATTACTGACCATAAAATTTAAATAAAAATTGATTTTGACTGGTCCTTACCTTTACAATGTTTCCAACAACAAGCTCTTGATTATTTTCAGTATCTGATAAAAGCTGCTTAATCCCATTAATACGATCACGAAAATCTTTTGCACTTAATAAACCTGTAATGACTTTAACATATTCAGCACTTTCTAAGGAATTGCGAGGAACTGATTTTCTGGGGACTTCACGAACTTCAGTTACTTCTCTACAGTGACAGAGAGGTAAAATTAATTTCATTTTAACTTTCCTATAAAAATCACAAATGTAATTTCAAAAGTTACTATTATAAATTCATTTTTTAAAAAATCATGAACCAATCTAACCCACAGCCATGATTCCTCATAGCCTTGATTTCTGGGAGAACTCACAACTCAGTTTAACTCCTGGTTAAGATTTAATACAGCAGGATACTAAGGAAAATCAGTAGAGGGAAAGTCACATGCACCATGTCTAGAAGAAACCAGATGCTAGATTTCAAGGTTTTTTTTTCCTATGAAGTCACATAAGAAATACCACTTCCTTTAGTAATATGTATGTGTGTATGTATAGTAATGTGTATGAAATGCTATCTTCCAAAGAAGCTTACTAAAGACTGTTCCTTGGGATTTTTATTAAGGGCTGGTCAGGTAGACATTGTCTGCTTAGGACAAAACAGACTCCCAGAAGACCTCCTAATCAATTAGGGAGAGGTAAAAGTCTGCTTGAAAGTCTAGTTTCTAATGCCAACCAAAGACCTAACTTCTTAGGCAGGTCTTTTTTTAAGTATACACTACAACTTTTTTTCTGGCTCCTTGAGATATTGACTTAAATCTCTGTGCAATTCTTATACTTTCATGGAAGACTAAGCCATTCCTAACTCTACCAGTCAAAATCCTTTAAAAATTTTTCTAAAATCCAATCTGGCAACCAACAATCAATTTCTCCAAGCAGTCTTTTCTAGGGATCACCTTCAGGTCTACTATCTTAACTCTTCCGCAAAAGTATCTATGGAATCATGAACAGAAAAATCAGAAACTTGACACTGGCAGGTCTTATCACAGGAATGATATAGTATGAATAGCATAATATCTTTTATGGATACAAAGGGGTAACTCAACATGACACATGATAACCCCCTTTGAAAATAAAAAGTTATCTCCAATTGTCAAGGCTTGAAAACAATGGTAAAAAGGACAAGTTACCAAACATGTCTATGATTGGTATGATTTTCATGAAAATTGCCTTAAAAATGACTCAGTAGTCCTGACAGTGGGCACAGGTTTCTGATGTAAAATGCAGAGCTAGGGATGACATTGTCCAAAAAAGAAATGTACTCTTTACCTGACTCATGTAAATGTAACCCCTCTATACATTACCTTTATAAAAATAATAATAATAAATTAAAAATTGTTTTAAATGCAGAGGTAGATATATTTATCACTAGTTTTCTTTTCTTTTTTCTTTTTTTGGTTTGTTTGTGGGGCTTGAACTCTGGCCCTGAGTGCTGATGGTGAGCTCTTCAGCTCAAGGCGAGCTCTCTACCACTTGAACCACAGCGCCACTTCTGGTTTTCTGGTGGTTCATTGGAGATAAGAGTCATGAACTTTCTTGCCCGGGCAGGTTTTGAACTGCAATACTCAGATCTCAGCCTCCTGAGTAGCTAGAATTATAAGCGTGAGCCACTGGTGCCCAATGTATTTGTGAAATAATTATTTGCTATAATAAGAAAAGTAGAGAATTTATTTTATACTTGAGGTCCATATGATAAGTATGAGATTTTTCTGGGGATGATGAAAATATTCTAAAATTGTGATTAACAGTGTATAACTCACTGAATGCCTTAAATAGCTAAATCGTATGACAAATTAATTATACTTCCATTATACTGTAATTAGAAAAAAAGACATAGTATGCAAATAGTATGAAAAATAAATAGAGGGAATCTAGTGCCAGTGGTTCAGACCTATAATCCTAGCTTCTCAATAGGTTGAAATTTGAAGATTACAGTTGGAAGCCAGACCAGGCAAGAAAGCCTATGAGATTCATATCTCCAATTAATAACCAAAACCCAGAAATTGAGATGTGACTCATGTGTTACAGCAATAATCTTGAGCAAAAATACTCAAGGATAATATTTAAAACTGAGTACTGAAAGACAGATGTTATGTTTTGGATATTAAGACTACTTTCTCTTCTCTGTGGTCTTAATATCCAAACTATTGCATCTGTCTTTCAGTACTTAGTTTTAAATTTTTTTTTAGTCCTTTTCTATAATCTTTTCCCATTTATATTTTCTTTCTACCTACAAGTAGAACTTCTTGTTTACTCGTATTTACTTCTTTGGATATTCCTCCATCCCTTATTTCTTCCTCATTACCTATATTCTTAGCTGGGAACAGAATTGCCAGAGTATTATTAGTTTTTGGGTTTTTTTTTTTGTTTGTTTGTTTTTGGTCCAGTTGTGGGGCCTGAACTCTGGGCCTGAGCACTGTCCCTCAGCTCTTCAGCTCAAGGCTAGCACTCTGCCACTTGAGCCACAGCGCCACTTCTGGCTTTTTTTTCTTTTTGCTTATGTGGTGCTGAGGAATTGAACCCAGGGCCTCAGGCATGCAAGGCAAGTGCTCTACCACTGAGCCAACTTCCCAGCCCTAGTTTTTGTTTTGTATTAGTTGTTTTGTATTTTTGTTGTTTCCGTGTTTACTACCCAATTTTCTTCATTTCTGTTTTCTTTTTGCCATCATAAAGTTAAACTGTCTTTTCTAATTACTTCAATCCACTTTCTCTTTAATCACTCCAATCACAATTAGTTTCACACCTCCCCTTCCACGTGTCATCCCTACTATCTCCTCCTATTACCACCATGGTTTAACTATCTCCCCAGATCACAAAGATACATTTTTACATCTAGTGGTGATAACTAGTCTTGATTATGGATTGGTCATAGTTCATCAACTGTGGTATCTTTTGTATTTAAGTTTTCACAGCATGGGGCTGGGAATGTGGCTTAGCTGTAGAATGCTTGCCTAGCAAGCCTGAAGTCCTAGGCTCAATTCCTTAGTACCACATAAACAGAAAAAATTGAAAGTGTCCCTGTGGCTCAAGTGGTAAAGTGCTAGCCTTGAGCAAGAAGAAGCTCAGGGACAGTGTCCGGGCCCTGAGTTTAAGCTCCAGGACTGTCAAAAAAAACATAGTTTCCACACTTTGAGTAGAGAAGAGCATTAAAATTATTTGACAACTTAGTAGGGTTCTGGTGGCTCATACCTGTATTCCTAGCAACTCAGGAGGCTAAAATCTGAGGATCACAGTTGGAAGTCAACCCAGGCAGGGAAGTTTGTGAGACTCTTATCTCTAATTAATCACCAAAACGCCAGAAGTATGCTGTGGGTCAAGGTGATAGAGCACTAACTAGCCTTGAGCACAAAAGTTCAGGAACAGTATCCAATCCCTCAGCTCTAGCCCTTGGATCAACCAAAAAATAATTATAATTTTATATATATATGAGACAATTTAGTAACAGGAAAATACAACACAACAAAGCCATCACCCCTTCATAAGTAATCTTCTAGAAATCCACTAAAAGGACATAGGAGATTGAAATCAACAAAACTTGGCCACAAATGCATAAATTGTAGTAAAAAAAAATCACTAAATAAATGACTAAACAAGGTAATATGCCTCCCGCAAAAGCCAACAGTAAAGGACAGAAGAGGAACTTTACCAACAAGTAATACAAATGCATGTGCATGTAAAAGCATATTACTAAGAATACATAATTGGCTTATTAAACTCAATTACCTCACATTTTCTAGTCCTTAAACTTTAAAAACAATCAACTGAGATTACTATAACTAGGTATTAATTTCTCTAATAGTATGGACTACCAAATGATCTTACCTTTCAGCTGAATTGAAAGACTCTCTAGAAACAGATGAAGATCTTGTGTTTCCAACACTGCCTGTATGAGATCTTCTTCCTTTTGCTGATGGAGTATCTAGTGGTAAGTCTCCCAAACCCTATAAAGACAGGCAGTATATGAAAAGTCTTCAAAAAATAGTTAAAAGCTTACACAATAGTAATTTTCAAAGCAGTTAAAAATAACAGATTAAGCTTTTAATAATCATTAAAGGATATTTTTTTCTTTCTCTTCTAGATGAAACCCATGCAACCTTCACATGCTACACAAGCACATTAGCACTGATCTACACTCCAGCCCCACAACTATTCTTGTTAAAATTTAGAATCCACAAAAACATGGACATACTTTAATGGAAATTCATTTCTATGTAATATTAGGAATATGAGAATAAACATTTGGAGAGTTACTTTTTGTATGTGTGTGTGTGCTTAATCCTGCAGCTTGAACTAAAACTTGCACACTGTCCTTGAGTTTTTTTGCTCATGGCTAGCATTCTACCACTTGAGCCACAATTCCACTTCTGACTTTTTACTGGTTAATTGGAGATAAAAGTCTCATGGGCTTTCCTACCCAGGCTGGCTTTTAACTGAGATCCTCAAGTCTTAGCCACTTGAGTAGCTAGGATCATAAATGTTAGTCACTGGCACTGTTCTTGAAGTAGTTAGTTTTAAGTAGTATATTAAAGTACTTAAAACAAGATCAAAAGTCAGAAAAATTTCAAAAACATCTATAACCATACATCTTCCTAATATTATACTTTCATAAATGAATCCTTAGCCCAAGGTCATTCAAAAAAAAATGACAAGGGGCTGAGAATGGGACTTAGTGGTAGAGTGCTTGCCTAGTATGCATGAAGCCCTCAGTTTGATTCCTCAGTACCACATAAACAGAAAAAGCTGGAAGTGGCGCTGTGGCTCAAGTCATAAAGTGCTAGCCTTGGGCAAAAGAAGCTTAGCAGCAGTGCCCAGGACCTGCATTCAAGCCCCAGGACTACCTCCTCTCCCCACAAAAAAAGAAAAAGAAAAAAAAGAAGTGACATAAATTACAAGAGAGGGCTGGGAAGATGGCTCAGTGGTAGAGCGCTTGCCTTGCATGCCTGAGGCCCTGGGTTCGATTCCTCAGCACCACATAAGCAAAATGAAAAAAGCCAGAAGTGGCGCTGTGGCTCAAGTGGTAGAGCGCTAGCCTTGAGCTGAAGAGCTGAGGGACAGCGACCAGGCCCAGAGTTCAGGCCCCACAACCGGACCCAAAAAAAAAAAATTACAAGAGAAAAATTCTACATTAAGTTAAACACATTTTTCAAAAATCAAAGATGTTAAAGGGTTATTTTTCACTGGCTGTTCTTTAAGCCTCTCACTTCATACCTATTACTGAACCTTTATTAACCACAAAAGCAACACAAAATGCCTATCTTCAAGGAGCTTCCTATAAATGTTCTGAGTTCTCATGATAAAAGAGACAAAGTAAACCAAAGTAGAGACTAGGTATGGTAAACACCACTGCATCAGAGTTGACATTCAAACCCATATCTTACAATTCCAAAAGACCAAATGACATGCTACTTTACCTTAGGTGTGCGTTCATACACAATAAACATTTAATTTGAAGCCTAACATTGTGTCTGTGGACTTGGTGCGGTAGATCCATGAAATAATATGATCTATTTCAAATGATTAGCAAAAAAATAAATAAATCCAAGCTACAATTATTTCTTCTCTTTATCTTAATTAGAAAATAAACTTTGTTTTTTCAAGTTGTTTGTAAAATAAATGTTATCAGCATACCTTTTGCCGCAAGTTTTTAACAGACTCCTTCATATATGGCAAGTCTTTAGATGGGACATACTTTTCAAGCAATTTTTCAAAGTGAGGATGACACATCATGAGGAAAAGCATCTTCCGACCATAATACCTATGGATATTTAAGAAACATGTAAAGGATCTCACATATATTAACAAACTCAGTTTTGTCCTTAGATACATTTTTTTCTAGTAGGAAATGAACTGAAAATAAAATAGAAAACAAAATGAAATAGAAACTAAACATCAAGATTACAATCCCTAGTTTATGTCACTGAAATGTGGTTATACTAAATGCACTAGAAAATGTAGGATTCTCTTGCTCTCCTACTTGCCCTCTTCAGCCATATGTCAAATGGAGAGCAGAAAGGCTTAACTAGCACACCAGCATTTGGCACAATTATGAGTTAGGCATTTATCATCATTCTTGGCTCCTTACTTACTGGACTTTTGCTGCACGGCTATTGTCCAGGTGTTCTAGCCTGACTTAACCATCCCTATGTCGTTTATTTATGAACCCCTCCCCTTCATCTTTTTCTTCTATACTAGTCGAAACTTACTTGGATCCTAATTCTTCAAAATCCTATTCTCTTCTAGCTACTTAAATTTACATCAAAGGTTAGATGATAAACTATGGTTCATATGTTATTTAATTATGAAATAATTTCTAAAGTTGGTGCTTTTGTTTTATTTAGACTCAAGAATAATTCTCTTAGGGTACACTTAAACCCAAAGTATTACTGAAATGGTAGAAATTTAGATCATATGGAAGTGAGCCAGGGGCTGGTGACTCAAACCTATAATCCTAGCTACTCAGGATCTACTCTGAGGACCATGGTTCAAAGCCAATCTGGGCAGGAAAGTCCATGAGACTCTTATCTCCAATTAAACACCAGAAAACCAGAAATGGAGCTGTGGCTCAAAGGGGCAGAGCACTAATCTTGAGCACAAAAGCTTAGTTAGGGCCCACAAACCAACACCAACAAAAAAGAAAATATGGGAGTGTATATTGAAGATATTTTAGGATAGACATGTCTGATTTGGTAATCCACAATTCCACCTTATTATTCTTCAAGGAGGACTTTCTCTACAATCTTTTTTTTTTTTTTTTTGTCAGCTGTGGGGCTTGAACTCTGGGCCTGGAAACTGTCCCTGAGCTCTTCAGCTCAAGGGTAGTACTCTACCACTTGAGCCACAGTGCCACTTCCAAGGAGGACTTTCTCTAAACTAAACTGCAGTTACACCTTTGCTTAAAAATTGGGGGAACCAATGCAATAACAACATACACAAGACAATATGTTGGGGGCTGGGAAGGTGGCTCAGTGGTAGAGCGCTTGCCTTGCATGCCTGAGGCCCTGGGTTCGATTCCCAGCACCACATAAGCAAAAAGAAAAAAGCCAGAAGTGGCGCTGTGGCTCAAGTGGTAGAGCACTAGCCTTGAGCTGAAGAGCTGAGGGACAATGCCCAGGCCCAGAGTTCAGGCCCCACGACCGGACCCAAAAAAAACCAAAAAAAAACAACAACAAAAAAAACCCAAGACAATATGTTGGAAATGATCTGTACAAGTTGGGGAGGGAAGGGAAAGAAAGTGGGAGAAAAATTAGGGAAGGGGTAACAAGTTTGACAGGAAATGTACTTATTTCCTCACTTATGTAACTGTAACCTCTCAGTACATCACCTTGACAGTGAAACAAAACACAAAAAACAAAAACCAGGAATCTATGAAGCTGGGCTCTGGTGGCTCATACCTGTAATCCTAAGTACTTAGGAGGCTAAGATCTAAGGACGTCAGTTTGAAGCCAGCCCAGGTAGGAAAGTCTGTGAGACTCTTATCTCCAATAAACTACCTAAAAGGGTCATAAGTGGTGCTGTGGCTCAAGTAGTAGAGTGCTAGCCTTGTGTACCAAGAGGCTAAAGGACAGTGCCCAGGCCCTGAGTTATCCCCTCAACCACCACCAACAAAACTGGAATCTATAGGATCAGAATGAGAAGATGGGCTCTCAAGAAAGCAGATATAGTCACTTATTGTAACCAGATCCCTTCAAATGTAATGAAGCTATAGAAAGGCTGTCAATTTCAGAAGACAAATACCAGCTCTCCTCACAACTGGGGTAACTTCTATAGCTATTCAGGTAAGTAACTCCTGAGCAGTCAAGGTTTTAAGTACAATTCTAATTTTTAGCCAAGAATATTAAGGATTGTGGGTTTACTATAGAGCTCAACAGTACGGGAATGGCTAAACCAAGCCAACAATAGGTCGCAAAATATAAAACTCTACTTGGGAGACAAACACATGGGTTTGATACTCAGTATGGGAACAGAAAGAAGAATTAAAAGAGAGAAAAAAAGGTTAATAAATATGCACATAAAACAACTATTAAGAATCTTTTTTTTTGCTAGTGGATGATCTAATGCTCTTGAATTTTGTTTTTTAATTTAATGTTAAGATGTTGTACAGCGGGGTTACAGTTACATGAGTAAGGCAATGACTACATTACTTGTCACACTGTTACCCTTTCCCTTCCTTGCTGTTGTCCCTTTCCCTTCCTGGCCTCGCCATTGCAACAAGGATACCCACATGACAGTATATTGGAAACTATAACTTTTTTTGTTTTGTTTTTGAGATACAGTCTAGCTATGTAGCCTAGTCTGATCTGGAACTTGCTATATAGAGTAAGTCACCCTTGAACACACAATCCTCCTGCCTCTCCCTAAGTACTGCGATCATAGACATGTATGGCCATGCTTGATGAGTCTGATTTTTTGAACACTGATGTCTTAAACACATCCCCAAAGATGAAGCCCTAGAATTTGTGAATGTAATGATCTATCACACCCAGATGCATCTAATCGAATGTCTTTAAAAACACAAAGCTTTCTATGGCTAGTTACAAAAGTCAGAGAGATTATATACATGAAGGTAACTCAACGTAATGTGCTAGCTTAAAGATGGGAATGAAGCATGAGAAACAATATAAGTGACCTTCACTGACAGCCAGCAAGTGAACAAGAACCTTCATCTTACAACTGAATGAAATAGCCAAGGGTTTGCATAAGCTTAGAAAGAAATTCTCCCATTCTCTGCCCTTACACGATCTTGATTTTGATCTTAAAAAGCAGGGAACTCAGTTGAGTCATGTCAGATGTCTGACCTAATGAACTATAAGCTAAATAATTTTTTGCCTTCAGTGAGTACATTTGTGGTGATTTCTTATAAGCAGTAGAGAATGTACTTATTCTATTTGTTTTTGATATAATGAGTCTCCCACAAGAGTAACTATAGCTACCTAAAGTAATAGATACCATTGTCTTAAAACATGAAAAGCTTTATAGTTGTCTTCAATCTATAAACTCAGAATCCTTTCTCCTTTCTTTAAATTATCTTCAGCTAGGCGCTGGTGGCTCATGCCTGCAATCCTAACTACTCGGGAGGCTGAAATCTGAGTATCACGGTTCAAAGCTAGCCCAGGCAGGAAAGTCCATGAGACTCTTATCTCCAATAAACTACCAAAAAACTGGAAGTGGTGCTGTGGCCTTGAGCTGAAGAGCTCACAGTCAGCGCCCAGGTCCAGAGTTCAAGCCCCATGACCAACCAAAAAAAAGAATTATCTTCATATATTAGTGCTTCATATATATATATAGAGAGAGAGAGAGACAGAGAGACAGAGACAGACAGAGAGATAGAGGTGTGTGTGTGTGTGTGTGTGTGTGTGTGTGTATGAAGCATAAAAATTTTTACATTTTGTATTAGATTTATTTTCAGCTGGTCGTGGGGCTTAGGGCCTATGCACTTTCCCTTAGCTTCTTTGTGCTCAAGGCTGGCATTCTACCACTGAGCCACAGTGCCACTTCGGTTTTTGAGTGGTTAACTGGAGATAAGTGCCTAAGCTGGCTTCAAATCACGATCTTCAGATCTCAGTCTCCTCAGTAGCTAGGATTACAGGCGTGAGCCATTGTTGACCAGTAGCTATATTAGATATTATTGATTATATGGTCCAACCTTCCTAATTTTACAGACAGGGAAACAGATCAATAAAATTTAAGTCATGTGCTTAATGACAGTCTAGAAGACTAGGAATTTAACCCAGGTCTCTGACTAAATCTAAAATTTCTGTCATTATAAGAATTATGGTAACACATACTAATTTGCTTTTTTTTTTTGTGCCAGTACTGGTACAAGAACTCAGGGCTTGGGTGCTGTCCCTGACTTTTTTGCTCAAGGGGAAAAAAAACCCAACAACTCCATTTCTGGCTTTTTGGTGATCAACTGGACATGAGTCTCTTGGCTGGCTTTGAACTTTGATCCTCAGGTCTCAGACTCTTAAGTAGCTAGGATTACAGGCATGAACCACTGGTACCCTGCCTATTTTGCTGTTTGTTATGAACCTTCATACATTTGTTCTTATAGTTATAACTATCAAAAATTCGTGAAGTTCTAAATGCTAGAGAACCTACTTTCTTATGCTTTTTTAAAATATACAATAGCTTGGAAAAATATCATATTTCAACACCCCCAAATGTATTACCTTACGTTTGCCCACAATGAGGCACTTCTATCACTTTGGGCCAACTCATAGAGTCTTGTATCCTTTCATGAAATTCATCCTTTGTGACTTCTGATGTCTCACTACCCAGTAGTGTTTGGGGAATTCACTGTCTAGTCCTTCAAGACCATTTACAAATTGGTAAATAAGACTATTACCCAGTAACATTCCTTGGGATCCCACTTAGAAAAATGTTCATTTCCTTCTAATTGTTATTTCTGTTTCTAAACTTTTATATTCACAGACCACAAATATTTTTAATATTTATTTACCTGGTTTCTTGTGAGCTATCTTGAGCAAATTTAGCAGCAGCTGGTAATAAACGTTCAGCCATATCCTTTGTTCCAGATAAAATTCGTTCAGGTTCCATAAATTCTACCACATCTGATAAATGCTGGGCTGTACATCTTCGTACTGCAATGTGTAAATGGCTACAAGGGGACATGACCATTTAAAGTTGGTATATGAAGTATTTTCCAAAGATTTTTCTAAAGTTTCATGATTAAACAGCTCCTTGTAAGTCACTCTGGGAGAGATGGTAAATTATTCTATTAACTATCCAACACCAAGAAGTGAAAAACAGAACTCAGTCTGAACATTTACTTAGCTCTAGATCCATAAATGTAAATAGCATTAGAATAACAATATCTTTATCAAGTAAGAATTATTAAAGAATTTTTTTGACTGAAATTAATCTGAAACAACCTCTCATCCCCAACTTCCACAAATTTACAACTGCAATCAGGTCCCTTTTTTAGTTTAAGGGTATTTCAAGATTATTGTGAACATTACCTTTGTCCTCCATTGATAAGAGAGATGACTGCACGTGCAGGAGTTACATTATTAACCATAGCTCTTAATGCCTTGTCAACATCTTCTCTTATGAAGGTGTTTGATTCTCCAGCTTTGTGTAACAAAACTTTAACTGTGGTATCTAGTTCTTGATCCATATTCTTTTTTAGGTAAGTGAAAAGATCACTTAAACAGACCACAGCAGCACGAGAAACTCCAGAGCGTAAATTTTTCACCTAAAAGAAAATTTTCAAAACGTATTTTGTTGATATTCTGCAAGAAAATTGGTAATTATGAGTTTGAAGTAAGTTTTAATATTAAAGAAATATATTTGATTGTATATTATCTTACATCCTAAAAAATCAACATCTAATATTGTTTTAATTGTCACAAAAGAAGACCTGGGCTACTTTGCATACAAGTAAGTATACTGACATTACATAATACAGAGCTGTGTAAAATAAAGGAAATACCCATCTGTTTTTTATTTATTTTATTTATTTATTTATTTTTTTGCCAGTCATGGGGCCTGAACTCTGGGTCTGGGCGCTGTCCCTCAGCTCTTCAGCTCAAGGCTAGCGCTCTACCACTGGAGCCACAGTGCCACTTCCAGCTTTTTCTGTTTATGTGGTGCTGAGGAATCGAACCCAGGGCCTCATGCATGCAAGGCAAACACTCTACCACTGAGCCACCTTCCCAGCCCATCCCATCTGTTTTTTAAAAAAATCCTTAAATTGTCTGAAAAGTAAGTTTACCTCTTGAACTACTGCAAAACTTGTTTCATGCAACTTTGTGTTCAATATTTCAGAATGAAAAGCAGCTAAACATCTAATAAAATTTAGTCCCTCAATTTTCTTCTCCCTGTGGGAAAAAGAAATTATACAATGAAACCAGATGAAATTCAGACTTACAAAAAGGCATAAGAACAATGGAAATAGTAAGAATGTAGCAAATTTTAATTTTTTCTCGCAACAGCTTGTTTCCTATAAGCAAGTCCCCAGGTTTCACCACTAGCACTGCAAAAAATAAGATAAATAACTTGTCACAAGAAAAAATTAGAACAATATATTAAGGAGTTGGTAACATACTTATGCATACTCTTACTGGATGCAGCTAGAGTAGTAAGAATAGTAAATACTACTTTAAGTCTACTATTCTTAAATAAAGTTAATGTGAAGTGGTAAGATTATATTTGAAGCTGAAATGAGAAATCAAAGATATATATTATATACCCTAGAATAAGAACATAATGTCCAAAAAAGATAAAATTAATAAATACAGAATAATAGTATGCAAATAACCCAAAAGAAGACAGAGAAAGAAGGAAAAGAGAACAATGAAAATACATAGCATGAAAAAATAAAAAGTTGTAGGTTTCAAGGAACATTGTCAATAGAGCAAAAAGACAAGTTGCATTTATGGAGGACAAGCAGCCAGAGGATGATTTTTTTGATAGACTCAATACTGGTATTCTAAATAAACATCTTCAGGATCTCAAGGAAGGCTTGATGGCTAAAGTATTCTGCACATACAATGCCTCCATCACATTACAACAGCAGCTAAAACAACTGACAGCCCCAGATGCAAACATCCAGCAAAGATTCTGTTTTTTTTGTTTTTGTTTTGGGTCCTGTCGTGGGGCTTGAACTCTGGGCCTGGGCGCTGTCCCTCAGCTCTTCAGCTCAAGGCTAGTGCTCTACCACTTGAGCCAGAGCACCACTTCCGGCTTTTTTTCTTTTTGCATATGTGGTGCTGAGGAATCGAACCCAGGGCCTCATGCATGTAAGGCAAGTGCTCTACCATTGGGCCACCTTCCCAGACCCCAGCAAAGATTCTGTACCAATCGAGCTGCTGCAATTCTTTGTAACCAGTGGAGGGCACCACCAAAACCTTCTGAAAAGTCTAGGATGAACTTGCAGTCTAAGATTGCCAAGAAAGACCAGCTAGCAGATCTCAGAGACCTGAGAAGTGCAAGAGCTGATGCCAAAGTCTAGAAAGATGCAAAGACCAAGAAGGTAGTAGAATAAAAGAAGAAGGCTATAGAGAGACTAGAGGAACAGTTGATGAAGCTAGAATTTAGGCCACAGATCAGGAGGAGAATACACAAATTGCCTTGGGAACCTCCAAACTCAAATTATCTGGACCCTAGGATCGCAGTGGCTTGGTGTAAGAATTGGGGAATGGGGGTGGGGGCCCCAAACAAAACCCTGCAGGAGTTTGCCTGGGCTGATAAGGAATACGAATTTTAGCCACTCTTCAAGGGCAGGGTTCTGTGAAAAAGAACAGTATGGTCTGGGGACGATGGATAAAATGTGAGCCATACTTTCCCTCCATCTGAGGAAGAGGCAGCAAGTCTTAGCAAACCATTATCTATGAAAAGATAAACCTGGAGATCATATAAGGCAGAGCTAAGACAGTTGTCCTATGGAAAAACCTACTTTAAAATATTTCAGATATCAAAATTCTAGCTCTATGATTTGTTTTGAATTTTGTTTTTCACTGCAAGAGGGTAAGTGGGTGGGAATTTGTCAGCATTCTGCCAGGCAAATTCAGTTTACTGAAAACATCTGGATTCTCTTAGCTATTGTATGCGAAGTCTGATTATATTGGTGTGGTTTTGTTGTTTTTTTGTTGGCTTGAACTCTGGGCCTGGACACTGTCCTTGAGCTCTTCAGCTCAAGGTGAGTGCTCTACCACTCACAGTGCCACAGTAGCCACAGTGCCACTTCTGGTTTTCTGGTGGTTAATTGGAGATAAGAGTCTCATGGGGAACCCCCGTCCGTCCTCCGCCGCCCACTCGGGACACAGAACATCCAGTCATGGATAAAAATGAGCTGGTGCAGAAGGCCAAACTGGCCGAGCAGGCTGAGCGATATGATGACATGGCAGCCTGCATGAAGTCTGTAACTGAGCAAGGAGGTGAATTATCTAATGAGGAAAGGAATCTTCTCTCAGTTGCTTACAAAAATGTTGTAGGAGCCCGTAGGTCATCTTGGAGAGTCGTTTCAAGTATTGAGCAAAAAACGGAAGGTGCTGAGAAAAAACAGCAGATGGCCCAAGAATACAGAGAGAAAATTGAGACCGAGCTAAGAGATATCTGCAATGATGTACTATGAGAGATAGAAATAGGGAAGAAATTGAGACAAAGGTAGCCAGTGGCTGTTCCAGCTGAAAGAGGTAGGATAAATGTTGCTACGTTTTTTTGCCACCCCTTAGTTACTGAAGGAACGGGCTAGGCGGCTGCTACAGTAATAGAAAGAGAGGCATTTCTAGGAAATTATAGGTTACATTTCCAGAAAAATACTTTTAGAAAGTTTTCTTGTTTTGTAAAAATATGTAGATATACCTGTTTTATTATACAACTGACAACTAAAAAATGAAGGTATATGACATCTCCACGCAAAATTCTAGTTAATTTTTCCTATTGATATAGAAATGTCTATTACAAATCCTGTCATTATTTGTAGATTTAAGTGAGATTTGTATCCTAATAACAAAGGTTTTCATAATTCGTGGCATATAATTCAGATCTTTTGTCTATATAAAGAATAATGACCTTATCACATGTAAGTGTAATATAACTTCTAATATTTAGGCCAGAGTTCATCTACATTAATAAGTTCAAAAGACTCAAGAGGCCTAATAGCTAAAAATAATCCTTTTTGTTTTTTGTTTTTTGGGGGTCCGGTTGTGGGGCCTGAACTCTGGGCCTGGGCGCTGTCCCTCAGCTCTTCAGCTCAAGGCTAGCGCTCTACCACTTGAGCCACAGCACCACTTCCGGCTTTTTTCTTTTTGCTTATGTGGTGCTGAGGAATCGAACCCACGGCCTCATGCATGCAATGCAAGTGTTCTACCATTGAGCCACTTTCCCAGCCCCAATAATCCTTTTTATAAGACCTTATTAATAGGAAATATGTTTCAAGGTTTTTAACTAAAAAATTAGGGCTGGGAAGGTGGCTCAGTGGTAGAGCGCTTGCCTTGCAAGCATGAGGCCCTGGGTTCAATTCCTCAGTACCACATAAGCAAAAAGAAAAAAGCCGGAAGTGGCGTTGTGGCTCAAGTGGTAGAGCACTAGCCTTGAGCTGAAGAGCTGAGGGACAGAGTGCCCAGGCCTAGAGTTCAGGCCCCATGACCGGACCCAAAAAAAAAAAAAAATATTTATTTATTTTTGTCAGTTGTGGGGCCTGAATTCTGGCCCTGGGTACTGTCCCTCAGCTTTTCAGCTCAAGGGTATAGCATTCTACCACTTAAGCCACAGTGCCACTTCTGGCTTTTTCTGCTCATGTGGTGCTGAGGAATTGAACCCAAGGCCTCATGCATGCAAAGCAAGCATTCTACCACTGAGCCACCTTCCGAGCACCCTAAAAAAATTTTTTTTTTAATGAATTTAGCTTTAAGTTAAGGGTGGTTAACTTACCAATCTTCATCAGCTAATAGCCTTAAAGCTTCTGTTAGTGCTATTTCTGGTTTGGAAAATGGCCGTAGTTCCAAGGAATCTATTATTTCTGGACTGTGCGTGATGGAAGTTATCCTTTCTTTGTACTGTGGAATGACTCCAGTAGATGCTTCACCTAAAACAAAATATATTAAATAAAGAATGAGAGAACCTTGACATAAAGAATACAAATGCCACTGGGAAAAAAACGAGGGAGGAGGTAACCATGTTTGACAAGAAATGTACTTACTACCTTACATATGTAACTGTAAACCCTATGTACACATCACCTTGACAATAAAATTAAATTTAAATAAAATAAGCTGGGCACCGGTGGCTTGCGCCTGTAATCCTAGCTACTCAGGAGGCTGAGATCTGAGGATCACAGTTCAAAGCCAATAAACCAATAGAAAAATGGAAGTGGCTCAAGTGGTAGAGTGCTCAGTTTGAGCTGAAGAGCTGAAGGACAGCACTCAAACCCAGAATTCAAGCCCCCTGACCGACAAAAATATGAATAAATGAAATAAAAGAATACAAATGCAATTCCAACTACTGGTGCTATTACTATTTCTTAGAGAAAGTGGCAGTACTAGTTTATTCTTCAGGGAATACCCAAATCAAAGATATTCACAACCATACAATTTATATTCAAAATTATATATTCCATCTAATATAAATATGTAAGTACCTCAAAAAGAGCAAAATCAAGCTAGGTGCTGCCTATCATAGCTACTGAGGAGGCTGAGTATCATCAGGATCTGAGGATAGTGGTTCAAAGCCTGCCCAGGCAGGAAAATTTGTGAGATTCTAATAAACAACCCCCTCTACCACCAAGAAAAGGAGCAAAAGAAAGAAATATGATCCTATTTTGTAAAAATGTGTAGGTATACCTTGCTCATGTAATTGTAACTCCTCTGTACAGTATTTTTACAGTAACTGAGAATTACAATATGAGAGTACATGGCACCTATATAAAACTCTAGTTGATTTTCTCTATTGGCTGAGTGTTAATAATCCCTTACACATCCTAAGATTGTGTACAGAGCAATATTTCTTCCATAATCTGATATTTGCTAAGTGTTTATCAGATGTAAAGTGCTGTCTTGGATAAAAGGGAAACAGTCACTGTCCTAGAATGTTCAAGATAAAGCCGCAAGAGCATGACAGAATGAGAAAATCAATACTTTATGAGAGAAAAATCAATATTTATAATAGAGTTACTGAGTTTTGCAAATTCTAGTTTATAAGTCAAAATAGCCTGTTTTGTTTTTTTTTTTGTCTGTCATAGGGCTTGAACTCTGGGTCTAGCTGCTGTCCCTGAGCTCTTCAGCTCAAGGTGAGTGGTCTACCTCTTGAGTGAAAAAGCAATCATATTACTCTATTTTTAGAATACTACTAAACCAAAAAAAACACCAAAAATCCAGTCCTACTTACTTTCTGATGTCATTTTCTCAGTATGTTTCATTCGATCCCATGGATTCTGCTCTTTCTTTTCATAGTCTTTAACATCAAAAAGATCTTTTTCTTCTTTTCTTTTTTGTCTCATCTTTTCATAAGTAGATTTTGAAATAGAAACTTTAGTCTGCATGAAAAAGTTGAAATATCCAAAAAGTATTCAAGATGTTTGACATATAAAGTATTTCCATCTCAGATAACT
Organism: Dipodomys ordii; assembly: GCF_000151885.1. Lineage (NCBI taxonomy): Eukaryota > Metazoa > Chordata > Mammalia > Rodentia > Heteromyidae > Dipodomys > Dipodomys ordii. Next base: position 10,222,200 of record NW_012267232.1, read on the forward strand.
GTACATGTGTACATTAAATATCTAAGCACCAATGGCTTACACTATAATCCTATCCCAGGAGGATGAAATCTGAGGATAGAGATTTGAAGATTTGAAGCCAGCTGGCCAGGAGGTAAGACTCTTACCTCCAATTAGCCATCAAAAAGCTGGAAGTGGAGCTTAAATGACAGAGTGCCAACTTTGAGCATGATGCTATGGGACAGTTCCCAAGCCCCAAGTTTAAGCCCACACACACACAGACACACACACACAAAACTATACAAAACAAAACTTTTTTAGAATCCTAAAATCTAACAGGAAATGAAATCATTACCCGAGGATATCAGCCTGCGATGACATGAAGATATACTAGAAAACTGTTTAATATATACACATAAACATATAAAAAGTATATTACACACTATAGTGATATAGTTACATAGTTCACTATATAGTAACATAGTTTACTATATAGTGACATAGGTCACTCTATATCACTATATAATATACTTTACAAATTTATTTAGTGGGAAAGGAGAATAATCTACTATTCAAATGATTAATAATAAGACATTACAATTACATTGGGAAGATTTGTTTAAAAATTTATTGGGGGGAAAGCAGTGTTTGATACACAGTTGTGCTATTTAGAACAGGCTAGCCTTGTATTCTTCCTGCTTCAACCTTGAAAGTGTTGGGATTAAAAGCATAATATATTTTGTCTGATCAAATTTAAAATTTTTAATCAAAATACTCTTAATACCTCATTATCTAACATATTATTGACTTTTTTTTTTTTTTGGTCGGTCGGGGGGCTTGAACTCTGGGCCTGGGCGCTGTCCCTCAGCTCTTCAGCTCAACGCGAGTGCTCTACCACTTGAGCTACAGCGCCACTTCCCGTTTTCTGGTTGTTTATTGGAGAGAGGAGTCTCACAGTCTTTCCTGCCCGGGCTGGCTTTGAACCGTGATCCTCAAATCTCAGCCTCCTGAGTAGCGAGGATTACAGGCGTGAGCCACCAGCGCCTGGCTTGACTTAAATTTTTACAAGTGATTAGTGAGTAACCTTACATTTTTGTCATTTTCAACATCAAGATATGATGGAATACTGTGTTGAACTGCTCTTCCATAAACCCCTGTTGGTGGATCAATACTTGGTTTAACTGAAAACGTATCCCCATTTTCTGCAGGAGGTATCACAGGTTGGTTGCAAGTTACTGGTGCTGAATTTGAACTTCCAAATACACCTGCAATGAACCAATCATCATATAGTCATTAAGTGTTTATGTGATGCTATTGTGGAGACTTTAAAACAATGCTCTTATATTAAAGAAGCAATCAATTTTATAAGAACAACAACTTAGGTAATTATAAAATAGATACCCTAATAAATAAAAAAGAGTAGGAACTACACCATGACCATAGAAAAATTCATAGGAATGCTTGTGTGAATTGGATGTTTACAATCATTTCAAGGAACACAGATTCGAGTAGGAACTAAAAGACATAATGGATTTGGATGGACAAAGCAGGAAAGAGGAAATGCTATAAGGTTAGGATATTTATGTGCAGAGTTAAACAAGTGTAAAATGTTACTACTGGATATAAGGCTAACAGAAGAGTAGAAAAAGAGCAAAAGATATGAGCCAGGCTGGGAATGTATCTTAGTGGTAGAGTGCTTGCCTTGCATGCATGAAACCCTGGGTTTGATTCCTCAGTACCATATAAACAGAAAAAGCCAGAATTGGTGCTGTGGTAGAGTACCAGCCTTGAGCAAAAGAAGCTCAGGGACAGTGCCCTGGCTCTGAGTTCAAGCCCTAGGACTGGCAAAAAAGAAAAAACAAAAAGATATGAGCTAATGAGGATAGAATATTAAATTAACCTAATGGGTTTATCAAGAAGCTGGAAACAATTCCCAAAAATTTTATTCTACTCTATTTTAAAAAAAGATGCATGTTTCAAAGTATACCACAAAATAATTCTACAGTAAAAATTTAATTTAAAAAGAGATATGCAATTATGGTGTTCAAAAGTTTCCTTATCCCCATCTATATGTACCTAGAGTTCATTCTGATTTGTCTTTTTATGGGAGATAATAAATTCCATATTGCTATATTAATTATTAAAGCTGATAAGTAAAAACTACCTTTTGAATTTAAACTACTCAAATTATCTTAGAAGTACCTCAACTATCTCTGTCACATAATACATCTTTTGTTCTGTTAGAGGATAGAAATGCAAACATAAGTATTCTCTTCTAATTTTTTCAACTTAAAAACAAGCTTTACTTATATGTAAAAAGAACATATAGGACTTAAAAGTTAATGACTTTGAAATACCTTTTCCAACAACAACTACAGAGTCCTCTGATAAAGTATTTGTAGATGTGAAGTCAAAACTGGAAATCTGTTGTAAATTTGATGATTTTGCAAATCCTAAAAGAAAAAGAAACTCCACATTTAAAAATGTTTACTTATTGCAAGTATTTTAGGGTATTATAATAGTCTTTTAAAATTAAAGAATTAGTTCATACAAAGAGCTTATAATTTAATCACATGTGCCAATTAACTCAATAAGTATTTGTAATTAGAAATCAACCATACAACAGGTACTAAAGAGAACAGAAGTTTTCTTCCCTTAAAGGAGTTTACATATAATAGGATAAAAGAAGAAATATAGAATGATAATCAGAGCACAAAAGGTAATCATGAAGGAAATAATTTGACATCCAAAAACAGTGCAAGTCAAACTCACAGCAATCTGTACTTAGCTAGATTAACTTCATCTCAGTTTCTCACTATTTATTCACTTTTCTACTAGGCAGTAAGATCCATATAGGATGAGATTTTGCTCTAGTTTTGACATTTTTTTCCAGAACTAGTGCAGCATTTGGCACAGAATAACTTTTCAAAAAAAATACATGTTAGATGTATCAAAGCAGAAAAGTTAAAAACAAAATATAATTTTAATTTTTATTTATATATATATTTTTTGTCAGTTGTGGGGCTTGAATTCTGGGCCTGGGCACTGTCCCTCAGCTCTTCAGCTCAAGGCTAGTGCTCTACCACTTGAGCCACAGCACCACTTCCAGCTTTTTCTGCTTTTGTGGTGCTAGGAATCAAATCATGCATGCGAGACAAACACTCTACCACTGAGCCACCTTCCCAGCCCACAAAATATAATTTATGGCTATGAAAAAAGTAGCTTACTGCTTTTTAAAACTTTAATAAACTGACTTTAAAAAATTAAGTAGATTGATTTGTTAACCTGTAAGACGGATATTCTGGCTTTGTGTGACATAGAAGACATTAAAGCAAAAAACAAAGACAACATAAAAAACAAAAACACAGGACTGGGAAGGTAGTTCAGTGGTAGAGCGCTTGCCTTGCATGCATGAGGCCCTGGGTTCGATTCCTCAGCACCACATAAGCAAAAAGAAAAATGCCGGAAGTAGTGCTGTGGCTCAAGTGGTAGAGTGCTAGCCTTGAGCTGAAGATCTGAGGGACAGCGCCCAGGCCCCACGACCGGACCCAAAAACAAAAATAAAAACAAAAACACATGTAGATAGTTACTTCATATTTCTTCAGTATAATTTGGAATAATCAACAATAGTATGTACTCTTTTAGCATTCACTAATAGAAGCACTACACTGTCCCCAAAAATATTCTATGGCAAAGGGATGTCAAATCTCAGTAAATGAAAACATCTGCTGAATAGTCCACAAACAAAATCTACACATGTGCTATCAAGAGATGACTAATTAGAAAAGTAAACTTCATTTATTGCTCATTGTATCAGTGCTAATAGAAAAATGTTTAAATATTTAAATGTGTAAATATTTAAATATACAAATATCCTGATATTACTAATTCATTCAAATACAGAAAAACTAATTTATGATTATTAACACTCCAACCATTCATTTTTACTCACCTTTTCAAGTCATTAATTAGGCTCTATGATATTATGTACAAAATGAGCAGGTTCAAAGAAGCCAAGAGAGGCTAGGAAGGGGATGGTACTGAAAACTAATTTAAAAAAATACTGAGATGTTACAAAATGAACCCATTTGGCACACAATGCCAATATTTCTTTTTGAGAGTCTTTCACTTCTGTTTAGCATTTCACTTATTATTCACTTTAATCTATTTGAGGATATTTTTGTAGTTATAGTTATCTTTTATTAGTAGTATATTAAATCTACAAATAGTGGGGGTTTTCATTGTTTGGTTGTATTGGGTTTGAACACAGGTTTGAATCTATTAGGCAGATACCCTACCACTTGAGCCAATGCCTTCAGCCCTCAAAATACTGGGTTTCATTATGGCATTTTCATGAGTACAGGGTACTTTGATCATGTCTCACACGTTTTGAATGAATACACCCAAGATTACACTTTTAGTTTTCATTGGATAATCATCATTCCATTTTTTTCATAGTCATTTGAGTGAAATCCTACAAAAAGCATACTAAAAATATAAAGACATTAGTACTGTTTCTTTAAGAAAGTACAATATGGCCATGTGCTGGTATCTCACACCTGTAATCCTAGCTATTTGTCAGGATGAGGTCTGAGGATTACAGTTCAAAACCAGTCCAGCAAAGTCTATAAGGCTCTTACTTCCCATTACCTACCAAAAGAGACAGAAATGGAGCTGTGACTCAAATGGTAGAGAGCTAGCTTTGAGCACAAAAGCTCAAGGACGGTGTCCAGGCCAAGTTCAATCCCCAGGACCAGTACACCCCCCTCCCCCCAAAAAAAGTATAGTAAGAGCTGGGTGTTGGTAGTTCACATCTATAATCCTAGCTACTCAGGAGGCTGAGATCTAAGGACCATGGGTCATCCTGAGCAGGAAAAAGCTGTGTGGCTCTTATCTCTAATTAGCCATCAAAAAGCCAGAAGTAGAACTGAGGATTCAAGCTGAAGCACACTGCCTTCAGCACAAAAGCTCAGGGAACAGTGACTAGGCCCTAAATTCAAGCCTTAGATCCAGCACACAGGAAAAAAAAAGTGTATAGCTAACTAGAACATATATTAAGGGCAAAAAATGGAGGAAAAAAATCATGTAGCAAAGTTTTGAGAAAGGGTAAATGAAGGCCCAAATCACAAAGAGTTACAACTGGTAAGATGGACCACTGCCTAAACTTAGACAACAGGAAAAAAGAGGACAAAAAAAAAAAAGTTATGGAAGCCTGGCGCCGGTGGCTCATGCCTGTAATCCTAGCTACTCAAGAGGCTGAGATCTGAGCTTGTGTTTTAAAGCCAGCCCGGGCAGGAAAGTCCGTGAGGCTCTTATTGTGAATAAATCATTCAAAAACTGGAAGTGGTGAGCTCAAGTGGTAGAATGCTAGCCTTGAGCTGAAGAGCTGAGGTACAGTGCCCAGGCCAAGAGTTCAAGCCCCACGACTGACAAGAAAAAAAAAAAGAAGTTATAGAATTATAACTATGAAAATAGCAATGCTGGGGCTGAGAAGGTAGCTCAGTGGTAGAGCGCTTGCATTGCATGCATGAGGCCCTGGGTTCGATTGCCCAGCACCACATAAGCAAAAAGAAAAAAAGCCGGAAGTGGTGCTATGGCTCAGGTGGTAGAGTGGTAGCCTTGAGCTGAAGAGCCGAGGGACAGTGCCCAGGCCCAGAGTTCAGGCCCCAAGACCGGACCCAAAAAAGAAAAAGAAAAAGAAAATAGTAATGCTAGCAGTTCTGGAAAGAAAAGTAAGGTTGGTTTTGAATGTTTGCTGCTCTTGTTGCTGAGATAGAGCTAGTAGGCATTTGGTTGACAATTGGAAATTCTGATGGTAAAGTAATTTTCTGGAGTACAATTAAATGCTAATCAAGAGATGTACACATGCCCAACATCCACTGAGAGGCTGAAGGATGGAGAATAAGGCCAACTTGGGCATTATCTCAAAACAAATCAAACAAAAAAAAACAACAAAAACAAGGTTGCAAATATGGAGTCTGCTATCCAAAATGGATGCTCCTAGCAGCAAAGGAACCTATTTAACTATTAGTATACGGATTACTTAAGAAAAATACTATTGTCCTTGATTTTGGGGGGGAGAAGGGAGGGGCCGGGGTCGGTAATGGGGCTTGAACTTGGGGCCTGGGAACTGACTGTTCCTGAGCTCTTTTGTTCAAGGTTAGCTAGTACTCCACCACTTTAAGCCACAGCCACTTCCAGTTTCTGGTGGTTAACTGGCCCTAAGAGTCTCATGGACTTTCCTCCCTGGGTGGCTTTGAACCCTGATCCTCAGATCTCAACCTCCTATGTCGCTAGGATTACAGGCATGAGCTACCAGCACCTAGCTTTGATTTTTATTACATGAGGAAGAAAATAAGTGAATATTCATTTTTTCATTTATGTGATCAACTTATTGCTGCCTCACAGAACACATACTAAATTATATCACAGATTAAGTTTTAAGAAATTTACAAATAAAAAAAAAAGTAAAAGCCCCATCATCAAGTTGGGTAACTTATACAAAAAAAGAAAAATCCATATCCTAACATGCCTTACTGGCATGAGTTAAGATAACCAAGAATAAAAAAATATAAAAGTTGATTTTTCTTTTCTTCTCAAGATGGAGTCTTGCAAAGTAGCTACTTAGTGAACTGTCTTGTAGTACTATTGCTTTTGCCTTCCAAGTGCTGAGATTATAGGTACAATCCACCTAATCCACCATACTGGGCCAGAAAGTTATTAGCTTTTGATTACCACAGTTGCCACAACCATACCCCCACACACATACAACCCACATAAAACAACTCTTACTGATTTTGGAATTTCTATTTAGTATATTTAGTTATCTATTTGTGCACTTCAAAAATCACTTCTTTTTAGCTCAGTGGTAGAGTACTTACTCAGAACATGGGCAAGGGTCTAGGTTTCATCACCAACTCAAGAAAACAAAGAATAACAACAACAACAACAACAACACACACACACACCCACACACACACAAAATGTCATAAATCATTTTGTTTTTCCCTAACAGAAAAATTTAAAGTGCAGCTATGATATGATTGCCTCAATTCCATTTTAGTGGTGAAATGTCTTCTTTTTAAAGAAATCTTGAGCTTTTGTGCATGTCCTTGGGATAGAAGTCAGTAGGGATTCCCAGTTTTGACTCATGGCCAGTCTTTTTCATTGCCTGCCTAAACTAACACACAAACCCAAGAATTCTCCTGTTCCCTAAAATTAACAGCACAACAGAAGGTAAGTTGAAAATTTTCAAATCTGAGACTTCTACTACCTTTTCTTTATTGGCACAATTAAATTAGGGAAGAGTCTAACTTAAAGAGATATTAAATCTTAAAAATTAATCTGTCATGAAATTTACTAACCTTTTTTATGCTTATAATGTCTTGGGTATTCCTTATTTTGTATTTTTAAAGCACTAGATGAAATGTCATGTGACCTATCATCTTCAAAATCACCACATCCAAACCCATAGTTCATACGTTGACCAATTATGCTTACATTGGATGTTATAATCTCTATAAAATAAAATAAATATTTGAATAATTTAGATAACATTATGTAATAGGTACACATCTACCCTCCAAATCTATCTTTCTAACCTTGTAAAAAGGTTAATATATTTAAAGATATAATGTGATAGTAATTTTAAAGCTTTATTCAATTCTATATTGTGCTTTTTTATCTAATGGATAAAAATCATAAATTACAGTATAGCATTTCTTAAAATAGGCTTTAAAATTTCAATGCAATAGAAAATGTAATGTTTGGAAAGATAATTAAATATATGTTTAAGCCAGGTCTAGTGGCACACACCTGTTATCCCAGCACTCAGGCAGAAGGATGGAGAGTTGGAGGCCAGCTTGGGTTACATAGGGAGTTCCAGACAAAGCTGGAAAATAGGCTGATAAACAAAAGAATTTAAAGTTTAAATGATACTTTTAACTTGAAAAAGTTTTAATCCAGGATTTAAAACTATAGTCTTAGAGGCCTGATTTCTTCATTCCTTCCTTTTTTCCCCCCTACTTCCATGTAATGTGTTATACTATCTGGCTGGTGGTTGTACATTATATAGTGATTAAGAACGTAGCATTTGCTTCCCTGGCTTTAAGTTATAGCCCTGCCACTTAAACTACTGAGAGAACCTAAGGATAAAAGTAGAATCTTTTTCACAAGAGTCATCTGGATTAAATTAAGAAAAATGTACATAAAGGCTTAGCACAGTGCCTAGCACTCAAAAATGCCAATGTATTATTATTATTATTTTTTTGTCAGTCATGGAGCTTGAACTCTGGGCCTGAATGCTGTTCCTCAGCAATTCAGCTCAAAGCTGACTTAAATGTTTAATTAAAGCAAAGTTTTATTGTTATATTGTATGCCCAATAGATAACAAGAAAATTGATCTGGATTTAAATGTGTAAATTGATCATCTTATAATAATATTTTGTACCTAGTGTAACTATAAAATGACTACTAGGGCTGGGAAGGTGGCTCAGTGGTAGAGCACTTGCCTTGCATGCCTGAGGCCCTGGGTTCGATTCCTCAGCATCACATAAGCAAAAAGAAAAAAGCCAGAAGTGGCGCTGTGGCTCAAGTGGTAGAGCGCTAGCCTTGAGCTGAAGAGCTGAGGGACAGCGCCCAGGCCCAGAGTTCAGGCCCCACGACTGGACCAAAAAAAAAAATAAATAAATAAAATAAAATGACTACTAAATGAGAAAATCCTAAATAATATGAGTCATTATTTTTTTAACATAGCTCCTATGTAAACCATCAACAATAATAGTATATTTTGTTTTCAATAATGTATTTTAATAATAAACAGGATGGTAAAAAGAGGAGCTTGTTGATGGCAGCTGGATTAGAAAGAACTAAAATAAAAGGTATTAGTTCATAAAGAAAATTTTCAAATACATATCTGATATTAAATTATATTTCCATAAGTAATATGGATTTCTTTTTAGATTCTTAAAGTTTTCATAACTAATCAATTATAGTAAAGTTTATTGGCCTTGAGCAGAAATGCTTGCTAATAATATAAAACACTAACCTAATGGCATAGGAAAAGTTTACTATTGTATCATTCAGGAAATATAGCATAATTCACAGTACTAGTTGTAGATGCACAATAACCTTGATTAGAAACATTATTGCAAAGATAGTCTAGATTAATAATTTTTAAATAATCAATATTTTCTTTCAATAATCTTTATCCTGAGCATTATCATGTTCATGTTTCAGTAATTAATCCACAATAAACTTGTGAGAATCATCTGAGTACTGTAAACCAAACCTCAAATTATGAAAGCTAAATCATTAGCAATTTAATAGTTTTATAGAATGTTAAATTTAATTAAGAATATCTATAGTGAATTCAGTAATTGTAATCCTGAAACTTGATTCATTAACATACCTAAATGACTTTTCAAAAGTCCAGATTTCTAACCATAAAGATTTACCAGGTATGAGATGATACCCTAGAATCTTCAGGCTACACATACCCACCCAGGTAATACTAGGTAAGTTTAGAAAATAGTAAATATTAGACAAATTTGGAAGAATAGTTATTACATTCAGAAATATATATTAAGTTCAATTACTGCTAAAATTTAATTCCTTAAATCATCCAACTAGTATCAAAGATGATTTCAAATTTGGTTTTAAATTTACTTTTTTTTTTTTTGGGGGGGCCAGTCATGGGGCCTGAGCTCCGGGCCTGGGCGCTGTCCCTCAGCTCTTTAGCTCAAGGCTAGCAATCTACCACTTGAGCCACAGTGCCACTTCTGGCTTTTTCTGCTTATGTGGTGCTGAGGAATTGAACCCAGGGCCTCACGCATGCAAGGCAAGCACTCTACCACTGAGCCACCTTCCCAGCTCCTAAATTTATTTATTTATTTTTTGGTCATGGGCCTGAATTCTGGGCCTGGGTGCTGTCCCTTATAGCTCTTCAGCTCAAAGCTAGCATTCTACCACTTGAGCCACAGCACCACTTCCTGCTTTTTTCTTTTTGCTTATGTGGTGCTGAGGAATCGAGCCCAGGGCCTCATGCATGCAAACAAGCACTCTACCACTGAGCCACCTTCCTAGCCCCTAAATTTACTTTTTCTAGTTCTAAAGATATTCTTCCAGCCGGGCACCGGTGGCTCACACCTATATGCCTAGCTATTCAGGAGGCTGAGATCCGAGATTGCAGTTCAAAGCCAGCCCGGGCAGGAAAGTCCATGAGACTCTTATCTCCAATTAACCACAGAAAACCAAAGTAGCACGGGTGCTAGCCTTGAGCTGAACAGCTCAGCGACAGTGCCCCAGGCCCAGAGTTCAAGCTCCACAACAAACAAAAACAAAACAAAAGCAAGATATTCTTCCAAAAGAGAATTCTTTTTATAAGCTAAGGAAAAACTGAGAAGGTTCAGTAGGTAAGAAATGAGAAGAGTAGGCACTACAGATGTGCCAGTTACATTTAAGAGAAGAAACTAAGAAAAACAGATTAAAATTACTAGCAAACTTGTATAGGCCTATTGCAGAGTCTGCACTTTCCATCTTCAAGTGTAATTTGAATTCCCTGATAATAAAAACTCTACCACACACAAAAATTATGGTGGGAGGGGAAACAAAGGAGGAGGCTACAATGCTTGATAAGAAATGTACTCATTATCTTGCCCATGTAATTATAACCCCTATGTACAGTATTTTCACAATAAAAAAATTATGGTGGGGTTGATATTGAAGAAACAGGGAAAGTGATAAGAGGAGCGAAACTGGAATATATAGTGGAATTATCTATGAAGATGTAATAATGAAATCCCCACATGTGTGACTAACATAACAATCAAGTGTATGTACAGATTTTTTTATTGTGAAAATACTGTACAGAGGAGTTACAATTACATGGGAAAGATGATGAGTACATTTCTTATCAAGCATTATTGCCTCCTCCTTTGTTTCCCCTTGCTATCCCTTCCCATTTCCCTCCTCCCTTCCCCCCCCTACAGATTTTTAGAAGGCAATTATAATGTAAAGTAGCCTTGAAGCTGATGTCACTTTGACATGGAGATCATGCAAAAATAAACATAATACTGTTATAATTTGTTCAAAATTCAATTTTGTGTTACTAATCATACAGAGAAGAGCATGCAAAAATCCAACGCTAAATAGATCAGTCATAGCATTTTTCAAAATGATTACTGAAACTGTGAACCCTATTTCCTGAGAAGCAATGTTATAAAATTAAGACTTCCAGGGCTGGGAAGGTGGCTCAGTGGTAGAGCGCTTGCCTTACATGCCTGAGGCCCTGGGTTTGATTCTTCAGCACCACATAAACAAAAAGAAAAAGCCAGAGGTGGTGCTGTGGCTCAAGTGGTAGAGCGCTAGCCTTGAGCTGAAGAGCTGAGGGACAGCGCTCAGGCCCAGAGTTCA
>NW_012267232.1:10235519-10241152 GCF_000151885.1 Dipodomys ordii
TCAGCTCAAGGCTAGCACTCTACCACTTGAGCCACAGCGCCACTTCCAGCTTTTTTCTTTTTGCTTATGTGTGCTGAGGAATTGAACCCAGGGCCTCATGCATGCAAGGCAAGCGCCCTACTACTGAGCCACCTTCCCAGCCCCGCATTTTAAAAAAATATTGATGAAAGAAAAAAACTTATCTAAAATGGTGGTTTTCAACAATTTCCCTCCTCAATCCACCTGATAAGAGCCTTGCATCAATCAGGTAGCAGCAGCTAATTTTTGCATGATTTTTAGGGCAGGCAGCAAACTAACTAAACATAATTCTGCTAAAACGTGGAACTTAAAGAGGAAATTCTAAATTCAATACAGGAGATTCAGTCCATAAATGAGGATATGAGCATATTATTTCAGTGAAATAATAGAGGAAATACAGAATCCTAAATGTTACAAGATAAACTTCTCTTACCAAATGTGTTTGAAAATTTTTTAAGGATGGTGCAACTTTAGGACTATACAAGACAAAATTTCATCTTCATTATAGGTCTAAAAGCTAAATACATGTTTTGAGTCTTCATGGGAACAGTTACTTTACCAAAGTCATTTCAAATTCACTTTGTAAATCTATTCTATTTTTACTTAGTTCATTACAATAGGGATTTCCTCCAAAAATTTTCCAAGTTCAAAGTTGCTGTTTAAGTTAAAAAATATGAAGAAAGCTGGGCGCCGGTGGCTCGCACCTGTAATCCTAGCTACTCAGGAGGCTGAGATTTGAGGACTGAGGTTCAAAGCCAACCCAGGCAGTAAAGTCAGAGAGAGTCTTATCTCCAATAATCCACCAGAAAACTGGAAGTGGAGTTGTGGCTCAAGTGGTAGAGCACTAGTCTTGAACTGAAGAGCTGAGGGTCAGTGCCTGGTCCAGAGTTCAAGCCCAAAGACCAACAAAAACAACAATAATCTCTCTCTCTCTCTGTTTTATATGTGTGTGTGTGTGTGTGTGTGTATGTGTATGTATATATATAGATATATACATACATATACATATATATATATATATATATATGAAGGAGAAAATTATGGAACAAACATCTAAGAATGGCACAAAAACTGCAGTTTAATTCTAGGACTTGCTAAAATAAAATGCCTCCTCAGAGGATCTCTGACTAAATTTGTCAGAGGTACTAATTCACTAAAGTGAGAGTAATTTTAATTTAGTTTTTAAGTATTTACTAATAGCAGTATATAAACAAGGTTCAAGATGAAATGAAAGGAAAATAAAATCAAAAGAATACCACCAAATATTAGAAATAATGGGAAACAACCGTAACTGATAAAAAGTACAAAATTATACAATTTTGGAAAACTTTAGTAATTATATCTGTCTATACCATAACACCTCTACTCCTGGATATTTGTCCAATATAAAGAGAAAATGGATTTCCTCAATCATATATCAGGATAACAAAGATGACCAGAATCAGATTAGGATCAACTTTTAAGACTGAGAGGTTGTAAAGGCAAACTGAAAAATTGACTTAATTGTTACACTTAAAAAAATAATTCTATTGAGATTGGGGAGCCAGGGCTCTAATTCCAGTCCTACTATAGGCAAGAAAGAGCTAGGATATGGAGTCCTGAGTTTCTGTATGATAATGAAAATAACATGATGTAAGATACAGTGGGATAACAGCGAGGTAAACATCCATGAATTAGAGGTAATTGGAGCTGTTCAGCTGTTCTAGGTTGCAGTTGGAGTTCTGTTCTCTCCAAATCCAAACTGAGGCTAAGCAAGGTAATCTGGATAAACTTCCCCACTGTCTCTTTTGTTTGTTTTTGCCAGTCCTGTGGTTTGAACACAGGGTCTGGGACACTATCTCTGAGCTTCTTTTGCTTACGGCTAGTGCTCTACCACTTGAGCCACAGCACCACTTCCAATTTTTCTGTTTATGTGATACTGAGAAATTGAACCCAGGCTTCATGCATGCTAGGCAAGCACACAACCATTAAGCTACATTCCCAATCCTTTAACATTTTAAACACTAGAAATGATTTTAAATCTTTTCCAAATATGTTTTAGAGGTCTAGATCACAATTTTTTTTAACATGGCAAAGAAATTAAATACATTGTTCTCTTCCCCTGGGGAGTTGTCGACAGGGAAGAAGTCAACGATTCTTGGCTGTAAACTCCACTTTCGCTGTAAGAGCTGATGTTTGGAGAGGAAGATCGAGATGGAGAGTCCAAGGTCAAGTCAAGTTTCATTGCAGAATCAGGACTTTCAATATCAGAAGTACTGCCACTCAGTTTTGCTCTTTTCTTAGCAGCACTATTACGAAGAGATCTAAGAGAGCTCTGCATCTAAGAGACAAAACATTCATGAGATAATATATTTACAGTAGCAAAAGTTATACTTAGATTTTTAAACTCTATTAACTCTCGAGCTAGCTACTCCTCAGTATATATTTGTATGTATGTATACATGATATAACAGTACAGATATTATTGTGGGTATCAATAAATTATCTACTAGGTTATAACTCCTTCTGAGGAACATTCTGCTACTGTGTATTAAATACCATGTATTAAACACAGGACACAATGACGGAACATATTAATTTATCTAATCACTGAATCATTAAATCAGAAAGTAGCTATATCAGAGTATAAAGTCAGACAGGGAACTGTTAATCTTAGCTGACTGGTGTGATTATGAAACTACTTAAGTCTTCTAGGAGAAGATTAACAAAATCAGTAGCTTTCTAAAGTGTTATGCTGACTTACATTCAGCTTGCAAGTGTTTAGAGTAACAGATCAAGGTATATAACTTCAGAAGCCAAGTATTTTTAGAAATGCACAGTAGAAATTATTGCCAATTTAATATATTGAGTTTTGTTCACATTAAATACAGAATCATAAACAATTTTAATGTTTCAACTCATAAGGTTAAGCATTCAGTGAAAATAATGTCTTCAATTAATAAAAACTTTTTTAAGTTTTTAAGTCCTCATACTTCAAAGGTAAATTCAGTATACCCTTAATGAAAGTATGGTAGTGGAGTATAGAGAAAATCATAGGAACATGGAATTCAGTGAGTTGGGTTTGAATCCTAGCCCTATCACTCACTTTTTAATCCTTAGCAAGGTTGAGTCACTTACATAAACACACATAAATTCAAGCATAAAAAATAAGATATTGTTGTCGGGTGCCAGTGGCTCACACTTGTAATCCTAGCTAATCAGAAGGCTGAGATCTGAGGATCACAGTTCAAAACCAGCCCAGACAGGAAAGTCTGTGAGACTCTTACCTCCAGAAAACCAGAAGTGGAGCTTTGGCTCAAGTGGTAGAGCACTTGTCTTGAGCTCTGGGACAGTCCCAGGTTCAAGCTTCACAACTGACCCCCCCCAAAAAAAAGATACTGCTTTATTTAACTCAGGAAGCTAGTGTGTAAATTAAATGAACTAATGAAAATGAAACAAACGTTATCAAGTACCAAGAAAATTTCAATGTAAAAGAGAACTGAAAAAACTTGGATTAATACACTTTCTTTTATGGCAAAAGACAAGTATGGTCCATACAATGTATAATGACTTTCTTAAAATTAACTCGCATCAAAGAGGCTTAACAGGAAGTGGCGCTGTCAAGTGGTAGAGCGCTGGCCTTAGCTGAAGAGCTGAGGGACAGTGCCCAGGCCCAGAGTTCAAGCCCCACGACCGACCCCCCCCACAAAAAAAAAATCACATCTTTTGGGGCTGGGAAGGTGGATCAGTGGTAGAGTGCTTGCCTTGCATGCCCGAGGCCCTGGGTTCCATTCCTCAGCATCACATAAGCAAAAAGAAAAAAGCCGGAAGTGGTGCTGTGGCTCAAGTGGTAGAGTGCTAGCCTTGAGCTGAAGAGCTGAGGGGCAGCGCCCAGGCCCAGAGTTCAGGCCCCATGACCGGACCCCCCCAAAAAAGAGGCTTAACAGTGACCTCTAAACAAGTAAAAAATATCATATTTGCAACTAGAAGGCAAGATAGGCCATTTGAAACAATCATACAGGATGATTCAACAGTTGAACCATTTTCCTATTAAAAGTTTACAAGGATGAATATCTAAAAATAATAAATTCTTTTTTTCTTTTTTTGGGTCCGGTCTTGGGGCCTGAGCTCTGAGTCTGGGCGTTGTCCCTCAGCTCTTCAGCTCAAGGCTAGCACTCTACCACTTGAGCCACAGCAGCACTTCCAGCTTTTTTCTTTTTGCTTATATGGTGCTGAGGAATCGAACCCAAGGCCTCATGCATGCAAGGCAAGTGCTCTACCACTGAGCCACCTTCCCAGCCAAAATAATAAATTCTTTTTTTTATAGAGAAATACTGATTTTAATTAGAATAAGGTAAACTCCAGGCATCCGTTATCTTTTGGTCAAATAATAAATTCTTAAATGTTTACTACTAATTATAAAAAAGTCACCTTTCAATTATCTACTAAAAGAAAAAGAACTAGTATTAAGTTATATAAAAATAATTCAAAAATGTATAAATTCAAGTAAAATGTATCAGTCACACAGAAAAATGATATTCCTCTGTTTCTTCCCTTTAAATAAATCTTCCTAACCTCACGGAATACCATGTGTTGTGAGGGAGGGAGAAACAAGATTATGGATTTTATAAACAATTACAAGTTGGAAAGAATAATCATTGAATTTCATGTTTCACAAGTTAACTCTGTATTACTTACTATCAAAGATACTTCTTTTTTTTTTTTTTTGGGTCCGGTTGTGGGGCCTGAACTCTGGTCCTGGGCGCTGTTCCTCAGCTCTTCAGCTCAAGGCTAGCGCTCTACCACTTGAGCCACAGCGCCACTTCCGGCTTTTTTCTTTTTGCTTATGGGGTGCTGAGCAATCGAACCCAGGGCCTCATGCATGCAAGGCAAGTGCTCTACCACTGAGCCACCTTCCCAGCCCCCAAAGATACTTTTTAAGTGAGTACGCATTGTATCATTGAACAACTATAAGTATGTAATGTTTACATCTTAAAAACAGGCTTGAGACCATAAAACATCTTAACTGTTTACAGATTTAATGTAACTTTTGACATGTAAAATGATTAAATGGAAGCACCTATCAAAGTAGTACTCTGGATCCAAAGAAAGACAACTACATTCTTTTTCTGATATATGTCTAGAAGCATTAAGTGTCAACACTGTGATAACACACAGAGTGATCTAGCATTTAAATGTGTGTACATTATTTTAATTTAGTAAAAAAAGAACTACACATATGAACAAAGTTCAGACTCAAGAATGTTTACTGCAGCCAAAATCAAAACCAATTGTTACTATAAATTATATAAAAACAATATATTAATATAAAAATGACAGACACAAAACATAAATGAATCTGAAGACCAGTTGCCTCTGGTAAAGCTCAGAAAGAAACTGGACTGAGGAAGAAACTATGTAAAACTTTATCTTAAAAATAAGAAATAGCCGGGCGCTGGTGGCTCACGCCTGTAATCCTAGCTACTCAGGAGGCTGAGATCTGAGGATCGCGTTTCAAAGCCAGCCTGGGCAAGAGAGACTGTGAGACTCCTATCTCCAATAAACCACCAGAAAAACCGGAAGTGGTGCTGTAGCTCAAGTGGTAGAGCGCTCGCCTTGAGCTGAAGAGCTGAGGG
>NW_012267232.1:10241437-10288263 GCF_000151885.1 Dipodomys ordii
AAAAAAAAAAAAAAAGTTTTCTTTGGGGACTCCTTACTCTCCATTTCCTCACTCTGCCACATCCAAATGGAGAAACCTCTGGAAATATCAGGAAGTGGGGGTGTTCTTAAAAAATTATATACCTGATCTTGCAACGACCGCCAAAAAAAAAAAAAAAGAAATAAACATGACAAATTCTTCATTGAGTGTAATTAGTGCATTGATATATTGCTATATTATTATTCATATTTTTTAACTTAAAAAGGAAAGATACATGCAATTCTGGAAGGAAATTCAGTCTGTTACAGTAAATTATTCTAGGTAGTGAGATCTGATGTGATTAATTTTCCTTTCTGATAATTCACTGAATTTTCACATTGTCTATAATGAACATGAAATATTTTATAAATGAGAAAAAATGTTATGGGACACTTTCCTTAAGTAGCAACTATATTACAAAAATTATGTTTTTAAATTATTAAAATGATATATAGTTCTAACCTCTGCTTGATCGAAATCGTTATCTCTGAAATTTAATTCTGAAAGGTCAATTATAAAATTATCTTTTTCACTCTTCCAAATATCATCAGGCTCTTTCTTTTTTTGTCCCACTGTGCTTAAGTCAGCTTTATCAGGCAAAAGGCTGATTCCCCTTGGTATGGGAGGGACAGGCTTTGTCCCATTGAGGCCTCTTCGGGAAGATGGTGATCTCACCAAGGCAGGTGTAAGTTGAACTGGAGAAGGCTTTTCTTGATAATTTTCTCCTGAGCAAAAAATACAGGTTATTTTTTCCATAAAGTGTTTAGAATACAGTATTTTCAAGGCACATTCCATTTTATTAAAAATACTATTTAAAATGAGATAAAAGTATCAACATCATTTAATGAATATAACAAAAATTAACATGAAATTCTTTCACAATGCAAAAAACTATTATATACCAGGTTACACTGTACCTTATCATCATACATATCACCATGAACAATGTTTGTTATGATAAAAGTCCAAAATAAACATGAAGGGCTACTCTTCTGGTTTAATTACATAAGTAATATCTCAATAACTAATGTATGTGAAGCAATAATAATGGTCACTTGGGAAAGCAAGTCTCTACTTGAATGTTATTTTATTTATTTATGTTTTATAGTGCTGGGTAGCAAACTGAGAGCCTTATGGCTACTAGACAAGCCCTTTCCCACTGCGCCACAACCCTAGACCAAACAAAGTCTTAGCTCCTAATAAAGTATTATAGGAAAGGTAAAAAAAAAAATTAATAGGAGGCTGGGAAGGTGGCTCAGTGGTAGAGCGCTTGCCTTGCATGCATGAGGCCCTAGGTTCGATTCCTCAGCATCACATGAGCAAAAAGGAAAAAGCCGGAAGTGGTGCTGTGGCTCAAGTGGTAGAGCGCTAGCCTTGAGCTGAAGAGCTGAGGGACAGCGCCCAGGCCTAGAGTTCAGGCCCCACGACCGGACCCCCCCAAAAAAAAATTAATAGAAGGAAAAGAAAGTTCAATGTTAAAAGAAAGTGAAAGAATAAGAAATTGGCAGCCAGTGGCTCACATCTGTAATCTTAGCTTTTTAGAGGCTGAGATCTGAGGATTGAGGTTCAAAGGCAGCCTGGGCAGGAAAGTCCATGAGACTCCTATCTCCAGTTAACCACCAGAAATTGGAAGTGGTGCTGTGGTACAAAGTAGTAGAGTTGTAGCCTTGAGCAAAAGAGCTCAAGGACAGCACCTAGGCCCTGAGTTCAAGGCCCACAACTGAAGAAAAGAAAAGAAAAATAGGCAGTCAGCTGAGTTTGTTTCACCCCACAGTAACGCTGTGGGGTGAAACATTTTACCTCAGTGGCCAGGGACAGAAAAACTGTAAGATATGGATGATTCCTTTACACAGACTTTTCTTTCAAAAACTGGATTTGTTCTGAATGAACTCATACTCTAATTACATGGTTTTGAGATGGAATATTATAAAGAATATTTTAGTTTGTAATAAATAATAACCCTTCAAAATATAGTTAACATATAATAAATATTTAATGAGATAGGCATTAAATATAGTAAATAAAAATATAAACAATATTTTATATGTTTGCAGGCTCTTTAATAATACATGCAATATTAAAGTTTTATTACTTCTTTTTTTTTAAGAAGCTTTTGAAGTGTCAATATAAAAAAACCACATGACCATTTTGGCCAGATTTTATATTACACTATTTTATATATATATTATTAAATAGCTTCCTAAGCTGAGCACCAGTAGCTCACTCTACTACACTATTAAATAGATTCCTAAGCCAGGCACCGGTAGCTCATGCCTGTAATCCTAGCTACTCAGGAGGCTGAAATCTGAGGATAGAGGTTCAAATCCAGGGAAGTCAGTGAAACTCTTATCTCCAATTAACTGCCAGAAAATCTGAAGTGGCTCTGTGGCTCTGAAGAGCTCAGGGACAGCACCCAAGCCCAGAGTTCAAGCCTTATCACTGATCAAAAAAAAAAAAAAGTTTCCTAAATATTTACTAAGTCAAAGAAATAAAACATAATTCACCAGGTTTTAAAAAAAATCTAACACCTTTATATATTTAGTGTAAAATACTAATAAAATATGCAAATAAGTTTAAACAAAATACTGATTTTTACCATCATTTCTACCTGTAGGTTCAGATGAGTTTGGGCTGACAAGTTTTTTCTGTGGACTTGGCTTTGATGGTCCTTCAAAACTTTTAAGAGGCCAGGAATTTGAGATACTAATGGAATTATCTTGAGACTTCTTTGGAGATACATTAAGTGGAGATGTGTGCTTTGGACTAGCTCGAGGTGATGAGAGAGGATAGGATGGAAGAATAAAGGCTCCTGGATTTGGATTTGAGCCAGAGAATAATGAGGTATGTTCTACTTGATTACCAAATGTTGGCTGTGTCTTACTACTGAAATTTAGGCTAGAATACCCTGCAATAAAACAAAAGAGAAAATATTTATATATATATATATATATATATACACACATATTCTCAGAGCTTACAGTTAATTTTCTTTTCACATTCATATTTTCATCCCATATCCCATATTTTTATATGGTATTAGGTAAAGATCTAATTAAGTTTATATTTAACCCTTTGTATCTTCTAATATAAAGCTTTCTTAACCTATTGAAAATTTCCACTACATTTATAGATTACTTTTGCAAGTTACATACACATATATATCTGTCACCCACACATACACACAAATGCATGCCACACACATATGTACATACACACACATATCCAATACCCCAGAAAAGTTGTCTTCTCAGTAAATTATTCTCTCATAATAAATATAATCTGCAGTACTAAAATTGTTTTTAGTTTTATTGTACATATTTCTCTTAAAAATTTTATTTATGGGGCTGGGAAGGTGGCTCAGTGGTAGAGCGCTTGCCTTGAATGCATGAGGCCCTGGGTTCGATTCCTCAGCACCACATAAGCAGAAAAATAAAAAGCCGGAAGTGGTGCTGTGGCTCAAATGGTAGAGAGCTAGCCTTGAGCTGAAGAGCTGAGGGACAGCGCCCAGGCCCAGGGTTCAGGCCGCACGACCGGACTCCCCCACCCCCCAAAAAAATTATTTATATCTACTTTTCTTTGAGAATTTGCCTACATGTTTCCCATGTTTTACTTTCTCCTAATCTGTTTCATTCGTGGCAATGGTGGCCTCAAACCTGAACTCTCATGTCTCAATCTCTTGTGTATTAGGAGTATAGTCATGCACTAGCATCACATTATTAATAATATAACAAATAACACTTTTTTGTGATAAACAGAATTATATAAAATAACATACAAGCTAGTGTTGGAAATCATACATATTATAAAAAATAATGTTTCCAAATAAATTTGGGACTTATACCTTTATCTTGAGGACTGTTATTTGTCCCTAAGAATTGTAAGTCAGAATCCACACTGCCAGTTTTACCACATATCTGTGAAAATCCAAACTGCCCACATTTCCCAGTATGATTGGCCTGATGAGTTCCAGTAGCACCTTCTGAAGGAGGGAGAGGGGGAAAAACATAAAATAATCTTTATTTCCCAAGAATACCTTATTTAACAGATATAAGTACAGTGAGCCAGGCAGGCAGAAAAAAGATAAAGCTTTGGTACTGACAAACCTGATTGTGTAGGAGTTAATGTTCAGAAACACAGACTAGTAAAGGGCAAGAAAGAATAGGTATAGGTAAATTGAATAATATATACTACAGCAGTGTCTTCCTTCATTCTCTTTCTCACTATATTTCTTCTCACTATATCTTTCTTCCATATTATAGTACATATACCACCCTAAAAAGTTTTACTAAAGAACTCTTCTCTTTTCAAACACACTATACAACATTCCTGTAGTTTTCTCTCTTTCCCTTTCTCCCTTACTGACTTCATTCTTCCCTCCCTCCCTGTCTCTCTCCTCCTCCCTCTCTTTGAGATAGGGGCTTGCTATGTAGCATAGACTGGCCTTAGTCTCATCATCATCCTGCCTCAACCTCCCAAATCCTGAAATTATAGGCATGTACTACCATACCTGGACATTCATGTAGTTTCTAAGCTTATCCAGGCATTCCCCAAATCCCTTTCCTCCCCCATGACTAACCTGGATAGATAAAGAAGTTTATTTTTTTTAAAGCTTATAATGATGTCACTAATGTTCAGTTTGTTCAACTAAAAAATAAGGAAGTACTTTGTAATTCTAAAATTCTATGACTTATTCTCTCACTATGATTTCAATGTTCAGCATATCTTGTAGATTAATTCTCACATTCACACTTTTGGTCCTACTTCTATCCTGCTCATGATATTTCCTCCTGCCTCACTACAAGCCACAAAACCTCTATTTTCTTTAAAGTCTAGTTCAAGCTAACCTCTTCCTTTCTTGAGTTCTTATGATATTTATAAAACAATCTAGGGGATGGGAAAATGGCTCAGTGGTAAACTGCCTGCCTCGCATGCATGAGCCCAGGGTTCGAATCCTCAGCACCATATAGACAGATAAAGCGGCAAGTGGTGCTGTGGCTCCAGTGATAAGAGCACTAGACTTAAGCTGAAGAGCTGAGGGACAATGCCCAGGCCCAGAGTTCAGGCCCCACATCCGGACCCCCCCCCAAAAAAAATTTAACATCAAGTTATACATTACCTTACTCTGTAGTTGTTTAAAATCTGTACAATAAGTAACACGTTTTGCAATGGCAGAGGAGCTATAACACTTATAAAAATCTAAAACAATGGCATGAAAATAATACTGTACTTCTTTTCTCTATCAAATAAACTAGTCAATACATTTTCAAAATATGATGGAACTTTACTGCATAAAGGTCTATAAATTCTCCTAGAGGAATGATTTGTTGAATAGTAAAAAAAAAATCCAATACCTGCTAGCATTTGACTATTCAGTAAATGTTAAAATGTGCAAGATACTTCATCTTCATGTTCTAAAACACTTTCTGTTCCCACTGGCATCATTTCCCCAACATATTATTTTTACTCTCTTTCTCTTAATAGAAAAAGGAATACAAACACAAACCTAGAGATGTACATAGGCAAAGTATAGGAGCTGATTAACTTAGCATCATTTTTCTATACTTCTGGATATTAAGATCTTTTAAAATTATTTTTTTTGGCAGATTAGGGAGGTCTGGCACTTGTAAGGAACCATTTTAACCACATCTCCAGTTCTGAATGTTCAGTATTGAAATCCTTCTCTATTCTTCCTTTTCTTATTTTGTAAAAATTCATATGCACGACAATTTTTTTTCCTGTATTATTAGAATGTAAACTCAGGGCCTCACACTTACTAGGCAAGCCTTTTTTTTTTTTCTCTCAAGGCTAGTGCTCTACTACTTGAGCCACAATGCCATTTCTGGCTTTCACTGTTTTTGTGGTGCTAAGGAATTGAACCTAGGGCTTCATGCATGCAAGCACTCTGCCACCAAGCAACATTCTCAGTCCCTGCTGTGTTTATTATGGAAAAAAGAAGCTACTGACATAGGAAAAGAATAATCTTGAAGAGACCCTGATTTAGTATGACTGATGAAGATCATCTTCTTCTTCTTCTCCTCCTCCTCCTCGTCCTTCTCTTCTTCCTACTCCTGCTCCTCCTCCTGCTCCTCTTCCTTCTTCTTTTTTTTTTGTCGGTCATGGGGCTTGAACTCTGGGCCTGGGCGCTGTCCTTCAGCTATTCAGCTCAAGGCTAGCGCTCTACCACTTGAGCCACAGCGCCACTTCCAGTTTTTCTGTGGTGGTGCTGAAGAATCGATCCCAGGGCCTTATGCATGCAAGGCAAGCACTCTACCACTGAGCCACATTCCTAGCCCCAGTACTATTATTTCTTTAATGCCTTTTTAAATTGATATGGTCTAGGGTAATGTCCTCTGAACTACCATAATATTTACTTTCTGTAACATATATGCAATTGAACATCTTTTCAGTTGCTCTGAAAAATTATTTTTCTCTCCCTAGTCTACCAGCAAATAATATTAATTCTTCTTTTAACATACAATCAGAATACAAGCACTTCTCAACTACATTTCACTGCATTTGTTTTGATTAAAGCCTTCAGGTTTGAGACAAAGACTCCTAATCTGTTCTCCCTGTTTTGGCCCTTGTCTTCCTTTCACCTACTTTAAATATAGCATCCAAAATGAACCCAAAAAACATAAGGCAGTGCTATCACTTTTTCTCTTTAACTGCTTCTGACTCAGTATAAAATCTAGTTCATTCAATAGCCTAATGGCTTTTATAACAGTCCTCATTATCTTTGTAATTTTCGAATTCTCTTCCTCTTCATGGCCTCTTTAATGTCTCTCAAAAACGCTTTCTACACTTGTAAGTTATTTTGCTCTAACTACCCCCTTTTTGCTTTTCTCAATTTTAGTAATTAGTAGTTTGCTTCAAATACTCCCTTCTGAATATGGCTACCTTTCATTGTATTATTTATTTTATTTTTTTGTATGCTAGTATTAGGGCTTGAGTTTGGCCTTTTGCTCTAGCTCACAGCTGTCACTCTATCACTTGGGGCCATGCCTCTAGTTCCCAGTGCATGAATTAAAATAATTTCCATTGTATAACTTAAAATCGTTTCTTATCCATATTTCTCTTCGCTGTCTTATTTGTATCTAGCATCTTATTTAGCATCTATCATCATCTATCATGGCTTGCCTATCTGCTTTCCTCCCCAAATAAATTGCAAGCTTTCTAGGCAAAAAATTGTCCCATTTACTGAACAGTCAAATGCTAGCAGGTATTGGAATTTTTTTACTACTCATATTTTCTGCTATATCCTCAGAATTTAGAGAAGTACTGACACATAGAGTATTCAAAAATATGAGCAGTTTATTAGGTGAATATATCCCAAGATTGTTTCTTAAAAGGTTTCAATGAAAAAAGAGTATGTAGTGTTTTTCAGGTTTCAAATACTATTATATTTCAACTACTTATTAGATTAAAATTCTATAAACCCGTGAATGAACAATGAACTTCAGAGAAGTTCATATTCATTATCCTCAATTTTTACTTACCAACAGCACATACAGCAAGGGAATCTGGATTACAATCTCGATTACTCTGAAATAAATTTCTTGATACTCTTTTTCTACTGAAACATACATCATCATTGACTGGCATTTCTTGAGAAAACTTTACTTTTGGAGATTGAATGTGATCATAGGCTGAAAACTGTGAGAACACAAGAATAAGTTAGCAAATGTGAGTTGTCTACTCAGAAATATGACAAAGTAATTTAGATCAAATTATGAAATTCAAATTAGAAGAAAAATTTCATCAAATAAACCATAATTCACAATATTCACATGTAATATACTAACAGTAGTTTTAATTCCAAGATAATGCTATTTTTTTCCTCTTTCTTCTATGCCTCAACTCTTTACGTTCCACCATCATATTATCTGGTAATTTCAAAGAGAAATCAAATGACAAAAAAGGTGAAATGACAACTTAAGCTGAAATGTCTTACTTAGAAAAATAACCCTCTAAACTAGATTGAAGATCAATTAAGAACCAAGTATTCCTCTCTAGGATTCTTTCTGAGGCAGATTTACTATCCATATTCTGCAGCCCAAATATAAATATAAATAGCCTGGTAACTTATGTTCCCATAAGAGATTCTCTCATAATAGGTCTCGTAGTTAATTAAATCAATTACATAGAGGCTAGAGGTATAGCAGTGTTAGCATATGTGAGGCCATGGTTCAATCCCTGGTACCAAACAGTGCCTAATAAGAATTAAATTCTCTCCACTGATTTCATAGTTATATACATTACCCTCAACTTCTTTTTGAAATACTATACATAATTGTAATTCAACTTTTATAATGGTCTTAAAGGGATTATAATAGTCTTATAATAATCTTAAAAAGGGAGTCTTACAATGCCACAAATTTTATAATGCTTAAGACATCAGTTTATAATTTCAGGCCCTTTGTAAACTGTAAAAATTTCAGATTATACAAAATTGAATTAGTAAACTCCTTATATCCTGAATAATTCATAATAAGGTAAAATACAGTGAACACCAAGTATATTTTAATAACTTAATAATTTAACCTTGCCTCTTATATTTGTATAAAAAGCCACCAAATGAACATGCTAAAGAATATATAAATACCTTTGGATGATGCTAATACATATGCTTGTTTTTGCTATTTCAATAATTATAAAAAGGACAAATCCTTTTCATAAATTTTATATAATTCCACAAAATGCATATTCATAGATAAAATATACTTTTGGTTTTCTCTGTGTCTTAGAGGAAACAAAGGTTAAGAGGAAACAATTGACAATTCTTTGTCAACTAAATTTTTTTTAAGAGTTTCATATCCATGTTGAATGTGGAATGATCCAAAACTGATGTTGCCATTGGTGAAGAATTCTGCACAATTGAAGTATGTTCTCTTTAACTATGACTGATAGAACTTCAAAGCGATATCTTGGTCCTTTTGTACTTTAAGGATTACATGGAGTCTGGGTAAGGTAATATATATTCCCTCTACCCTTCTACATTATGATCATTCACTAGGGCATTACCTCTCAAGGATTCTACAACTTTCCATAGCACCAATCTGGGGGTCAAGCCTTTAATCACCAAAGACATATAAGGACATATAAACAACAGCATATAGCTAACTCAAACTTAAACTTACCATGATCCCAATGCTTACCTTAACATTTCTCTTATTAATACCTATAACTTATCTACCATTTATACCTGAAAGGACTACCAAATAATAATCTTCAATTTCCTTGTTAGCCTATAAAATAACAGAACATAAATTTTCATTTGATCTACTTTTCTACCTTTTGAGTATTTAACTGCTACAATATAAATCCAGCTATCTTATTTTTCTCTATTAAAGATGATTCTCATGAATCAGCTTTCAAACTCTAATAGGAAGTAGAATATTTAAATTTTAAAAAAGAAAAAGAAAAAAAACCACAACCAACAACCTAGAATACTAAACTCTGGAAAATTGTCCTCAAAAACAAAGGACATTCTATGGAGAGAGATAATGTAGTTGAATTGTCAGGTATTTGCAAAGGAATGTCACGTTATGGGAAGCCATTTTGATTTTTAAATAATCTGTAAGCCTTAAATGAGTGACAGAAGTGGTAGCTTATTAGGATCCAGTTAGTGAACATAAGGATAAGATGTATTTGATGTATTTTCACTAAGTGGTTAACCTTAGTCAATACCTTTATCTTTCATTTTAAAGAAATAAACCACTTTTGGATCTGTATGGGACATTCTAGTATTAACCAAATAAGGTGAGATTAGTCGTACCTTGGGAAGGTCTACACAGGCTTACGATTATTCAAGTCCATTGATCGTGAGAAATGATGTTTGATGAAATAAAATGTGCGTGATAAGTGATGACTAGGGCAGAATGAATTTAGAAAAGAAAAAAAATGGAAGGTAGTGGTGACTAGACACCTAACAGATCCTGTTAAACTAAATACTTTAGTGTGTTGGTATAGGGATTTATGTTTAGTCTAATTTAGACTAATTAATCCATAACATATTTATAGTCTATAATTATGATGGCATTATTTTATCTGAAGGAAAGGTAGTAAATACAATAATAAATGCAAACCCTATTTTTTTCTCTAGTTAATGTACTAAATGATGGAAAATACATTTAAGGGCATTTGACTCAATGTAAAGAAAGTGCTGGGAGCTGGGAAGGTGGCTCAGTGGTGGAGTGTTTGCCTTGCATGCATGAGGCCCTGGGTTCAATTCCTCAGCACCACATAAACAGAAAAAGCCAGAAGTGGGCGCTGTGCTCAAGTGGTAGAGCACTAGCCTTGAACTAAGAGCTGAGGGTCAGTGCCCAGGTCCAGAGTTCAGGCCCCACAACTGAAGGGAAAAAAAAAAGTGCTAAAATTCTCATTTCATAAAGTTAAGGTAACAGTAATTGCTCTCTTTCCTTATGCTCTGTAAACAGGCAAGTCAACACCCCAAATTTTAAATATTTGAATCCTATATGAGACTATTTATAAATATGTTCTATATACGATTGTTTAGAATAAACACTATCATATTAAAAAAAAAACAAAGGACAAAAAGACATTCACAGACAGAAATTGAGGCCGGTAGGACCAATTTGTCAGTAAGATCTAATCGGCAAGAAATGTTAAAAGTCTTTCAGATAGAAAGAAAATTATACAGGTCAAGAAGAGGTTTGTGAACAAAGAAAGTATTTGAGAAGTGAGAAAAATAAAGGCTTCTTTTTTTTCTTTTTTTTTATCAGTTGTGGGCCTTGAATCTGGGCCTGGGCACTGTCCCTCAGCTCTTCAGCTCAAGGTTAGTGCTCTACCACTTGAGCCACAGCGCCACTTCCAGCTTTTTCTGTTTATATGGTGCTGAGGAATCAAACTCAGGGCCTCATGAATGCGAGGCAAGCATTCTACCACTGAGCCACCTTCCCAGCCCTTATTTTTTCTTAATTTTAATTAAGAATACTTCACAATAATAGCAACATAGTATTTGATTATGATTATGTATGCTTACTGGGGCTGGGAAGGTGGCTCAGTGGTAGAGCGCTTGCCTTGCATGCCTGAGGCCCTGGGTTCAATTCCTCAGCACCACATAAGCAAAAAGGAAAAAGCCGGAAGTGGCGCTGTGGCTCAAGTGGTAGAGTGCTAGTCTTGAGCTGAAGAGCTGAGGGACAGCGCCCAGGCCCAGAGTTCAGGCCCCACGACTGGACCCCCCCGCAAAAAAAAATAATGCTGGGCGCTGGTGGCTCACGCCTGTAATCCTAGCTACTCAGGAGGCTGAGATCTGAGGATCGCGTTCAAAGCCAGCCCGGGCAGGAGAGACCGTGAGACTCCTATCTCCAATAAACCACCAGAAAACCGGAAGTGGTGCTGTAGCTCAAGTGGTAGAGCGCTCGCCTTGAGCTGAAGAGCTGAGGGACAGCGTTCAGGCCCAGAGTTCAGGCCCCACAACCAACCAAAAAAAAAATGTATGCTTACTATGAGGGTATGTGTACATGTACATTGAAAACTCTAAGGTAACTTTAATTGATATGTTATAAAACAAAGAGAGTCTTACAAAAGTTCTCAAAAGCACTAAAGGCAAAAGAATTTTGAAGACAAAAATCAAAGAACATGAGCAACACAAACATGGTAGGTATTTATCAATAATCACTTTAAATTTAAATGTTTTAAAATACATGAGTTCAAAGGCAGACATTTTCAGAGTAAATATTAAAGAAAAGATAACTATATGTTGTCTATAGGAAACGTTAAAATGATATAGATTAAAAGTAATGATAAAGACAGGTGCTGGTGGCTCACACATATAATACTAGGTCTAAGGATCACCACTGAAAGCCAGCCTAAGCAGGAAGGTCCATGACACTCTCATCTCTAGCTAACCAGAAAAAAAGCCAGAATCAAGGCTGTGGCTCAAGTGGTAGAACACCAGTCTTGAGCGAAAAAGCTAAGGGATAAGGCCCAGACCCTGAGTGCAAACCCACTACTGGCACACATACACACACAAAAAGAAATAAACTTACAATTCCAACATATTGAAAGACTTACAATTCCAGCATAAACTAGTAGAGATACTATCAATATATTGGACATACTGACATTTATAGGTAACTTCCTTCAAAAATAGATTACATAATCTCAAACTCACATGGAACATTCACTAAGACACACTACCTTTGTCTAGATACTAACAAATTTTAAAGACCTGAAATGATACAATAACAGATCTCAAACCACAAAAGAATTAAGCTAGAAATCAAAAGGAGAGAGAGAACACTAGAAAATCCCCCAAATATTGGAGATTAGCAATACATTTGTAAATTATGCATGGGACAAAATAAATATCTCAAATGAAATTTCAAAACTAAGAACAGAAATCAGTGTAAATAGAAAATCAAGAAACATCAGGAAATAAGTTGTGGCTCAAGTATTAATAGCACCAGCTTTGAGTGAAAAAGCTAATAAGCAAGAGTGTAAAGCCCTGAGTTCAATCCCCAATGACAACAATAACAATAATAATGGGATTCTATAAGCAAATATATTTCAAAAATTTGGTAACTTGTATGAAATGGGCCAATTCCTTAAAACAGAATATAACAGCTCACACAGATACAATAAATTTGAGCATGTGTGAAGAAATCAAGTAAATAATCATCTTCCAAAACAGAAGTACCAGTTTTGGATGTATTTATTAGTGAATGCCTTTTTTTTTTTAGCAGTCCTGGAGCTTGAACTCAAGGCCTAGGCTGTACCTGAACTTTTTTGCTCAAGGCTAGCACTCTACCACTTGAAGCCATACCACTTCTGGTTTTATAGTGGTTAATTGGAGATAAGAGTCTCACGGATTTTCCTGCCTGGGTTGGCTTTGAACTACAAGTCTCAGATCTCAGACACCTAAGAGCTACAGTTAGAGGCATGAGACACTAGTACCCAGCTTCTACAGATCATTTCTGAGCAAGGAATTATGACTTGATTCCTGGTATGTTAAAATTTCACTATAGAATCTTTGAAATGTAAACTTTTTTTTTTCAGGTAAGGGGTAAGTTTATTAATCGTTCCGGCTGGCACCAGGCCATGTTGGCCCTCCAAGCGATGGGGAAAGGCCTGGGAAAGAGAGAGCTGGGAAAGAGCTAGGAAAGAGCTAGAAAGGCCTGATTCTTGCTTTGGCCAGTACCAGAATCTTCTTAATAATATACACACTGACATCTTAGACTTTATATATATTTTATATATAACAAACAGTCTTAAAGATCAGTCTTAAGGATCAGTATCTTAGTAATATACACATGGACATCTTAGACTTTATAACAATTAGTCTTAAGGATCAGTCTTAAGAATCAGAAAATCATCTATTACTTGGTTTACAATATATAACAATAATCAGATAACCAGATTATATACGAAAATTATTATTTTTTAAATACACATTCTGGGATTGGAAAGAAGCACTGAGAACACAGTTCACCACTACCTATATAGGTCTACTGCAAACAAATGCAAATTTATTACAAACAGATTATATAATGTTACAAAAATGGCATATGCATTCAGTAGAAAACATAGTTTGTGTGTTGATCTTGTTCCCTGCTAGCAATAATACTCTTTCACAATTCTGGGTTGTGGCAGTGGACTATAGCTCTCAGTTAGGTACAAAATCATGAGTGTGAATAATCATCAATATTATTTAACAGGTAGTTATTAGGTTATTGGGCTAGTACAGGATATGCCAGAAGTGGAACTATGGCTAAAGTAGTAGGGTTTTAGCAAAATAAGCTCAGGAACAGGAGTACCCTGTCCCTAAGTTCAAGCCCTAACACCAGCACCAAAAAGGAAGGGGGGGTGGGGTAGAGGATGTGACACTGGGAACTAGGGTTTCATTATGTGAGGAGGGAAATATAATAAAAGGTAAGAACTCTTTGTTCTGAATATGAATTGGAGGTATTAATGTGAACTCAATAAAAGAGGAGAGCAAAGAGCTCCCTCATTTTTCCATGAAAAGAGCCAATCTGCAATGGCAAGAAATAGCAATAAGCAAATTTATACCTAGATTTGATTTTAAACCAATAAAAGTACCAGATATAGCTGGGTAGGATACTGTGTATGTGTGTATACATATATATACATATATATATATATATATTCACATATGTATTTTTTTTTTGGTCGGTCATGGGGCTTGAACTCTGGGCCTGGGCAATGTCCCTCAGCTCTTCAGGTCAAGGCCAGTGCTCTACCACTTGAGCCATAGCGCTACTTCCAGTTTTCTGGTGGTTTATTGCAAATAAGAGTCTCATGGATTTTCCTGCCCAGGCTGGCTTTGAAACATGATCCTCAGATCTCAGCCTCCAGAGTAGCTAGGATTACAGCCACCAGCGCCTGGCACTATATTATATTTTAAGTCAAAGAGTGCTCAAAGATTTAAAAGTCATGCTTAAAACACAAAGAAGCCAGCAATTAGTCAAACAATTTTAGTATCATATAAATCAATTCTTATTATTAAAATTTAAGATGTATATAATTACAACAGAAGAAACAAAGTCTCAGGTAATAAATACTTAAGAATTTTATTATTTATTTATTTATTTATTTATTTTTGGTGGAGCTTGAAATCAGGGCCTGGCCATGGTTCCTGAGCACTTTTGCTCAAGGCCAGTACTCTACTACCACTTTGCACCACAGCTTTGCTTCTGGTTTTTGAGTGGTTAATTAGAGATAAGAGTCTCAAGGAGACTTTTATAACCAGGCTGTATTCAAACCGCTATTCTCAGATCTCAGCCTCCTGAGTAGCTAGAATTACAGGTGTGAACCACCAGTGCCCAGTATTTATTTATTTACCATTTTTATATCACTCAATTTAATAAATTGTACAATAATCCTTAATGAATGTTAAAAATAGTGAGTAAAGAGTTGTTGAGGTCTTTATAGGTTTCTACAGACCATGCGTTAGTTATAAAAAGTATGCCTTTACAATGAATCTAGTTCTCATTACCTTAATCAAATGATAAAATTAAACACCACTAAAATTGGGAACCTGGTATTTGTGTCATAATGTATTGTACTATAAAATTCACATTACGTACTGCCTATATCACATTTTCACTAAAAATATTTATTTTTACTCTATAAGAAAACAATCAGGTAAATTTCAAGATGTGAGACATTCTACAAACAATTACCATAGACTCTTGGGTTAAAAAAAGTGAATGTCAGGAAGAAGAAAAAAAAGAAGTAACATACACGGCTAGGGACATGATGCTACATTAAAACAAACAAACAAAAAACCCTATATGAACCATAACTGGATCCTAGAGGACACAGTAAAACAAAAACTTTATGACACTTAGGGGAAATTTTGAAAAATTTAAATGCAAGCTATCAGGTATTATTGAATTACTATTAATATTATAAGGCATGACAACAGTCACAAAGAAACTGTTATTCTTAGGGTACATATGTTAATATATTTACAAGTGAAATTCAATATATGTGCAATTACTACCAAATGGTTCAGCAAATATGGAGCAAAATGGCAAGATGTTAACATGTGGTAAATATAAACAAAGTATATGAGTACTTATTGTAGACTTAACTAAGCTAAATATTTGTAAAAATGTACACATACACACAAATATACACACACATACATGTGGCATGAGTCACTAGTGCCTGGCAACATTTGTAATTTTTAAAGCAAAAGCTTTGGCCAGGCACAGGTGGTACATGCCTGTAATCTTAGCTATTCAGGAGGCTAAGATAGCCCAGGCATTAAAGTCTGTGAGAATTTTTTTTTTCCTTTTTCTGGTCGTGGGGCCTGAACTCTGGGCCTGGGTGCTGTCCCTGAGCGCTTCAGCACAAGGCTAGTGCTCTATCACTTGAGCCACAGCACCATTTCTGGCTTTTTCTGCTTATATGGTGCTGAGGAATCGAACCCAGGGCCTCATGAATGCAAGGCAAGCACTCTACCACTGAGCCACCTTCCCATCCCCGAGTCTGTGAAATTTTATTTCCAATTAACCATCAAAAAGCCAGAAGTGGCTGAGCACTAGTGGCTCTTGCCTGTAATCCTGGTTATTCAGGAGGCTGCTGAGTTCTGAGGACTGCAGCTCCAAATCTCAATTCCCAGGCAGGAAAAGCCATGAAATGCTTCCAGATGTGGAGCTGTGGCACAAGAGGTAAAGTGCTAGCCTTGAGCAAAAAAGCTCAGGGACAGTCAGTACTCTCAAAGGTCTATTCTAGCACTTACCAAGTATGTCAACTGCTGGTTTATAGGTCTGTTCTTTTCCTTAAATAGTGTGGAACTAGTTTCAACTTCATTTCCAGAATTTAACTCCTATCTAGCACCTACTAGTTTCAGTGTTGATCGTATGAATTTGGTGAATGACACGCCAAAGTGATAAAGCAAGATCCAAATCCAGCAAAGTCCTTATTACATGGCGTCTCCAATTCTAATCAAGAAAGCTCTAAAATAGTCTTAAGTATCTTGTACCACAGATATCCTCTTCAGCATTTAACTTAAAATAACAACCTTCAGAAACAGCCTCATCTTTAAGTCATTATGAGCCTATTTTCATTTTAAATTCTTTCAGTCTTATTTCGAGAATATTAAAAAAGCATACCTGCTCTGTATCGTTGGAACTGGAAGTTTGGTTGTCTCCAACGACCCCATGTTGCTCATTTTCCCATGGTAATTTATTTTTTCCTTTTCCTGCACTTAATACCCGTCGGGTAAAGATAGTTGGACTATAAGAGCCATACATTTGCATATTGTCCCTCGTGTGGTCACCGCAGTGGCAGTGTGCACTCTGAGTTCTGTTACCAGACAAAAGCCAGTCTGTATCTGCTCCATGTGACAAATGGCTTGACCTCCCCTGAGCAGAAGATGGCATGAGTATTGCATACTCTACAAATCCTTGTTCTGTTAGCTTTGGTAGGGTTTTCCTAGCCAATCTGGCCTGCACAGCATTCATCACTCCATCTCCATTATCTTGCAATTCAACAGTATCTACAGCTTTAAAAAGGATGCTGGTTTTACTTGAGCCCATTGATGATGCCAACACTGCAAAAGCTTCTAGAGCTGCTTGGCGTACCCTGCGTTTGCTATCTACAAGAGCTGGGGCAAGAACAAAGGATAGTTTGGATAAGTCAAAATCCTCACTGGGATAAGTCAGGAGAGAGCAGATGCAAATGTTCACCACCTCCTCTCTTACTCTGGAATGCTTGTGTTTAAGATGTTCCAGCAGTAAACAAAGCACCTGTTGCGGACCTACTTCCTTCATTAGCTTGAGGAAGATCTTCATATATTCCTGTTTGATCACCAACTTGTTGTCTGCCAGCACTTTGACAGAAGCTGCTATAACTGGCCCCAAGAACTGTTGTACTTGTCCTCCAAGGCGAACCACCAGTAAATGCAGAACTTGAAGTGTGCCGTGGACCACTTTGAAGTTAGAGTCATCTAACAAATTATACAACAAGCTGATGAAACCAACAAGACTAGAATGAGGGGTAGAACTAGGGTTAAATTTTCCCAGCACCTGTTTTAGTTCTTCAACAGCCTGAGTCCGGTTCTTGTAGTCTTCCTGATCCAACAATCTTGCATGCAGCTCCTGCGGAATAATCCCAAATTTAAGATTGCTATTGGAGAGAGTCAACGCAGAGGGGGCAGGATCCTCAGGAAATCCGGCGGCTTCTAATTCCAAATAATAAGGAACTTGACTTCCAAACTGGGACTCCAGGCGGCGATTGTACTGTCTCCTCAGAGCAGATGGCAGCCGAGAAATATAGGATTGAAACCTTTCTTGTCCAAGTCGCTCCCCGATTTGTTGAAGTGCGGAGAAGGCGGTCTCAGATTCATCTTCTATCTCCTGACTGCCGAGCTTCCGGGCTAGAGAAATTACCACCTCGGTGAGATCCAAGCCCAGCAAAAAATCCTCAGGAGTCAGCAAGATAGGGAGGAGGAGTGCAGTAGAAACTCTAAGCCTGGCATCGCTACTTTCTAGACCTTGTTGTATAAGCGTGCTCAGCACCTGTGCAGAACTACGTTTCAGACAGACGTGTAGGATCTGCAGCGCATCTTTCCGCAGGGCTGGGATGTCTTCTCTCAAGGAGACGACCAGTTGAGGCAGAAGTGCTAAACTAAAGGCCTCCTCTAGCTGGCCGGCCTCCCCCTGACCCCGGAGAACGTCTGAGAGAAGTTGCAAGCAGAGTCGCTTCTCGTCACCACCTCCTTCCACCAGCACGCGGCCCAAGGCCCGATACAACGCTTCTTTGCGTCGGGGAAAGCCGAGTCGGCCGCCCCGCCGGGGCAAAGCAGCTTGCAGAGCCTGGAAGGCCTCGGAAGGTTCCGGTACCGTGCGCAAGAGTTGAAGGAGCCGGGTCTCCTCTTCGTCGCCCCCTGACAAACCACCGCCAGGTCCAGACCAGCTACTCGTGACGGGCTCCGCCGGCAACAAGAGGGTCGAGGCCAGAGTGGAAGGGGTCGAGGGGCAGGAACCGTGGTCCCCGGCAGCTCCGCGGCAGTAGAAGTGTTTCTCTCCTCTCATGATGCCCCTAGCTCGAGTACCATCAGTCTCTGGGACGGAAGGACGACTGAGGCTCTGGAGGGGACAGGCGAAGGGGGTGGGAAGGAGCGGCAGGAGCAGCAGCTCGGAAGAGGCGGCCGCCATGGAGGGTCCTCAGGTAGCGGTGGCTGGAGGGAACCATGGCCGTCTCCGAAAGGCGCTCAGTCTTCGTCTCCCAGCCTCGCAGTGCCTCTCCAGGTCGCACGTTGCAGAGGAGGAAAAGGAACAGCTTCAGTCAGCTGCCAGTCCGCCTCCGACTCTAGGAGGCAGCCTTTAGCAAAATGGCCCCTGCCTGAGCCCCAGACCCCACAGCAGCCACCGGGCGTCACCAAGAGCACCACGTGACCAAACTGATCGCTTCCATGGTGATGTACCCAGCGCGGGCCGATGAACCCGGAAATCAACCTCCCGAGGTGAATGCTGGGTCTTGTAGTCCACGTTGGCTGTTACGAACCGGCGGTGTCCTGGAAGAGGAAGTCAGAACGTTGGAACGTGTTTAGAATGGAAGGGGGGAGGGGTGGGGCTCCAGACACGAAGCGGAAATGACGTTTCCAGGCTCGGAGCGGAAGTTTCCCCCGCCCCGCCCGGCAGAGTTGAGGTTTGACCAGAGCGAGTGACAATTCTGTTTGGGCTCGGCTGGTCCAAGGCTCCTCCTCCTCCTCCTGTCGCCGCAGGTGTTATTCCTGGGACTCAGGTATTTTCCTTTAGCTGTCCTCCAGCGGCGCAGGCTTTGGCAGAGTTTTGCCCCGAGTGCCCCGGGAGCGCCAGTTGAGAGGTAAAGGAATGGACGGGAGCAAGCAGGGAGAGAGGCGACATCTCGTACCGGGCTCGTTGCCGTAGTGGAACGCGCGTTATTTCTGCCAGCGTAAAAGCGATCCTTTCCTCCTGCCCGCCGGCTGATCCGAACCGGAGGTCTGCACGAAGGCCACGCTCTGGTTTACACCCCACCCCCACCCCCTCAACTCCTGGTCTTTGGGGAGACTACCACCCCTCTTTCCTGGCCCTTGTCTCCTTTGGGTACTTAACTGGCTGCTGTGGAGGGTGAATGGTTTTCTGTCATTCGCTTTTGCTTACCCCCATCACTTTAAGCTCTCGTTGAAACATTCCTAATCCGGAGGTCAAGCGTGCTTTTCCCTGGAGCCTCGCGTTCGATTGCATCCTCGAAGGCTTCCCTTCTAAGGCAGTGCCCCTGTGGAACTCACCTGTCCCCCTCCCCCCCCACCGCCTCCCTCCACCAACCCAGCCTCCCAGCCGGAGCCTTTCGGTCTCCGGGAGACGGGGATTGCGATGATGATTATTTCTGTGGCGGTGCAAGTTCTTGGTATCACAGTCCCAGGAGATTTCCACCCTGAGGATTTCGAGAGGATAGTTCTTTGTTTAAGGGGAACTGAGAAAGTGATGGACGTTACGTCCTTCTCAATAAAAGTTAAGTGGCCCCACTTGAAGAGCTGAGGTTTCTTGTGTGAGACTGAATAGCTTTGGAGTGTGGAATCTATTCTGGTTGGTTGGTTGGTTTTGTTTTTTGAAAACAAGGGTGCACGTTGGCCTCAAACTCTCCATACCTTTCTATACTATTTCCTTGGGTCCCTGAGAGTTGTCATTGCAATCTTGCACCATCACAAAGACCTTGAAGAGATATTTTTAAAGGAATAATATGTTTACTTTTGCATGACACAGAAAAGTCTTGAGTTATAATTCCAAGTCTCAAATTCATACACTCAAAATGCAAATTTCTTGCCCCACTTTTTTTTTTTTACCAGGTGGGAATTCTCTCAAACACTTGTAAAATCTTGGAATAATCGAGTCAATTTATAAGAAATGTTCCAGGCTCATTCACGTTGAAATTTTATTTCTGGATTTTATCTGATAGCACAGTTGAATTTAGCAGGCTTGTTTTCTTTTGGGAAAAGTATTACTGTAAATGATGCTGCATAAGCATGCATGTTTTAGTTTAAATTCTAAGTGGTTTCTTTGTTAGTCATTCTGATGCATAAGTGAATTAGCCTAAATTTGGTTTAGTTAGATCAACAATTCTAAACTACCACTTCCCGTACACATTCTTTTCTATTGTCAAGGGGAAAGAATATTTGGTCCTTAACTTCCAACTGAGAACCTTAAATATATACTTTGCTCATGTATGGTTAGCCTTCAGAAGCCCAGTTCAAATGAAGGCAATAAGAGAATGATGTACACATTAGAATGCCAGTTTATGTTAAAGTAGAAGGTAACTCTT
Organism: Dipodomys ordii; assembly: GCF_000151885.1. NCBI lineage: Eukaryota > Metazoa > Chordata > Mammalia > Rodentia > Heteromyidae > Dipodomys > Dipodomys ordii. Next base: position 10,262,234 of record NW_012267232.1, read on the forward strand.
TCCAGTGACTAGAATTTTCAGATTGAAAAATTCAGTACCCTCTTTATGGTATCTGGCTTAGTAACTAGAAGTTGTGTGGTAATCAAATAAATTGAAAGTCTAGAATTATAGTTCAACATCAATTAGTATAGAAAATTAAGAATTACCTCTTCTCTTTATAAAGAATACATTGTACGCATGCACATGCACATGCCAGTCCTAGAGCTTGAACTCAGGGCCTGGGCACTGTCCCTGAGCTTCCTTTGCTCAAGGCTCAATCACTGAGTCACAACTTTTTCTGCCAGCTTTTTCTGAGTAGTTTGTTGGAAATAAGAGTCTCACAGACTTCAAACTATGATCCTGGGATCTCAACCTCCTGAGTAGCTAGGATTACAGGCATGAGCCACCAGTACCTAGCTACATTTTTTAATGCCAGTCTTGGACATGAACTCAGTACCTGGACACTGAGCTTTGGAGCCTTGGTGGCTCACACCTGGAATCCCAGCTACTAAAAGAGGCTGAGATCTGAGGATCATAGTTCAAAGCCAGACTGGGCAAGTAAGTCCATGAAACTCTTATCTCCAATTAACCACCAGAAAACTAGAAGTGGCTCTGTCTCAAGTGGTAGAGCACTAGCCTTGCGCTTAAGAGCTGAGGGACAGCGCCCAGGCCCAGAGTTCAAGCCCAATGATCACCACCACCAACAAAAAAGAATACTTTTAAAGGGACCAGAAAAGTAAGTCAAGTAATGGTCATGTCTTATTGCTGGGAGCAAAGGAAGATAAGACTTTTTTTTTTTTGACACTTCTTCTTGTCAGGCCTCATTTTTGATGACTTGGAAAATGCAATGGTTTTCATGGTATATATATAGGAAGTGAGATCATATCATGTAACTTTTCTGGTTACCTTGTAAAATATAACCCCATTTTTCTTTATTTTTCAGATAGGGTATGGAATTTGTTGCCCAGACTGGGCTTGAATCTTTTTCCTTTTTTTTTTTTCTTTTGTTTTGGTCAGTCATGGGGCTTGAACTCAGGGTCCAGGTGCTGTCCCTGACTGAGCTTTTTCGCGTAAGGTAAAACACTTTGAGCCACAGCTCCACTTCTGATTTTCTGGTGGTTATTGAGGATAAAAGTCTCATACCCTTTCCTACTTGAGCTGGCTTTGAATCATTATCTTCACATCTCAGCCTCCTGAGTAGCTGGGATCACTGGCATGGGCCATTAGTGCTTTGGTCTTGAATCTTGATCCACCGAATCTTAATTTTACTCTTAATCAAATTAAATTAATTAGGTTAGTAGAATACATTTAATTGCCTTATAATTAATAGAATATCTCAAAAAAGTTGAAAGAAGATAGTTAAGGATAAATGCTGAAAACTGCCTTTTTTTTGTAAGCTAAAACTTTCAGTACTTTTAAGTTCAGTTAACTAAATTAATACCTTAATGTTCTGATCTGAACTTAAGTTAGCTAAACACAGTTGTACTACGAACTTTTTATTTCCAGTCAGAGATAATAAATTTGTTAGATGAGTCACTGTAACTTTTTTGTGTTCTTACTCAAATATTTGATATCCAAGTATATTAGAATCAGTGTGAAATCTGTAAATTATTAAGAATTTAAAAAGTTGTTAAGAACCTCTGTGAAAATGAAAGGTGCTATTAATATTAGCAAGTAATTATAACAATTCCATTTAGTGTTATTGCTATTACTTATTATTTGCCATGTACTCTGCTAGGTACTTAATGAATATTAACTCATTTAATCCTCACAAGATTTGAACATTATGTAGATTATTTTTGTGTGTATGTGCCAGTCTTGGACCTGAGCTCAGGACCTGAGTACTGCCCTGAGCTTTTTGTGGTTAAAGCTTGTATTCTACCACTTGAGTCACAGCTCCACTTTTGGCCTTTTTTCTAGTTGAAGATCAGAGGTTCATAGACTTTCCTCCCAGGCTGGCTTTGAATTTTGATACTCAGATCTCAGCCTCTTGAGTAGCTAGGATTATAGGTGCTAGCCACTGGTGCCCAGCTACTATGCTTTTTTATAATATATATATATTTTAATTTATCTACTCTGAGATGAATTGAACAAAGGAAGAAAGTAAAATACCTATTCAGTTTCACTGTTTGCTTTTAGCTTTGGGTATGTTTGGTAGAAAAAAGAAAGAGTATTGAAGTTATAGGATAAATTAGAATTTTCTGTTATTCATACCTTTTATTATGCACTACTTCATTGTATATTTTAAATTTCTAATTATACGCTTAATAGATGGTTACTGTATTAGAACTTCAATAAATTTAACTTATGTAGGCTTTCTTTTATACCTGTAGAATTAAATGTTTTCTCAATATCAGTGATATACCTTCATCTACTTTGACTTTCACTGTGCATTTCTGATCTCAGCCAGAACTATAAACAAAAATCCAATTTTTATTGCCTGTTTAGCACCAATCTATATTAGTTAACAAGATTGCATGTCTGTTGCAACCAGCTTTTCAATGGGCAGGGATTAATTATGTAGCTTGAAGCTTTTATTGCATGTAGTGAGACCTTTGGGAACTTGCTTTCTGCTTTATTATCTGAATTTATGACATAATGATGCATATTAATGAAAGTCTTCTAATTTTACTTTTGTTTTGCCACATATGATGAAAATCAGTCTCAGAGAAAGGGACTCAGATTCACTGATGAAATTATATGCCATCATCAATTGAATTCTACTTGTAAGGAAAATGGACTAGGAGAGCAGTTAAAATATGTAATTTCATATTCCTCCTAACTTCATTTTGTACAGAAAAGTGTTTCTTTTGATATTTTTTTCAGGAACCATCATTCTCTTCACTATTATTTTCTGTGGTAGTGTCTCTATTTTTATGGTAATACTTAATTGCTCCTCAACTGATTTCAGCACCACTGCTTTGTACGGTAGGTGTCAATTAAGTACATAGATTCTGAACTTTCAGATAGACTTTTATTATCTTAGATTTAGGACTTAAAAAGTGTGAAGTCTTCGCTTAACATTGTATTGTGGATATTTATTAAAGAATATATAGATATTAGAATATTGTTGCATTGTTAAAACTTTTCAAATAAATACTGTTTCTTCAATATTGGCTAGTTTAATTACCTTGTTTTATTTTATTTTTTTATTTTTTTTGGGGGGGGGGTCAGGTCGTGAGGCCTGAACTGTGGGCCTGGGCACTGTCCCTCAGCTCTTCAGCTCAAGGCTAACGCTCTACCTTGAGCCACAGTGCCACTTCCGGCTTTTTTCTTTTTGCTTATGTGGTGCTGAGGAATGGAACCCAGGGCCTCATGCATGCAAGGCAAGCACTCTACCATTGAGCCACGTTCCCAGCCCCAATTACCTTGTTTTATAATACCAAAATTAGAAAGAAAAAATGACAAGTATGTGAGAAATCCTAGATAGCAAATCTGATATACAGGTAACAGAAGGGAATGATTATTCATGGATCTTTGTTTATTTCACTTTAAAGCCCTGATGTATTTTGGTATCAAATCTGTGTCTTTATTTGTATGTACATGCATGTATACCTTTGATCTACTCAGAAAATCTTAAGTTCTAAGCTGCTTGCTTGCTGCCACTTATAATGCCTCCAATATCATGATTTACCTTTTTTAGCCTTCTATTTGTTACTTTTTATTTTATTTTATTTTTTGTTAGTTATTTTTATTGCAAAGATACTGTACAGAGGGGTTACAGTTGCATTAGTAAGGTAATGAGTCCATTTCCTATCGAGCATTGTTACCCCTCCTTTGTTTTTCTCCTACTATCCCTTCCCTACCCAAACTCCTCCCCCCACCCCAAAGTTGTAAAGTTCATTTTCAACATTGTGTCTTGTACTACTTGTTACATTTTAATTTCTTTGTTTAGTTAAAAATTGTAATAAGTTTAAAAAATTAAGAACTTATTTAATAAGACTATAACATAGCACTGAAAATTTTGGAAACAATACTGTGGTTTAAAATTTGATTTGAGTGAATAGTCTGTTCCTTAAATTTCTTTATTTCTAAAAGTAGTATCTCATATTGTTGCTCTGAGAATGAAAGCAATTAATGCATGTAAAACTTAGAACAGATGGGAAGGGATGGGAAGGGGAAACAAAGGAGGAGGCTACAATGCTTGATAAGAAGTGTACTCATTATCTTGCCCATGTAATTGTAACCCCTCTGTACAGTATTTTCACAACCAAACACTATTCACTATTGTGAATAGTGAGGCAATGAACATGGATGTGCAGGTGTCCTTATCATATCCTGGCTCATAATGCCCAGGGTAGATGCCAAGGAATGATTTGGTTGGATCATAGGGGAGATCCATCTTTAATTTTTTGAGGAACCTCCAGACTGCTTTCCAGAGTGGTTGTACTAGTTTACATTCCCAACAGCAGTACTACAGGCTTCCTTCCCCTCATATCCCCACCAGCATTTGTGGTTAGAATTCAAAATGTTGGCCTATCTAACTGTAGTAAGATGGTATCTCAGGGTTGTTTTGATTTGAAATTACTTTATGGCCAGGAATGATAATCATTTCCTCATGTATTTCTTTGCCATTGTTCCCTTTTCTTCTGAGAAGTCTCTCCTTGCCCATTTAGAAATTGGTGTATTAAGTTTGGGAGGGGTTAGTTTCTTGAGATCTGTGTATATATTGGATATTAGCCTTTTTCTTATGTATTGCTGGTAAAGGTCTTTTCCCAATTGGTTGGCTGATACTTTAGTAGTTTAGTAGCTATGTCCTTAGCTATGCAGAAACTTTTTATATTAATGTAGTCCCACTTGTCATATCCCTCTCCTATCTGTTGTGCCCCTGGGACTCTAATCAGGAAGTTCCTGTAAGTTCTAATATCTCTCCTACTCTCTCTTGCAGTAGTTTCAGAGTTTGAGGTCTGATGTTGAGGTCTTTGATCTATTTTGAGTTGATGTTAGTGGATGGTGACAAGCAGGGATCCACTTTAAATTTTCTGCATATGGCTGCCCATTTTTCTCAGCACCAGTTTTTGAAGAGGCTCTGTTTTTTCTACTGTATGTCCTTTGCTCCTTTGTCAAATATCAGATGACTCTAAGTATGTGGTTTTATTTCTGGGTTTTCTAATGTGTTTCATTGGCCTTCAAGTCTATTGTTGTGCCAATACCAAGCTCTTTTTGTTATTATGGCTCTGTAGTAGAGTTTGAAATTTGGTATTGTAATACTGCCCACATTGTTTTTTTTTGCCTAGAATTGCTTTGGCTAGTCTAGGTCTTTTGTTCTAGGTCTTTTGTTGTTCCATATGAATTTTTGGATTGTTTTCTTTCAGTAAAGAATGTCATTGGGATGTGATAGGGATTGCACTGAATTTATGTTATTTTTTGCAGTATAACCATTTTCACTATTGATTCTACCTATCCATGAACATGGAAAATCTTTGCATTTCTTAGTGTCCTCTTTGATTTCTTCTTCAGATTTTTATAGTTTTTGTTATAGAGATGTTTTATATCTTTGGTTAGGTTGGTTCCTAGGTTATTTTGTTTGTTTGTTTGATTGCTTATTTTGAGGCTATTGCTAATGGGGTTGTTTTCATGATTTCCCTTTCTTCTTGTGCATTATTGGCATATAGGACAGCTACTGGCCAGGCGCCAGAGGCTCATGCTTGTAATCCTAGCTACTCAGGAGGCTTGAGATTTGAAGATCAAGGTTCAAAGCCAGACCAGGCAGGAAAGTCTGTGAGACTATTATTTCCAATTATCCACCAGAAAACTGAAAGTGGTGCTGTGGCTCAACTGGTTGAGAGCTCACCTTGAGCTGGACAGCTCAGGGACAGCATTCAAGCCTGGAGTTCAAGCCCCATGACCGACAAAACAAAACAAAACAAAAAAACAGAAGGACTACTGATTTTTTTTTGGGGGGGGGGTGTTAATTTTGTATCCTGCTACTTCGCCAAAGTGGTTGATTAGCTACAGGAGTTTTGGGGTGGAGAATTTTAGGTACTTTATGTATAAGATCATGTCATCTACAAATAGGGATAGTTTAGTTTTTTCTTTCCCTATGTGAATCCCTTTAATATCCTTTTCTTGCCTTATTGCTCTGGCTAAGAATTCCAAAACTATAGTGAAGAGGAGTGGAGAGAGTGGGCATCCTTGCCTTGTTCCTGATTTTAGTGGAAATGGTTTTAGTTTTTCCCCATTTAGTATGATATTGGCTGTTCGTCATATGTAGTCATTATTGTTTTAAGGAATATTCCTTCTATTCCATTTTCTCCAAAGCTTTTAACATGAATTGATGTTGTATTTTGTCAAAGGCCTTTTCTGTATCTTTTGAGATAATCATGTGGTTCTTGACCTTGGATCTGTTGATGTGATGAATTACTTTTATTGACTTATATATGTTAAACCATCCCTGCATCTATGGGATGAAGCATACTTGGTCATAATGTATGATTTTTTTGTATTTGTTTCTGGATTCTGTTGACTAATATTTTATTGAAGAGCTTTGATTCTGTGTTCATCAGAGAGATTAGTCTGTAGTTCTCTTTTTTTGTTGGATCCTTACCTGGTTTGGGATGAATGTGATATTGTCTTCATAGAATGAGTTTGGGATTGCTCCCTCTGCTTCTATTTTATGGAAAAGCTTGAGCAATATTGGTATTGGTTCATCTTTAAAAGTCTTATAGAATTCAGAAGTGAATCCATTTGGACCTTGGGTTTTCCTTGTTGGGAGACCTCTGATTACTTACTTCAACTTTTTGCATGTTATTGGTTTAGCTGGTCTATATCTTCTTGGTTCATTTTAGGCAGTTTGTATATTTCTAAAAATTTATCCATTTCTGCTAGGTTTTGTTCTTTAATGAGTACAGGTTTTGTAAATAGCCCTTTATAATCACTTGGATTTCCTGGATGTTTGTTGTAATATTTTTGGTGGCATCTCTGTGTCTTGATTTGAATTTCCTCTCTTCTTTTTTTCATTAACCTCACAAGTGGTCTGTCAATTTTTTCAAAAAACCAGACTTTTGTTTGATTGATTTTTGTTTGTGGTGGTGGTTATGGGGCCTGAACTCTGAGCCTGGGCGCTGTCCCTCAGCTATTCAGCTCAAGGCTACACTCTACCACTTGAGCCATAGCACCATTCTGTTTTTTCTGCTTATGTGGTGCTGAGGAATCGAACCCAGGGTCTCATGCAGACAAGCACTCTACCACTGAGCCACCTTCCCAGCCCATTTCATTGATTTTATGTATATATTTTTAGTATTGATTTTATGTATATATTTTGTTGATTTCTGCCCTAATCTTTGTTCTTTCTCACCATCTATTAGTTTTAGCTTTGAATTTTTTCTAGAGGTTTTAATTACATTATACAGTTATACTTCAGCTGTTTCTGTTTTCTTTTATGTGTGCACTTAGGGCTATTAACTTTCTTCTCAACACTGATTTTGCTGCACCCAGAGGTTCCATTGTGATGTGTTTTCATTTTCATTGAATTGTGAGAACTTTCTAATTTCTTCTTTAATTTATTCTTTGACCTAGGTGTTTCAGTAGTGTGTTATTCAGCACCATGTAGTGGAGTGATTTCTGCAGTGTGTGGTGTTGTTGAGAACTAGCTTGATTCTACTGTGATCAGAGAGGATGCAAAGGATTATTGCCAATCCTCTTGCTTAGGTTCTTTGTGTGTACTATGATGTGATCTGTTTTGGAGAATGTTCCATGGGCTGCTGAGATCACTGATTTTGCTATAGTTACTGAATTGACAGCAATGATACTTTTGTTTGTTAAATTATTGAATTTTGGCAGAAGAGTATGAGTAGATGTAATTTCTTTCCAATTGATATTACTGATATGGTTATTGAAGAAATTGTCAATTAGCTAGTATTGTTTCAAAACTAATTTTGCTTTAATACATTTTCTTCCCACATTTGCATTTTGCTCCAGTGATAGCTTAGATTTGGCATTTTTGAAGGTAAACAGAATGATAGATTTGACAGTTTTAATCAGTAAGTCTATGCTCCAGAGACCTTTATTGTTTAGAGTTTATCATGTAAGATTTGGGGCTTCCATTTGCTAATATCTGTCACAGTAGAGGTGAATTAGATGAAAATTAAATTGCCTTCAATTTTTTTTTGCTCTACAATTTAGAAGTTAGAAACCAACACACAGAAAGCAAATAATAAATCTAATAAATCTGAATACTATTTGAAATATAATCAGCTTGGCATGATTACTTTGAAATAACTTTCTGTACTTTTTGGTTTTTTTTGTAGATGGACCACACATCCCCAACCTACATGCTTGCTAACTTAACCCACTTGCATTCTGAACAACTTCTGCAAGGATTAAACCTTCTTCGTCAACATCACGAACTGTGTGACATCATTCTTCGTGTAGGGGATGTTAAAATTCATGCACACAAAGTGGTACTTGCCAGCATTAGCCCATATTTCAAAGCTATGTTCACTGGAAATCTTTCTGAAAAAGAGAACAGTGAGGTTGAGTTTCAGTGCATTGATGAAACTGCTCTTCAGGCCATTGTAGAATATGCCTATACAGGAACTGTTTTCATTTCTCAGGACACAGTTGAAACTCTCCTTCCAGCAGCAAACCTACTTCAGATAAAGCTGGTCCTGAAAGAGTGTTGCGCATTTCTTGAAAGCCAACTTGATCCTGGTAATTGTATTGGAATTTCTCGTTTTGCAGAGACATATGGTTGTCATGACCTTTATTTGGCAGCCACTAAATACATATGCCAGAATTTTGAAGCTGTTTGCCAGACAGAAGAGTTTTTTGAACTTACACATGCTGATTTGGATGAAATTGTCTCCAACGACTGTTTGAATGTAGCTACAGAGGAGACTGTTTTTTATGCATTAGAATCTTGGATCAAATATGATGTACAAGAACGCCAGAAGTACCTAGCACAGCTACTGAACAGTGTACGATTACCATTATTGAGTGTTAAATTTCTCACTAGGCTATATGAAGCAAATCATCTTATTCGGGATGATCGTGCTTGTAAACATCTTTTGAATGAAGCCCTAAAGTACCACTTCATGCCTGAACATAGACTCTCTCATCAGACAGTCTTGATGACACGACCGCGCTGTGCTCCCAAAGTACTTTGTGCAGTAGGAGGGAAATCTGGACTCTTTGCCTGTTTGGATAGGTAAATAGAAGGTTTTCTTAAAGGAGTGATGTTATTAGATTTTATGCTTTTTAAATGTGCTTATGTTCAGTATTTTTAAAAAATTTACTTTCCTTTGTTTTCGTTATTGCTTCTTTTTGTTGTTTTTTCTTCTTAAAATCCATCATTGTATTAATCACATTGTTATCCATTTTCTTCAAAACTCAGTTACTAACATTTATACCCACCAGAGCATTCTCATTTATCTATATTATCTACTTACTTCCTTTTTTTTCTGAAACCAACTACATCTTCATTGGAACAAACCAGGCTGGAGGGGATATTTATTCTTGTCAACTGTATAAGAAAATGCTAAAGAAGAGAACTAGGAACCCGGGATGAGGGTAGACTGAGGACAGGTATGGGTTTGAAAAAAAGCAATTAATTAGAAGAATCATCAAAGAAATAAAAAACAGGATATTGCTGTAAATTGTGGGCTTTATGTGCAATTCATTTTTTTTCTATGTGTTTTTTTTTTTTTTTTTGGGTCCCGTCGTGGGGCCTGAACTCTGGGCCTGGGCACTGTCCCTCAGCTCTTCAGCTCAAGGCTAGCACTCTACCACTTGAGCCATAGTCCCACTTCCGGCTTTTTTCTTTTTGCTTATGTGGTGCTGAGGAATCAAACCCAGGGCCTCAGGCATGCAAGGCAAGCGCTCTACCACCTATGTGTTTTCTTTAAGAAATGGCTTAGATGTCTTTCTCCCCAGTAAGAAGGAATAGGAAAGAAAAAGATTAATTAGTGAATTAATTTCATGAGGTCAGCCAGGACAATTTTAGCGATAAGAAAACCCTGAGCAAATAGTTAGAAAATAAAGGAATTTAAATCTGTCAACACAAAAAGGAATAAAACCAACAGTGTAAAATACATAGAAAGGTAGACCATTCTTTTTTTTTTTTTTTTGGTAGACCATTCTTAGATATTTCATCGGCACCTTAATGTCTAAAACTAAACACATTATTTTCTCCCTTAAAGTGGTTCCTCACCTTGTATTCTCCTAGTATATAATCATCTAAACAATTATTTAATGAAGAAATAGCATTCATCTTTGAAAGATTTCTCTCTTCCTATCACATTCCTTTTTTGTATTTATCTAAGTACCAAATCCTGTCAGTATACTCTCTTAAAGCATTTCTAATTTTATGATGCATTTTCTCTCTTTAGTACTTCTATTCTTAACTTACCTGTACTTCTAAACCTCACATCACTTGGATGCTAATCTTGAGCTTTCAATCTTCTTCTATAAGGAAAAATCTTTTGCATGTTATTCTAAAATATAAATCTGGTCGTTTTACTACCCTCTTTGAAATAGTTTTTTAATATACATAAATTTTTTATCATGGTGTACAATAACGTCTTTGATTTGGCTCATGTTGAGTATTCATTGCTTGATTTGTTATATCAGAGATATAAAGATGAAAACAGCTATTCTCCTTTGGCAATGTGAACATCATTAATGACTTTTTTATCTAATAATTCAGAATGAGTTAATTAAGCTTTGGTACTGTTGGAGATAGATGAGTGTATTTTGCATGTGTGAATAGGACATAAACATTTGGAGACCAGGGAGACAATAGTATTGTCTCCCCTAAGCATTCATGTTTTCAAGTTTAATCCATACTATTTGGTAATAAGAGGTTGAAACTTAACCTACCCATGGTATTTAAATGTAGAACCTTTGGGAAGTGATTCGAATTAAAATCACATGGGTAAAATCCTCTGACTGAATACTGGTAGCTTATGCCTATAATACTAGCTACTCAAGAGGCTAAGATCTGAGGATCAAGGTTATAAGCCAGCTATGGCAAACAAATTTGAGAGACTATTATTGCCAGTTAATTGGCAAAAAAAAAAAAGTGGAGTTGTGGCTCGACTGATAAGAGTACCAGCCTTGAGTGAAAAAGCTGAGGAAGAGCTCAAGATCCTGAGTTCAAGCCTCAGTACCAGCACACACACACACACACACACACACACACACAGAAAAGAGAGTACCCACACATCATACTCACACACATATACTTAGCATACTCCCTGCCTCTTACTATGAGTTGTCCTGAACTTACTCTTCAGGCAAGAAGGCTTTCAAAAGCATGAATCCTCCAACCATGGACTATAACAATCAGCCAAAAGTATCCTCTTCTCTATAATTCATGAAGTCTGTGGAATTGGTGTCATTAATAATAGAAAACAGACTACAACAACCCAATAGACTACTACTGGCAATACTTTTGAAGTTCTTATGCCCTTCCCTGCTGCCATCTCTGATATTGCATGAGAAAGTAATTTGTTTATTTGCACTGGCACAATATTATGATCTAGTATATGGACATAATATAATCTTTCTTCCTAAATGGGAATTTTAAGTATTAAACTCATATACATGCAAATAAGTGTACAAATCCCCTGTCTGTAGCTCAACAAATTGAACATTGCAAATTAGTTCAATCCACAGAGTATGACCAGCACCAGAAGCCAGCTTGAACTGTTTTCCCAACCCAACGGTAATCACTATCTGCTTTCCGATCCAGAAATGTGTTTTACATGCTTTTGAATATATTGAATATATTGCTTTCAAATATATTCTTTTGAATTTGGTATCTTTCAGTGTTACACATGTAAGATTCACCTCAGGAAAATGCAGCTGTAGTTCATTGATTTTTTTCATTACTATATAATATTTTTGTATAACATCACAATTTATCCATTTTATGGTATATATGTATTTAGATTGCTTTCTATTTTTTGCTATTAGACATAATATTGCTATGAACATCTTTGTACATATACACATGTATATGTGTTTCTTCAGTATATATCTAAGAGTGGAATTGTTCAGCCATAGGACAGATATACTATGCCTTATTTAACTATTCCTTTTGATGGATTTTTGTGTTATAATTTAATTAAAATTTGTATATGTGTTTCCTAATGAAAAATTTAGTAGAAGTTAGATTAGGAATACAGGAATGAAGGTATACCTATGTGTTTGACTTTATTAGCTAATGTATCAATGTTTGCTAAGGTAATTTGTACCAACTGATAACTTGGAGTACCCATTCCTTGCTCCACATTGTTTCCAACAGTTTTTATTATCTAACTTTAAATTTGTGCCAGTTTGGATTATGTGTCATAGTGAGTTTAATTTTGCATGTCCCTTATTACTGAGAGTCAACATTTTTTATGAGCCATTTCGGCTTTGTAATTTTAATTTTTTCTGCTTATTCTTTAGTGTGGAGATGTATTTTCCTCAAAATGACTCTTGGATTGGTTTGGCACCCCTAAACATTCCTCGCTATGAGTTTGGAATATGTGTTTTAGACCAAAAGGTGTATGTTATAGGTGGTATTGAAACAAATGCGCGTTCTGGCGTCACTATCAGAAAACATGAAAATTCAGTAGAATGTTGGAATCCTGATACGAATACCTGGACTTCACTAGAGAGTATGAATGAGAGCCGAAGTACTCTTGGAGTAGTAGTACTTGCAGGAGAACTTTATGCTTTAGGTGGATATGATGGACAGTCTTATTTACAATCTGTAGAAAAATATATTCCCAAATTAAGAAAATGGCAACCTGTGGCACCAATGACTACGACAAGAAGTTGTTTTGCGGCAGCTGTTTTGGATGGAATGATATATGCCATTGGTGGGTATGGTCCTGCTCACATGAACAGGTATTTAATCACATTGTGTCTCAGATTTTTAAAGGCATTATTGACAAGTATTTCTTAACAATTTATGAGCTTCCTCTTTAATATTTTCAAGTAAGATTGATTGTGTATACAGGATTTTCTTATATGCCTACGATTCAAATCCCTCCTGTTAAATCTCACATTCACTCAATAAATTTAAATAGATTGTTTTAAAACTCAGATACCTAAAAATTAAGAAATAGACCATTTTAGATTTATGCATTTATATGTGTTTATTTGGCTTTGTATTCATTTCTTGTTAAAGAAATAATTTTAATTCCTGTATTGCAATATAATGCATCATAAATTTAAATTCTTATTTAAATACTCCTTTCTGGATTCTCTGAACATATATGAATTGTCATATATCTGGGTGGTCCTAAAAATCAGAAACATAAAGATCCCTGTACTCTGTAATATATCCTCCGAATAAATAGTATATGTGAAGCTGAGCACTGGTGGCTCATGCCTGTAATCCCAGCTACCCAGGAGTGTGAGATCTGAGAATCACAATTTGAAGCCAGCCTTGGTAGTAAAGTCTGTGAGACTCTGATGTCCAGTTAACTATCAAAAAGCTAGAAATGTAGCTGTGACTCAAATCTAGAGTTGCCAGGCATGAGTGAAAAAGCTAAGAGACAGCCAGTTGGAGTCATGGGACTTATCACCAAAAACAAAGTAGATGTGAGAAAATAAAAGTTTAAAGTTACTGCTTCATAGATAACTATTCATAATTCTGAATCCTCATTGAAAAATGATATTCTGAAGATTTTTATCTCTAATAGTAATTGTAATTGGAGAGGTAGGTGTTTTACTGATTGTGAGCAATTTTTTTTTTTTTTTGCCAGTCCTGGGGCTTGAACTCAGGACCTGGGTGCTGAACCTGAGCTTCTTTTGCTCAGGGCTAGTACTCTACCACTTGAGCCACAGTGCTACTTCTGGCTTTTTCTGTGTATGTGATACTGACGAATTGAACCCTGGGCTTCATGCATGCTAGGCACGCATTCTACCACTAAGCCTCATTCCTAGCCCTGAGGGTGAGCATTTTAATAGTAGACTCTTATGGTTATATGTAACTACTGTGCTATTTCATATAAAGGATGTGTGCATATATGGGGGAATCCCAAAATCAGGAACCCACACACACACACTTGGATACCTAGAATGACTCATAAAAGAATAGCATACTACTTACTATTGCACCCTATCCACAAGGTAAACTTTTATCCCGAACCCTTATCTAGACTACGTGGAAGAAATTACTTGTGTTTTATATCTCTTTATTTGAACTTTCAACTGGTGGGTTTGAGTTTTGCTTTGGAAGGGAGAGTGACACAAAGATCTTGAACTAATTCTTTTTTCATGAATATTTGCAGTGTGGAGCGTTACGATCCAAGTAAGGATTCTTGGGAGATGGTTGCATCCATGGCAGATAAAAGGATTCACTTTGGCGTGGGAGTCATGCTAGGCTTTATTTTTGTGGTGGGCGGACATAATGGTGTCTCACATTTGTCAAGCATTGAAAGATATGACCCTCATCAAAATCAGTGGACTGTGTGTAGAAGAATGAAAGAACCCAGAACAGGTAATATTTATTAGTTTGTTCATTTATTTGTTTTGCAGTACTGTAAATTAAACCCAGATCCTTGTACATTTATAGGCTGTGCACACTAAGCTGCCTTCCCAGCCCATAATAATTTATCAATTTCTTAACAAATAGGGCAGTGTTTGCTATAGTGCTACTTTTGGAATAGTACTATCTTTAAATGTAACAGTAAAGATATTATTTGTTCAGAGAAGAATAACTTTTTTGTTGTAAACTTGAAAGACAACTAGGTAGAAAAACCATTTCAGTTTACTTAATGTGCCATTGTTTATTGTATGATTTTACAAATTTAGGAAATGAATTTTGGGAAATGTTGTTTTTTTACCTAGAACCTTTTTTTGTCCATATAACACTTCATCATTTTATGTTTTATATTAACATACTAATTATACAGAATGAGTTTCATGACATTTATACATGCATATAATATATCTTGATTATATTTACCCCTTTCCTCTTCTTTTGTTCTCCTTTCCTCTCCCACCGATCCTCTTCCTACACTTTCTACTTTCTTTCTTTCTTTTTTTTTTTGTCAGTCATGGGGTCTGAACTCTGGGCCTGGGCGCTGTCCCTCAGCTCTTCAGCTCAAGGCTAGTGCTCTACCACTTGAGCCATAGCACCACTTCCAGCTTTTTCTGCTTATATGGTCTGAGGAATCGAACCTAGGGCCTCATGCATGCAAAGCAAGCACTCTACTACTAAGCCACCTTCCCAGCCCTCTTTCTACCTTCATGTGTAGGTTTTACCTCATATATGTGGAGCTCTGTCATGAGACAGCATGTAGTATTTATCTTTCTTAGTCTAGATTATTTTGTACATGATCGCCAGAGTCACTGATTTTCCTGAAAATGAGATAATCTCATTCTTCTTATTGGCCGAACTTAATAAATATATATGTATGTGTATATGTACACACATTCATAAATACATATATGTGTGTGTTTATATGCATGTATATCTTTATCATCCACTGATGAGGACTTAGGATAATACTATACTTAGCTATTGTGAATACTGCCACAATAAACGTGAGTGTTCAGGTACATTGATTCTTTTGGGCATATACACAGTAGTGGCAAAGGAGTTCATAATGGCAGCCCTATTTATTTTCAGGAACTTCAGTATTAGTTTCCATAGTGGCCACAATAATTTCCATCCAACCCAGAGTATCCCTGCATCCTTGTCAGCATTTGTTGTTTTTGTTCTTGATGATAACCATTCTGATGAGTGGAATGAAATCTCTGATTTTCAATTTTTTGGGATCCTTTGGATCCTCTGAGACTCTTAGTATATCTGTTGTAATATCCTCCACCCCTTTTAAAAATGTTATTTTCCCCTTTAGCTAAGGATTTGCCGTCTTGTTTATTTTTTTCAAAGATCCAACTCATTGAATAATAATTTGTATTGGTCTTTAGTCTCCATTTTACTAATTCTGCCTGACCTTTGGAGATTTGTTCTTTTTTCTAAGATCTGAGATGCATCATATAGGGTTTTGTTAGTTTTATATCTCTCTAGCTTTTTAATGCAGGTGCTCATAGCCATAAACTTCCCTTTTAGAACTCCTTTACTATATCACAAAGGTTTTTATTGTGGTTTTGTTTGACTCTAGGAAATTTTAATTTTCTTCCTGACCAGACTAACCAAACCAAAAGTGTATTTATTATTCATGCTCCATATAGTTGCTCCATGTAGCTTACCTTGCTATTAATTTCTAATTTTATTGCATTATGATCTGTTTGGATAAATTATTCCAACTGTTTTATATTTGCTAAGATTTGCTTTATGGCCTAAAATGTGATCTAGTTCAGAAAGATCTATGGATTGCTGGAAACAATGTTTATTCTTTATGTGTCAGATAGGATATTCATTAGATATTTAAGTCCACAAAATCTATGGTGAAGTTTAATTCCAAAGTTTCTTTATTAATAGTTTTTGCCTGATGATTTTGCTTTTAAAGAAAGTAGGATATTGAAGTTACTATTAGTGTACCTGTGTACCTGGACCTGTGTGTTTCTTCATGTCCAGTAATGTTTGTGTTTTGAAATTGTGTAAAACAATATTCAGTACACTTATTTACACTAATTACATCTGTTTTTGGGGGGAAAGGGAGTCCTGTGCTTGAACTCAGGACTTGTCCCAAGCACTGTGCTCGAGGCTAGTGCTAGGATTATAGGTGCCCAGCTTAGTTACATCTTTTTAATAGATTATTCTCATTACTAATATGTAGTGACACTATCTCTTTTGACAAGCCCACTTTGTTGGATAAGAGTATGGCCATGAGCTAGGTGGCTCACTCCTGTAATTCTAGCTACTCAGGAAGCTGAGATCTGAGGAGTGCAGATCAAAGCTAGTCCAGGCAGAAGAGTTCATGAGGGACACTTACCTCCAATTAACTAGCAAGAAACTGGAAGTGGCAGTGTGTTTCAAGTGGTAGAGCAAACAGTCTTGAATAGAAAAAGCCAAGTCAGAGCTAATGCTAGTGCGCGCGTGCGCACACACAGACAGACACACACACACATACACACACACACACACACACACACACACACACACAAACACAGTGTAGCTATGAAAAGCTATGAAATAAATTAATAGAAAAGTCCAGAGAGAATTGTGGCGTATGAAGCTTGCAAATGGCAAGATAAGGTGATAACCAAAACTTGTCTGACAAGGAAATGGGGGCAAAAGTCTACTAAGAATGAAGTAAAAAAGGCAAGAATGAGGAAATAACATGGGACAGTACATCTTTTTTTTCCTTTTTTTGCCAATCCTGGGGTTGGCAAAGAAGAACTCAGGGCCTAGTCGCTGTTCCTGAGTCTGTTTGTGCCCAAGGCTCTGCTCTACCACTTGAGCCACAGTGCCACTTCCAGCTTTTTCTGAGTCTGAGATAAAAGTCTCATGGTCTTTCCTGCCCAGGCTGGCTTCAAACAATGATCCTCAGATCTCTGCCTCCTTAAGTAGGTAGGATTTCAGGCATGAGCCAAAGGTACCTGGCTGAGGGACAGTAAGTCTTTAAGTGTCACAACCTTATAGGGAACAGAAAGGAGATCCACCAATCAGAAAGCCAATTTCTGCTGCCTTGAGCTGAATGGCTGACTTGTCTCTGGCATGTTTATGCCATGTGCTCTTTTTCTCTGCCGTATTTCTTTCCTAATGTATTTTACTGTGTTCCATCTTGCCTGAGTACTTCTCTTGTCTTATTCATTATTAGGGGAATTTTATTGTGCTGTTTCCACATGTCAGTTATATCCCCAATCAACCTCCTCATCTGTCACAGTTCCCCGTTCCCCTCCTCCTTCCTTAAAATAATTTTAATAAGTTTCTTTTTTTTTTCTTTTCATGCACACAAATACAATATATACTTATCTTGGGAAGCCTTCGTTGATTTTGAATTATAACTTCGATGGATATATAATCTCAGTCGATTTTATTTTCTCTCAGTGCTTGAAATATCATTCCATGCTTTACTGGCTTTTAAGGGTTTCTGATAAGAGGTGGTATATAATTAGGAGATGTGATTGCCTTTGGAAGTAACCTCCTGAAGGCTCTCCTTTTCTCTTTTGCTAGCAGGCCTTCTGGTGGGAGACGAGGAGTTATCTTTTGTTTAACTGTCTGAGAGTCTGCTATTTCTTCTATTAACCTAAAATTCAGTCTTTTTGGATTTTACCTGGACCCCTATCTCTTCCTCTAGCATGCCTGTACTTGGTGTTTTGTTTTAGATTCTTAGAAATGCAAGAATGTGCTTATATGCTAATGTCTGTAACCTGTTTTCTTCCCTCCTGGTATTTTGTCTCTCTCCACCCTCTACCTCCTGGGTTATTTTGTTTCATATATTAATTTCACTGTTAGTGAATCTGTTAGTTAGATTCTATAAAAGGGTTAGACTACAATGTGCTTCATAGAGAAAACAAACCAAATACATTATACTGCAGGTAAAGTGAAAATATTTTTTACTTGTCTCATTATTAAGTTTCTTATGGAAATGCTTTAGAAATATTTCTCTTATTTCTGATTAAATAAACACACCATAGCCATTCAAGGAGGGGCTGGGAATGTAGTTCAGTGGAGAGTGCTTGCCTAGCATGCATGAGGCACTGGGTTTGATTCCTCAGTACCACTTAAACAAAATAATAATAATAATGAAATTTTTAAAAATTTAAGGAAAAATGAAAGTTCAAAATGGAATGAACTGTTTAAGCATTTACTATAATTAGCTTATTTTGTAACCATGATAATTTTTTAATTAGGGTAGATTTATTCTATTTAGAACTGTACGTGATAATGTATAAAGCATAACGTATGTAGTTCAATATATTTGAAAACCTGACAGGATGATTCCTAGAAAATGTATATCAATAGATTATTAAACATATAGAAAGAAAGACAGAGTAGAGTAGACCAAAGAAGGAAGACAAGATGAACTCAATGACCAGAGATTCAGGACAAACCAGAGAGGGACACTCTACCAAAATAGAGGCTGTGGGGCTTTAAGGGATGGGATATGGGGGAATGAGACTGGGCACAGAGTAGCTCAGGGGCAGGAAGTTGATATTTGTGATATGGCCACAGGGACCAGCAGCCCAGATTAAGAGAGATTGAGTTGAGCAAAACCTAATAGCCAATGGGGCTGGGAAGGTGGCTCAGTGGTAGAGCGCTTGCCTTGCATGCCTGAGGCCCTGGGTTCGATTCCTCAGCACCACATAAGCAAAAAAAAAAAAAAAAGAAATAAAAAAAAAAGCCGGGCGCTGGTGGCTCACGCCTGTAATCCTAGCTACTCAGGAGGCTGAGATCTGAGGATCAAGGTTCAAAGCCAGCCTGGGCAGGAAAGACCGTGAGACTCCTATCTCCAATAAAAACCACCAGAAAACCGGAAGTGGCGCTGTAGCTCAAGTGGTAGAGCCTTGAGCTGAAGAGCTGAGGGACAGCGCCCAAGCCCAGAGTTCAAGCCCCACGACCAACAAAAAAACAAACAAACAAACAAACAAAAACCTAATAGCCAAATGCTATTCTCTTTCAAGAAATGGCATTAGACCATTCCTGATTGCATAAAAAAATAGTACTTTTTTTTTTTTGGCAGTCGTAGGGCTTGAACTCTGGACTTGGGCACTGTCCCTCAGCTCAAGGCAAGTGCTCTACCATTATGCCACAGTGCCACTTCTGGTTTTCTGGTGGTTTATTGGAGATAAGAGTCTCACGGACTTTCCTGCCCAGGCTGGCTTTGAAGCGTGATCCTCAGATCTCAGCTTCCTGAGTGGCTAGGATTACTGGTATGAGCCACTGTTGCTGGCTTACTACATTCTTAATAGTACATTAAGATTGTATAATGCGTGACGAGATCTGATCATCACACAATACATACATATATTGAAATGTCAGTGCCCCCTATGAATATGTACAATTACAATGTCTTCCTTAATAATATTTTGCTATAATGAGAGAGGGCAGAGTAGGATTGGAGAGCAGAGGCTTTAACTTTTGTATGAAAGGTATAATTTTGCAGTACTTACTTCTATCTTGCTGTTATTAATAATATAATATTGTTACTGCTATTATAATAGGTTGATGAAATGTGTGAGGAAAATATTGAAGTGTAAATTCACTTGTTCCTCTTCAGAAAAAGTCTGCTTCATGTCTCTCTCTCTCTTTTTTTTTTAACCTACCTTTCCAGGAGTTGGTGCTGCAGTAATCGATAACTACCTTTATGTGGTTGGTGGTCACTCGGGGTCTTCCTATCTGAACACAGTGCAGAAATATGACCCTATCTCAGATACGTGGCTGGATTCAGCTGGCATGATATACTGTCGCTGCAATTTTGGATTAACTGCACTTTGACAATTGGGAACCCTTGTGAATAGCATGAAAAGATGTCCAGTTTTCTGAAACCTAAAAGCTACAGTGCTTTTTGTGTGTGTGTGTGTGTGCGTGTGTATGTGTGTGCGTGCGGCGCCAGTCCTGAGGCATGTACTCAGGGCCTACGCACTGCCCCTGAGCTTTTTTGATCAAGGCTAGCACTCTACCACTTGAGCCACAGCTCCACTTCCAGCTTTTTGGTGGTTAATTGGAGATGTAAATCTCATGGACTATCCTGCCCAGGCTGACTTCAAATTGTGATCTTCAGATCTCAAGCCTCCTGAGTAGTTAGGATTATAAGGCATGAGCCACTAGCGCCAAGCCACATTGCTTTCTTTTAACTTGAAATGGCTTGAAGACTCAGACTTTTGAGTTGTTGGTACTTTTGAATTGGCAAATAGTTTTGGTTTCCTCTTGGTTCCACAATAAATCAATAGTTAAGGAAAAAGGAAAGACTTTGCCAATTGAATTGTGCACTTTTTTCCTAAGACTGGGATAGGCTACTTTATGTTCCCATGTGTATATGTAGAGAAATCTTGCTGCTTTTATTATTATTATTATTATTATAGTCTTCCTTTCTTGATGCATATTATGATTTAGTTGTATGAAAGAGGTAGTCGATTGTAGAGTGTATGGAACAACTGAAAAGAATGTTTATACTCCTTGTAGGATGCAAATTTCATATGCTTCACGTATTTTATACAAAGGGCTGCTTTTACTTTCAGTACTTTTAAGGGTTGTAAATACATGCCATGGCAAGTCATCTGGATATTCTTTCAGGTAACAGCTTTGGAGCTAGTGGTGTAGTAAGTCTGCAAAAGAGTTTCTTTTATTACCTTATTTGGGTGTATTCACTGTTAATATTTTTTATACATGTGTAAGTTAATGCTGGATGAATTCTGTTACTCTTCTATGCTGTCATAAGCATGGATAGAGTTGGTATCAGTTTCAATTTTTCTTTAGTAGTTCAGCACGCTTCCCAGTGTTGCTGCAGGTATTTTAAGTGTTTAGTAACCCGATTGATGCACTCTTCATTTTTTTCATATACCTGAAATAATTTTAGTTTTTTAAAAGATTTTTATTTGCTTTTATGATGTATTCATATATACAAATGGTGCTAACTGTAAGATTTGTCACAAGGCCATAACTGATGTGTTTTTTTTTTTTTTTGGTTCCTTAGTGTAAAATATGCATGACTGTTTTGTCTTTGTCTTTTCTTTTTACTGGCTTGATTAACTGTGTTTATTAAAAATGTTAGTGATTATATTAATGTTAAATCCAAAAATTATCTAAATGGATTATGTCCTGCTTTTCTTGGTTTTTAAATAATGATTAAGGGAAGATACATTTTGTTTTCGTACATGTGCTAGAGATTTCATATCCTTAAAACAGAAATATATGCATTAAATATAAAGGACTAGGTAGTCATTCATTAGTTTGTTCACTTCTTAGGTAACTGAATATTTTAAAGTTATTGAAGAAAACTGGAACTTGATGTTTACTTCAGTAATGGTTCTAAATTTGGTTCTGCTTTGACTAAAGAAATGTTTGCAGTAGTCAAGGACAGCTTTTTTTTTTTAAGGAAGTTAGTTTATTTTAGCATGTTTTAGTAAATGCATTAAAACTTGCATTTTCATTATAATGACGGTACTTGTGTGTTTGGTACTGTAGTAATCTTGTTTTCATTTCCTTGATTTTCTTTTTTAACTATTCATTATGTCTTTATAAGTCTGTAGGCCAGTGCGTTTCCCCCCAACCCCCAGGAAAAACTTCATACTGCATTTTTAAGTGCCATAATATCCTAAACTTATTAAGAAGCCATTTGTAATTACAAAAGTTCAATTGTTAGCATACCTGTTGTTTCTTAAAACTATAACCAAGCAATTTGTAGCTAGCTCTCCTTGTTCTTCCATAAACTACTAGTTGTAGACTTGAGAATATACTACAAAATGATGTAGTTATCTTTAATCATGAAAGTAGTATCATGCTTTATGAATATTTGTGCAGATTGTAAGGTGATTTTTAGTCTCATTTAGAACTCACAGAAGCTACTAATAAAATCAGCTGAATTTTTTTATGTTGCTTGTTTGAATAACATAATGATATATAGCAATAACTTTTTCATTGATCTAAATAATTCTGTTGAATAGAAATAAGGTGCACTATTGTGGATAGCCTAAACTTTGTTTAAAGCAAAACAATTAAAAATAGGTTCCATCACATACTTAGTTCCCCATCTCAGTTGCCTTTATTTGTCAAATTATTAAACAAATACATTTATACTATTTTTAATCTTCTCTTTCCACAAAATAAAAGGATATGAAAGACCATGAACATTAAACCAATGAAATACCATAGAATATTTATACCAGTCATTTTATTTTGTTTTACTCATGTATACCACTATTAAAGTAGTTTATAATATATAATCATTTGCAAATGAGTTCAAAAGTACACCCTAATCATTTTTAAAACTCTAAATTTCATCTTGATGAAGACTAAATGTAAGACATCTTGACCTATAGTAGGAATCATATAGCAAAGAACAAATTGTGAGCACCCACCTCTGAAGGGAAGAAAAAAATATTCAAAAACTAGAAATATATTGAGATTTCTGTTGTACTATGGTCAACAGCCGGTGATACTAATATGACCTGAGATCTGGAAAGTTTATAATACAGCTTTCTCTTGAAAATCTGTGGAGTTTTATTATGAATAATTTGCAAGTCGTGAATTTAAAGCTACATATTTCTTCTATTAAAAAGGACCAAACACTTGGTCATAAATCCCTAGATTTAATTGTATTATACGTAACTATACACATTCAGACAAGGACAGGAAAGCTATTTAAGACTATGCAGAAATAATTTTGGAAAGAATGAAAGAGGAAAACAGAAATAAATCAATGACAGATAATGACTTAATTTGAAAGGAATATTTGACTATGTAATTTTTGTTGGATGTAGTAATAGAACTTAACAGATTTTTAAAAATTTAACCTAAAGGGCATTTATAAGTTGCACTTGTAATTGGTAATCTTGTTTAAATATAAATGATATTAAATTATAGGAAGTGTATCAAGTGATAGAAAAATACCATTAGGTTTTGAATTTTTGTTTTGATACTTTGACATATATGGAGAGATTACTAGATATATGAGAAACTCCCAGAGCTTGTAAAACAGTGTCTATCTGTTGAAATAGAAATATGTTCTCACTCAAAAGAACAAAATATAGTGGAGTAATCCTATACCCCAATAACTTTTATGGCAAAGTGTGATTCTGTTTTCTTCCAACATCATAAGTAATTAGACATCTAGTTTATTTATAAGCAATTCTATAAGCATGAAAATGAATCATGAAAATCCTGATAATTATAGGACTTTACATTTCCTGGAATTGGGTAATTTACTTTCTAGAACAACAACAAAACTATAGGAAAGAAAAAAATGTAGAATATTCAGGCTCTGGCTAATATTGAGGAAAATGTATGTATATATCATATTGTGTTTATTTTCACTTTTGGTATTGGATTCCTGGTATTGTCACCTAAGTGCTCATTTTCAGGAAAATCAGATTCTTCAATAAACATACTGCTTAAAGTTCAATAAACTTGTGATAACCTCTATAACCTCTTTAGTCAGGACGTTAAGAAATTATAAGATGTCATATGTCAAGTTAACATCCAGTTCTATTTCTGAACCTTTTTACTCCTTTGTAAATAGCATTTTAATTAGATGTAATTTAATTAATGATTCTGTGGCTGGATATGTATTGGATTTTCATTTAAGCTCTATTGATTCAGTGTTGAAACACATTTCAAAAGACTGAGGAATACAATAAGTACAAAACATATTAAATATTAAAAGGTTTACAAACGTAGTATGTGTGGAGTCAAAATCGTTTATATCTGTAGAGAGAAATTATTATATCTTTTATATTACATACCTATGTCTTCAATATTAACTAGATAAAATTTGTTGTTTATTTAGTCAAGTTACCATGTATAAAATCCTATTTATTTTAAAATACAAAGCAAAAATTTCCAAGTTTGCCTTAAAATACAAATGAAATTAAAGAACTGGATGATAATGCCTATATTTTTGCCTTATGAATCGTGCTGTATCATAAACCAGAAATGGTTTTGATTTTAACAGGATTCTGAAATTCTGTAGGTGTAGAGTACTAATATTTGTACTCAGTTTCAAAGAATGTGATTTAGTTGTGAGTAATGTTAATATTTAAATGTTTTTATACCTGTATTTTACCTCTGAATATATACCTTTTTAGCATCAGGGTTTTATTTTTGTTTACATAGTTAAGTGGCATTTAACATGTTGACAGTTGTATTTCTTTGTCTCTTAAAAGTTCTTTGTGCATATTATTGTGGTAATGCTCTGATGGTTATGGTTAAATTTAATTGAATGTGAAGTATTTAAAATAAAATTTAAAATTGTAAATGTGTATCATACTATAATTGTGAACTGAACTTCATTATTCTTGTCTCTTAGATTCTTTTTGGTGGAGAGGTATAGCTCTCAGTTGAAGTGGAAGGCTGTGGTGGCTCACATTTTTAAATTTGGGTGCGCAGGAGGCTGAGATCCAGAGTATCCTAGTTCAAAGCAGGATCAAGCAGAGAAGTCCATGAAACTCCATCTCCATAAAATAACAAGCAAAAAGCTGCGCTAGAACTATGATTCAAGTGATAGAGCATCAGGGAGCAAACCAGATCCAATGAATGAATATGAAGCCCAAGTTCAAACCCTAGTACCATGGGAGAAAAAAAATGTTGCGATGGATTCAGCAAGGGGGAAGAAGCCTGTAATCTCAGTAGTCCTTAAGAAACAGATAGGCATTTTTGAAGCCAGTGAGGTTACAGATTGATATTCATCTCTAAAAAAGTGGAGATGGGCCTCAGGTAGGTACTCCTTTACCTCATCACCAGGTTGTAATGAAAACAGGTCTAAGACCAAATTCTGTCTCACAGAAAGCTCAGTAAGCAAGCTCAATTTCTATCCTTTTAGATTCTCTAACTAGACTAACAAAAAGGGGGGAAGGGTTAGCCAGGCCTGGGTGGCTCACACCGTAATCCTACCTACTGAGTGGGCTGAAATCTCACAATTTCCAAAGCCAGCCGGGGCAGGAAAGTTCATAAGACTTATCTCTAATCAAAAAGACAAAAGTGGAGGTATAGCTCAAGTGGTAGATTACTAGTGTTCAGCAAAAAAGCTCAGAGATAGCACCCTGAGTTAAGCCCCAGGACCAGCACACACACACGTGCTCACTCATGCACACACACACACAAATGGGGAGATTTAAGCAGTATCTGTAAAGCATCTCGTAGCATCAAATCAGCAACAATTATATATATATAATGAGTGCTGCCAACAAGTGAATGACACTCAGGTGCCATTTTCTTTTTCTTTCCTTTTTTTGTTTCTTTTAAAGAGATTATTTAACCAAATTAATTGAACAAAATAATGGATTTGGGGCTGGGAAGGTGGCTCAGTGGTAGAGTGCTTGCCTTGCATGCCTGAGGCTCTGGGTTCGATTCCTCAGCACCACATAAGCAAAAAAAAAGAAAAAAGCCGGAGGTGGCGCTGTGGCTCAAGTGGTAGAGCGCTAGCCTTGAGCTGAAGAGCTGAGGGACAGCGCCCAGGCCCAGAGTTCAGGCCCTACGACCGGACCCAAAACAAAACAAAAAAACAAAATAATGGATTTCATGGACTTTTTTTTTTTTTTTT
>NW_012267232.1:10289053-10303309 GCF_000151885.1 Dipodomys ordii
CAAAAAAAAAAAAAAATCCTGATTAGAATGCCTAAGACTGCTCACTCCCTCCTAGTTGAGGGAAATTCCTAGTTGAAGCTGGAATTTAACAGAAGTTCTACAGAAGTTTTAAAGTGTCTTATAAATAACATGTATTATTACATACATCTACATATTAAAACTACATATTAAAAAATAAAGATTTCTTGGATAAATAGATGATTTTTTTTTCTTTTTTCTTTGCCTGTCCTGGGCTTGAACTCAGGGCTGGCACTGTCCCTGATCTGCTTTTGCTCAAGGCTAGCATTCTACCACTGAGCCACAGCGCCACTTCTGGCTTTTTCTGTTTATGTTGTACTGAGGAATTGAACCCAGGGCTTCATGCATGCTAGGCACTCACTCTACTACTAAGCCCCATTCCTAGCCTTATTGGGGTTTTTCACATTGCCTAGAACTTACTGCAAAATCTGTCAGGTTAGTATATGCAAGACAGGAAGTAAGGTGTGAAGAAGTAATGAATCATATCCCCAAATGACATTGAAATAGAAAAACAAAACACTTCTGATTCATTCCCCCAACCCAACCAAGCAGGGACAATAGAATATATTACTCTGGCAGATCTTCCTCTGTGCCTTATGAGTTCTTGAGGCAGTTATAGGAGGAAAGTTAAAGACAGTATGATGGGTGGATTGCAGACATCAAATAAATTCAGTGGAATGCAAAAGACCCTTCTAATGCCAAGACAGAACTCAAGGCTAGAAATATTGTTTGTTATACTTGGACAACAGACATATAATGAGACTCCACTTCAAGAAAACAACAAATAAATCATTGAGGGCTGGGAATGTGCCTCAGTGGTAGAGTGATTGCCTCACATGCATGAGGCCCTGGGTTCGATTCCTCAGTACTACATAAACAGAAAAAGCCACAAGTGGCACTGGTTCAAGTGGTAGAGCACTAGCCTTGAGCTGAAGAGCTGAGGCACAGCACCTAGGTCCAGAGTTCAAGCCCCACAACTGACAAAAAAAAAAAAAATAGGACTTGTTCAACTTTGGAAAAAGTATTCAAGAACTTTATTATTACTACTTTTCTGTAATTTTGACAATATTGGAAGTTATTTCAAACGATATTTTTTTACAATTAATAAAAAGAGGGGTTGGGAATGTGGCTTAGTGATAGAGTGCTTGCCTAGCATGCATGAAGCCCTGGGTTCAATTCCTCAGTACCACATAAACAAAAAAAAACCAGAAGTGGTGCTGTGGCTCAAGTGGTAGAATGCTAGCCTTGAGCAAAAGAAGTTTCAGGGACAGAGCTCAGGCCCTGAGTTCAAGCCCCGGAACTGGGGAAAAAAAAGAAAAGAAACAGCTTGGGCACCAGTGGCTCATGCCTGTAATCCTAGCTACTCAGGAGGCTGAGATCTGAGGATCCAGGTTCAAAGCCAGCCCGGGCATGAAAGTCCTTGAGACTCTTATCGCCAGTAAACCACCAGAAAACCGGAAGTGGTGCTGTGGCTCAAGTGGTAGGTGCTAACCTTGAGCTGAAGAGTTTTAGGACAACGTCCAGGCCCAGAGTTCAAGCCCCATGACTGAAAAAAAAAATCTTAGCATCACAGGGGGGGAGGCTGGGAAGGGATGTGAAGGGTAAACAAAGGAGGAGGCTGCAATGCTTGATAAGAAATGTACTCATTATCTTGCCCATATAATTGTAACCCCTCTGTACAGTATGTTCACAAAAAATAAAAAAAAAAAGAATCTCATGCACTTTTCTGCTCAGGCAGGTTTGGAACAGCAGTCCTCAGATCTCAGCCTCCTGAGTAGGTAAGATTACAGGAATGAGCCACCAGTGCCCAGCTAAAGTTCATCTTTTTGAGGTGAACAATTCAATGACATTTAATAAATTCACCATGTTATACAACAGCCATCCCTATCTTCTTTCCTAATACATTTGTTACTCCAAAACCACGAGACATTTATTCCTTGTCTTCCTTTACCCCAGTTCCTGGCAATTACCAACCAATTGGCTTTTAATGTCTTTGAATTTACCTGTTTAAGGTATTAAATGTAAATGAAGTCACATAGGATGTGAATGTTTGTGTCTGACTTCTTCTTTATTTACTTAAGGAACCAGAATTAGATGACTTATCTAGCAAGAAAATAAACTTAGTTCCAGAAGTCTGTTTCTAGGAAGCTTCTGTTCAATTGAGTTGTTTGGCTTAACGGTGCCTCTGTACCTATTTTAAGTCTGGCTTAAAGTTTGACCTAACTTGATATGTAAATAGACTGAAATCTACTCTGGTGAGAGTAGATGGGTTTAAGCCATTCACAAGTAGCCAACTGTTCAAACTATGCTCAAATAAAACAGATGTAAGCTGTAACCAAAAAAAAAAAAATCTTGGCATCACAAACTCATGATTTGTCACTGAACAGAAGTTATAAGCCCTATAATGTTATTTAAAATTAGACAAAAAATTCAGATGGCCTAGAGGAATAGCTCAAGTCATGGGGTGACTCCCTAGCAAACAAATGGCTGAGAATTCAAACGCCAGCTCTGTCACAGACACACACACACACAAATTCCACACACACCTTAGGATCAACATGAAAAATAATAAAACTGTAGTCAAATACACAAGGAGCAGATTTTTAACTTGACACCTTGCACAGCTAATTTGCTTCCAAAACTCTCATTCCATTCTTCATGTAACAATATACCTACCTCAGTTCTCTGATTTATTGGATTATAGGTGTAGACCACCACTCCCAGCTGTTTTTCAGCAGCAAGTGTTGTTATTGCTTTTATCCTTTGCAGAAGACCTTATTGAGAAAACGTCAGATTATGGAACATATTGCTTATTTGAATTTAATTTAATATAGATCCTCAGATATTAGCATATAAAAATTAGCTACAGAGGCCTCCCTACTAAACTGTACTTCTTAACTTTCCAGAGAAAAGAGTGGCATTCACTCTTTAAAATTAATTTGAATGTGCTGCAATAACAGAATACTTGGTATTCTTATAGCTCTGGACGCCAAGAAGCTAACATCTAAAGGGAGCCTTCCTTGGGTCCCCATGTGGCAGAAGGGAGGATAGAATACAGTCCCTCAAATCCTTCAGTAAGGGCAAGCTCATTCATGAAGGCTGAGAGGAAATCCTACTAACTTCCTAAAAGGCCCCACTTTTTAAATACCACTTTTGTGGGGATTAAATTCAACTTGAATTTTCTGAAAGAACATCATTCAAATCATAGAAGATTGTCCAGATGATCAGAGACTGAACCTCGAGTCAAGGGTTTAGAATTCCTGAGAGCAAAGCATTAGATTTAAGACATTTGTATAAAAGTTTCAGTGAGATCAACTTTAAACGATATGGAATTTTAGGATTGAAGAATTTGACATTGATTTTAAGTGCCCAAACACTGACCAAGGAAGGTCAATGTTTTAGATAAAATAGTATACTAAGTGGTTTTACATAAAGTTCTAACTTTCTGCCTAACTATAATGAAAGTTATTTTCAAATAATTATGACATTTACTTGGTTAAAATACTGCTCAGAATATCAACATTTATAGCTCATGTGTCATAGTAGTTATCTACATGTATTTCTAAGAGAACACTGGATTCTCTCTTACTCATTTACTTACCAGTTACATGTTTCTGTTTCTCATTTATTGGATTGGGACTAGTGATAGTGTTTAATATTAAGCCACATAAAATAATTTATAAGTGAAAGCTATTTTGAATGAATAATACACATTGACACAATAATACAATTGTCATAAATTGGAGAGTACTTTGAAGAGAATCAAGTTGGATATTCCTTATTAGTTTTGTTCTTTATCTCCCATGGTGGTAGACAAGGTTTTAAAACTTTTCTTCTTGGTGATATTTTGATTTAAAATATATTCTGATTATTCTTTACCTTTTGGCTTCTCTTCCCTAGATTTTTCTAAGGGTATTTACAAAGAAATTTCCACATTCTCACCTGAATATTCTGTTGGTAATCCAGTTTATCTCAATCTTCTTGATTATGACTCACTGTTTGGTCAGCCAGAGATAATTTGTCTCTACTAGCCAGGCACTACCGCAACAAAATACTGCCAATTCTTCAACCCCAATTAGTTGCGATTCAAGAACACACATTTAATTCCTCTTATATAATAATATGAACTACTGCCTAAATACATGAAAAAAATCTAAAAAGTTCATAGTAAGAGAATCTGAGAGACTTTATGGACATGAAAGAGGTAGAAAAATGGTTTTTATTAGCATATTCAAGGTAGTCAATATTTTAACAAACATCTATCTTAATCCTCACAACAACCCAGTGAGGTAGGTACATCATTGACTGATAAACGAGTATTCCAAATAAAGTGCAATTCCTTAAAGAATTTACATTAGAGTTTACTAAGGTTAATACTTTACACCATTTATGTATACACCATTTATGTATATTTTAGTACTTTGATTTATGTAAGAAGGTGTTATCAGAAAAACTTATAAATCAAATCCTATTTATTACACTTGGGGAAATGCTTAAATAAACCCTGGGTGAATTTCTAAAAATATACCATTAGATTTCATCCTTAAGTTAAAAAAGTAATTTTCTTTGTCTTTACTCAAAGTGAAGCATTCTTAGCAATATTTCACCCACATTTGCCCATCTGTATAAGCAGTTATCTGAACTTGGCACCATAGCAATAAAAGATTTAATTTATTGAATGAAACAGTAGCAATTTGGTATTTGGCAGTGAACTGTGTTGTTTACAACTGTGTTGTAGAAGTCTTTAAATGTATTGCACCTAATCTCATCCTTAAACCTACAGCAAACTGTCTATTGAAATGTAAACATTAAAATCAATGGTGGTAAATGTCTAAAGCATTTTCCCTTAGAACATTTCCTTTAAATTGCAAAAGAAAGCGTGATCTTAGGGTACTTATGAAGGAACAGCCCTGTACCAATGGCTCATGACAATATCCTAAAACTGAAGATAATGCTTTGATGCCAGCCCAGGCAGACAAATCCAAGACTCATATCTCCAATTTACCAACAAAGAATTGAAATTGGAGGCATGGCTCAAGTGGCAGAGCACCAGCTATGAGAAAGCACAGGAGTCTGGGTCAAGCCATTGTACTGGCATACACACATACATGCATGCACACACACACTACACATATCACCATAACTAAATACTAATTATAATTGTGTGGTTATATTGCAAACCATAGCCTCCTGCTATCAATTACTACTTAAAGAGAACCAGATATGATGGATGCCAGTAGCTCATGCCTGTAATCCCAGCGGCTCAGGAGACTGAGATCTGAAGAGTACAATTTGAAGCCAGCTTGAGCAAGAATTTGTGAGACTCATATCTCCAATTAACCAGCAAAAAAGCCAGAAATAGTGTTGTGGTCAGGCGGTAAAGCATGAGCCTTGAGTGAAAAAGCTAAGCGATAGTGCCCAAACCCTGAATTCAAGCACACACGCACACGCGTGCGCACACACACACACACACACACACACACACACACACGGGGGAGGGGTGGAGGGAAGGAAGAAGAGCCAGATGTTACTCTAAAAGTTTCAGTAGCTCTCACTTTCAATCTCTCTCTTTCTCTCAGCAGAACTGGTGTTTAGAAGGCAGGGCTTCCAGCTCCCTAGGTAGGCTTTCTACTGTTGAACTATGAACCAACCCAGTATATTTTTCTCTTTGTCAACATTAAACTTCAAACAAGAAATATTCCTAGGTACTCATTCTCCTATTAAATATATATTTAACTCGATTTCTATTATTAGTTCAATATAACATCCAATTGCCTGGTGTCCTTAGTTGCCTTATCTGCAAAAATAACATTCTATTGTAGAATTTCTATTGCATATAATTAGAAGATAAATATTTTGGATATTTATTTAAAACAATAACTCTAAGATTGGAAGCTAAGTTAACACTTGAAATCCATTGACAAGTTTGTAATATTGTAGCAAGTAGTTACAGTAGTATCCCATTATAAAGAAATAATTTAAGTCTAGAAAACTTCTCACATAAATACTTTTTAAACTGCTGCAAGGAAACTAGTCAAAGCACTGGATAAAATAAACCAAGCCATCTGTAACTGGTACATTCAAAATCTATACCCATTCTGACAGTACACTTTGTATAATAGTGAGGTAAGCAAAAAAAAAATACAGTCAGATAAATAAAATACCAGGTTTTGCTTGGATAACTTAAAACTAAAAATTTGAAATTCATATGACAAAGTGTTTTTTTGGATTCAATGATAGAATTGTAAAAGTCTCTGAGGTATATATATATATATATATATAAATTTAAAAAATACAAAGGCCACAAGATTTATTTTATTCCAACATAAAATATGCTTGTATAAAAATAACCCAAGAAATATAAAAAAGAAATACAAACATTTTTGCATAGGTCTTCTATATAAAACATTTACCTAGGGCTAAACACTGGAAAATACACCTCTGAAACTAATATAGTTTAACTGTTTCCTTGGATACCAAGTATATACAATATAAAAGCCCTTCATCTTGGGGAGCATGGGCAGGCGGGCAAACAATTTAATTTCGCATCAGTCTATATTTATTTCTCTGTTGCTCGAATATAAACCAATGATGACAAGAGGAGAAACTCTGGGGGTTTATTTAACAAAATTAAATTCACATTTCTGAGACCATCATAGTGCATCCAATGTCCATCAATCTGGAATGCTGCAGAATAATGGTGTTCCTCTTTGTTAAATAATGTGGCACCTTCCAACAAATACCTGAAAGTTAAATAACAAAGTATAGCAGAAAATTATAATACTTTGTTTTGAAGTAAACATTCCTTAAATTAAGCGAGGAATAAAAAGGAAACTGGTTTACATTCTGTTCACTGAAAAAAATATTCATTATATAATTGGTGGTTTCAAGTAAAATATTTTTATTAACATATATTGTACAAGGGGTTTCATTTCCTCATATATGCATATACTGTACTTTGATCCACACCCTTCTATTACCCTTTCTTGCTCTTCCTCCCCATTCAAAATAATTTTAATGCATTTCATTATTGTGTTTTCATTGTTCATTATGTATGTTTATCATCCTTATCCTCTGTTTACCCTACTCCCCCAACCATTGATTCATATGCCAAACAGTCATTGTTTTATATGCTTGCCATTCAACATATTTCAGGTCTAGATTCTGCATATGAGAGAGAACATGTACTTGTCTTTCTTGGTGTGCCTATTTCATTTTCTATGAAAATACTTTATTCATATAACTTAAGAATTGAAAACTTACAGATAAACTCAAAATCTATATCCTATTACAGCAGACATGTAGAGTTTTAAAGGCAAAAGTTAAAGGTACCTGCTTCTTTCCTGACTTGTTTGTAAATGTTTTTGTTTATTTATTTATGATGACAAGTAACTGTTTAAATAATAATCTGTATCATACCACATACTACTTTAACTTCAAATACCAATATTAACTTGAATTTATTGTTGGTTTACCAACTGTCAGGCACTATCTTGAACACTCATCATATTGTCTTGTTAAATCTTCAAAATTACCAATACAAGGTAGCATTGTTTTATAAATAAAACATGGATACACTGGTTAAATTATTGGCTCAAAGGTATATAGCTTGTAAAAATGAACTAGAATTTGAACCCAGTTTTCTGTTCTACAATCAAAGTACCTAATTTTGACACACACTGATAGTGACTAAACCCTGAAGTAAATTTTGGTCCTATTCATAATACATAGATTTAGTGACTTTTTTCAGTGATATCTTGAAAAAAAGATAATGGCGAATGGCTGGTAAAAATCATGGCAGACTAGAATACATACTTTTTTAAACTAGCTTTTTTTCCCCCCGAACTTCAAAGGGTCATTTACAGGGGGTATAGTTTAACATATTCTTTAAATGTTAACCCCTTTTTAAAATAAGTTTTGTAAAATAAGTGAAACAAAAACCAGTACCAAAAAACAAACAAACACCTACTTGTGATCAGATAAATCCAAGTAATAGGGTACATATGCCAGATCTTCAGACTTCCAGTGCTGCATATTTAAGACAACGAAAGGTGGTGCCCCATGGCAAAAAACTCTCTGGGAAAATTCTCTTAAGCCACCACACCTAAAATGGAAAATGGACATGGACTAATATTATTACACTTGGGACAAAGATACCTTCCAATACTTTTGAGTTGCTTCAATTTGCTAGTAAGAATAGTTATCTGTAATGAATATGGGTAGTGGTAGAGCCATATTATACCTTATATACATACCTATTCCTAGAAAATTACAGCATAGTTTCTAAACTAGAAGTGATACTTAAAAAAACAACAACTGGGTACAGAAGTTCAAACCTGTAGTCCTAGCTATCAGGAAGGCACAGAGGGAGTATTATTTGAAGCCAGACCAGGGAAAACGAAGTTCTCAGGATTCCATTTTACTTAGCACTTGGGTGCAGTGACACATTTCTGTTTATCCCAGCTACATTTTTTTTTCAATTAGGATCTTCTGTCAGCATGATAGATGAACTCCTATTATTTTCAGACATTACATATATGAATCAGCAATTATATAGCAAAATCTCTACCAGAATGCTCAGGGCACAGTACTCTGGCTATAACATTACTGACTACAAGTAACTAGAAAACCATTTCTTTCAGTATTTGTTGCTGTTAGTAATTGTCTGTTAGTTCATTTTTTGCACTTAATAAAAACAGTTAATTGAATGTAATTTTATCTTTCCTTTTGTGATTAAATTAGCTATAAGACATCATCCTTCTAAATATTAACTCTTATACAATAATGTGTACATAGACGATGAGTATTTTCTGCCCCTTTCTGACATCTTTTTTGGGGGGTCTGGTCATGGGGCTTGAACTCTGGGCCTGGACGCTGTCCCTCAGCTCTTCAGCTCAAGGCTAGTGCTCTACCACTTGAGCCACAGCGCCACTTCTGGCTTTTTTCTTTTTGCTTATGTGGTGCTGAGGAATGGAACCCAGGGCCTCAGGCATGCAAGGCAAGCACTCTACCACTGAGCCACCTTCCCAGCCCTCTTTTTGACATTTTTTACCTCTCTCCCCTCTCCCTCCTTCCTCCCCACCTCCTCTCTCTTTTTGTGCTAGTACTAGAGCTTGAACTCAGGGCCTTGTGCTTCCAATTGGTGTTTTCACTCATGCTGGTGCTTTACCACTTGAGCCACACCTCCAGTCCTTACCCATTTTCTCTTAAAATGAGGAATGCAGGGGGCGGGGGAGTCTAGTTGATTAAGAATCCTGAGTTGCTGGATTCCAGTTAACCAAGTTTTTATTGTTACCTACTTAGCTTTGGGGGAAAACAGCATTTGTTTTATATTTGTTGACTGCATATAATGCCATATTTTACAAAGTGATATTTGATAACAAAAACACAATAAGATGGCATAGTAAACTAGTTTTGTTAATAAGATTCAAAAAGTGTTAGGCTTCCTAAATTATGAGTTTCTACTTCATAATGTAAGTTCATCAGCTCACATTTCCTTATGAACTAAACAAATACTTTCATCTTAAATGTCATATCATATACTCACCCAAGCTCTTCACATAGTTCGATCCTGGAACAGAATAACTCATCCACAGCCAGTCGTATCAAGTTTCCATGTGGGATTTCTTGGGGAGGACTATCATAATTGTAAAACATAAGAACTACATCAACTTTTTATCGATATATCATTAGGATAACAAATGCTATTAAGTCAATCACTTAACAGAACCATGTACACCAACTATACAACTTGTCTAACACTTCTTCCTCTTTTTGGAAGATATTGAAGACATCCATTGAATTCGGTAAATACTGGTGTATACATTTTTTTCATTAACTTTTTTTCTGTAAATAGATCCTAAAACATTCAGTTGTTACTAATGTAACAAAACTGTGCAATATTGTCCGTTGAACACCAACAGAATCAGTAGTGCAGTTGGCCAGTTATTGAGTAAATGCAAGTAAAACCTATTTGGCTTCAGTTATCTGTTAAATTTTTGATCCTCTGTATTCTTCAGATGTTTTGTAAAATACAAGATTGTTAAAATAGGTAGAGCTTTAAAGAGCATGATGAAAAACATTTTATTAAGTATAAAATTAGTATAAATCTAAACAAAAATATTTCATTACAGTTTTGAAACATTTATAGATTAAAAGATACTAACTTGTAACTAGGTTTATAAAATACATTTTACTGCATTATGATGTAGAATAACAGAATATTTTACTTTTTTTTTAGTTGGTTCTGGGGCTTGAACTCAGGACCTGCATACTGAGGGCCAATTGTTCTCTCACTTGAGCTACAGCTCCACATCTAGCTTTTTTGGCAGTTTATTGGAAATAAGAATCTCACAGACTTTCCTGCCTGGGCTGATTTCAAACCAGGATCCTCAGATCTCAGCCTCCTAAGTAACAGCCTTGTAGGTTACAGGTGTGAGCCACCAGTGCCCAGCTAATTTTCCCTTAACAGATTTCACAATAAATGTCTCACCAATACAGGAAAATAGATAAAGAATATCTCAGAAAAATATGGGAAAAATTGGGAGCTGGGAGCCAGTGTCTCATGCTTATAATCCTAGCTACTCAGGAGACTGAGATTGGGGAAATCAAGGTTCAAAGCCAGCCCAGGCAAGAAAGTCTTGTGAGACTCTTATCTCCAATTAACTACCAAAAGACAGGAAATGGAGCTGTGGCTTATGCACTAGCTTTGAGCACAAAGCTCAGGGACAGCACCCAGGCCCTGAGTTCAAGCCCCCAGGACTGGCAAAAGGAACAAATACATAAATATTTATTAATTGGTGAATATAATGCTCATTCCCAAATAGAAACAATATATATTAAGCTGTTTTTCTTGTTCACAGAGCCAAATATCGTATATACCATCATTTTGGGATCTTTTTTTTCCCCCACTGATAATAAGGCCCCCTTCTAGCTGATGTTCCCTTGAGCCATTAGAGTTTCTCATACTCCATATTAAGGCTTGCCAGTTTGGCCTCCCTCCTTGTCATTTACCAGCTTGGAGTTCTGCCTTCTCTCTGAAAGCCAAAAATATTCAGCAGGCTCCCACCATCTTTCCCAGTCCATGTAAAATCTTTTCACATTCACATCCTCTCAGGTATGAGATGCTGAATTCAGAGTTTCTGTCTGTAATGTCCACACAATGACTGACATGAACACATTTTTAATCCTCTTGTTCCTTACAAAGTTTCAAAGAGTGAAATACTGAAACATTAGCTCTAAGATGCTAAATCTATAGTGTAGTGGCCCAAGGCTCAAGTGGTAAAGTGCCTGCTTACAAGCATGAGGCCTCAAGAGTTCAAATAGCAGTACCACCAATAATAAAAACAAAAGGAAAAAGCTGGAGACATGGTTCAAGTATGAGCTCCCCCAGCAACCATGAACACCCTAAAATTACAACATGAAGAATTACCTACATTATTAATAATATTAATAAACTCAGACAAAGGGTAAAACATATTTTTCATAGTGAATAATT
Source organism: Dipodomys ordii (assembly GCF_000151885.1). Classification (NCBI taxonomy): domain Eukaryota; kingdom Metazoa; phylum Chordata; class Mammalia; order Rodentia; family Heteromyidae; genus Dipodomys; species Dipodomys ordii. The sequence continues at coordinate 10,300,569 of NW_012267232.1, forward strand.
TATTACCTGGCCACTGAAGAGTTACCAGTTAGTTTTGTTTATAAACTGATACATATAACATTGGGTGGCTCACACCTGTAATCCTAACTACTAAAAAAGCTGAAACCCAAGGATCACAGTTTGAAACCAGTCTGAACAATAAAGCCCACGAGACTCTTCAATTAACCAGCAAAAAGCCAGAAGTGGAGGAGGGGCTTACGTAGTAGGATGTCAGACCTGAGCAAAAAAGCGAAGGGACAGTGCCCAGCCTGAGTTCAAGTCCCAGTACTGGCACGTGCCTGCGTGCGTGTACACACACACACACACGCCCAGATTTTGGAACAACTTACTTGATACTAATTGTGCGCTGTTGGTCTTCCTGCACTCGAGTAGGGCACCGCCAGTTGGAACAGTAACTCTCTTGAATGGTAGACATGAGATTTTCAAGATTTTTTGTAAAATTATCATGCTCATTCCCAAACAAATCAATTATTAATGAAGCTTTATGAACTTCAGATTTGTATTGCTGTTTTTCCATTTTGTCCCAAATCCAAAGTAGCTTCACAGTTGTAAAACTGTAGGTGTCCATTAAATAGAGAAAACAGTCTACAAACTCTCTACCAAAATGAAGAGAGAGTTCCCTGGGGAAGTTTTCATTTTCATTCAGAATGACATACAATAACATCAAGAACCCATCTATAGTGCAGGTATTTTTCAGTCTTATTTCAACATAGAGTGGTGTACAGGATACTGCTTTGCGGCCAGCTTTGATAGTAAAAACACCTCCCCAAGGAAGAACAGGCCTCCAAAATGATCGATCTTGGTTATAGTTATTTTTAATTGATGCTTTGATCTCTTCAAACAGCGTCTTCATCCTGTATTTAAAAGTTTAACAGAGAGCATATAAATGCATAGGATGTTTAAAGTAAAGCTACTTAAAGATTCAAATTTTTACCTAGCCTCAAAATATAAGAACAACAAAAAAGTAAATGCAACATGTTTTGGGGCAGTTTGCATGGTTGATCTCTGGAAAAACCATTTAAAAAGTCTCAACCTACCTGCCGAAGTTCAAAATAGATATTGGATGGACCTTTATATACTACAGATTTTATGTTTGATAAAGGAAAATTCTTTTAAATCCTAATGTAAACTGATGAGAATGTCATATCAAAATCTTATGCTGAACAATAAATATACATTAATAAAAAGTACTTAACCTAAATTTATTTTGTTTTATTCTACTCTTCAAAATATATGCCATGCGTCATTTTCTTGTTAATATGGGTGGTTCTACATATACTAGGGCTCTTAGTTTTCAGGTTCAGAATAATAGCCTTTTAGTGGCCTTCATATTATACTACACATTTTATCTGTGCTATAAAAAATATACCACCTGTTGCTATATATGAACATTTATTCTGACATTTAACTTGGAAATACAACAAATGAGAAGTAATGACAAGGACTTTAAGTGTATAAATTAAAACACTGCTTTTCAATGTTACCTTTTTATGGAAAAGTATTTTTAGGGGGAAAAAGTGATGCATCAGAAGAGCAGGAACAAGGAAGTGACTGAGATCAGTGTCTTATTTTGTTTGCAAGGGTCCCATCCCTCCTATGTCCTACACAACCCCAACCCTCAACAATACTGTAGACCTGGGCTTTGTGTGAAAAGTTCAAAATTGCTGTGAAACGTGAAAAGGCTAAAAACTTCACACACACACACACACACACACACACACACACACACACACACACACACACACAGTGTTTCCTGCTTGACACATGATACTGTGGACTCTAAAATAGTCAACACTATATTTAGTTCTAAGTGCAAATGTTTTTGTAGTGGTGCTAACACTACTTCTAGCCAACCACTTAGAAAAAAAGGAGGGAGTGGCATTTCTGCTTAATAGAAACGGATCTGCCTCATGTAGAAATGTTGAAAGTCATTAGGTACTTCAGTATTTTCTTTGGTGGCTTATGACTGAATGTTCAATAACTTTGTAGCTAGGTTCCTAAGATTGCTCAAGGAGCTTGAGGTTCCGATTCCTATACACTGTATTGGGAGGGGAAAAAAGAGAGAGAGAGAGAGAGAAATTACTTCGGTATTGTTCTTCAAACTATCCTTTAGATGTGACCAAATGAAGGGCAGCTATAGCTCTGCCAGACAACAGTTGATCTAAATAAGACAAAAGGCTACTTTTTCCTAGGGGAAAAGACTACAGCACTTAGAAGCACACTGAAGTGTCAGCGTGCACTTGATTTGTGCCCCATCCGCTGTGCGATTCGGAAGAGAACAGCAGCAATTATTGCAGAGCGCTTTCCTGCAAACTGCCTTCAGCGGTCGCCCCCCTGGTCAGCGGGGCTCGTTCTGTTCGGCACGGAAGCCTTCCTGGAGGATGGATCCCGGGGGGGTTTTCTTTCCCTGCCTGGTCTGGGCCTGCAGTTGGAATACACCTGAGCAAACTCTCCCAACCTCTTCTTCCAGGACCAAATGATACTTCTCTGCCGTCATTTCCGGGCAGGGGGTCGCCATCTGGACCCTCCCCCCCAGGCCGGCGGCGAGGATCAGAGCCCCTGTCCGAGGCATTGGATAGACACTATGATCTGCAAGTGACCGGGGCGGGGAGGAGGGGTGTCCTAGGGTCTCCCCTTTCCCCGCCCCCCCCCGGCTTAGCTCTTACGGAAAATAACGGTCGCGCGCCCCGGCGCGGGGCTGGAGCCGGAGCCCGCGGTGGGCACCCACGCCAGGCCCCCGC
>NW_012267232.1:10306229-10341502 GCF_000151885.1 Dipodomys ordii
TTTTTTCCATTTGCATTTTTTTGTGAAATGTCAGTGTACATTTACAGTCACCTTTCTTGTTTTCTTTTCTTTTTTCTTTCTTTCTTTTTTTTTTTTGTCTGTTGTGGGGCTTGAACTCTGGGCTTGGGTGCTGTCTCTCAGCTCTTCAGCTCAAGGCTAGCACTCTACGACTAGAGCCACAGCATCACTTCCAGTTTTCTGAGTGGTTTATTGGAGAAAAGAGTCTCATGGACTTTCCTGCCCGGGCTGGCTTTGAACCGCGATCCTCAGATCTCAGCCTCCTGACTAGCTAGGATTACAGGTGTGAGCCACCAGTGCCCCATGAAAGTTTTAAAAATTAAATTCTAGCTGGGTGCTACTGGTTCATGCCTGTAATCCTAGCTACTTAGGGGCCTGAAATCCGAGGATCACGATTCAAAGTCAGTCCCTGAAGGAAAGCCCATGAGACTTTTGTTTCCAACTAACCACAAGAAGCCAGAAAGCAAAGCTGTGGTTAAATGGTAGAGCTCTAGCTTTGAGCACAAAAGCATAGGGACAAAGTAGGGTGCTGTTGGCTCACACCTGTAATCCTAGCTATTCAGGAGGCTGAGATCTGCGGATCTCTGTTCAAAGTCAGCCCTGGCAGGAAAGTCTGTGAGTTTTTTTTTGTTGTTGTTGTTAGTTGTGGGGCTTGAACTCTGGGCCTGGGCACTGTCCCTCAGCTCTTCAGCTCAAGGTGAGCACTCTACCACTTGAATCACAGCACCACTTCTGGTTTCTAGTGGTTAATTGGAGATAAGAGCCTCACGGATTTTCCTGCCCAGGCTGGATTTGAACTGTGACTTTCGGGGCTGGGAAGGTGGCTCAGTGGTGTCTTGCATGCATGAGGCCCTGGGTTCAATTCCTCAGCACCGCATAAGCAGAAAAAGTTGGAAGTGGCTGCATGGCTCAAGTGGTAGAGCACTAGCCTTGAGTTGAAGAGCTGAGGGACAGAGCCCAGGCCCCAGAGTTCAGGCTCCATGACCAACCAAAAAGAAATAAAAAAAGAAAAATGAACTATGATCCTCAGATCTCAGCCTCCTGAATAGTTAGGATTACAGTTGTGAGCCAACAGCACCCTACTTTGTCCTTGTGTGCCCAGATTTTGAGACTCTGTATCTTGCTAATCACTAGAGAATTGAAAGTGGTGCTGTGGTTCACAGTGGCAGAGTGCTAGCCTTGAGCAAAAGCGCTGAGAGACAATGCCCGGGCACTGAATTCAAGCCCCATTACCGACCAAAACAAAAAAAGCTCAGGGACAGTGTGTAGAGTTTAAGTCCCTGGACTGGCCAAAAAGGAAAAATTAAATTTCAGATATTAGACCTTTGTCAAATATATACATTGCCAATATTTTCTTCCAGTATGTGGCTTGTTTTCTAGTTCTCTTAACCATATGTTTTTAAAAGTTTTTAAATTTTAATAAAGTCTGATTTATCCTTTTATGGACTGGGTTTTTAATACTGTTTATAAGACATGTTCACATTCTCTAAGTTCCCAAAGAACTTTTTGCATGTTTTCTTCTAGTGGTTTTATAGCTACAAGATGTTCATTTAGGTTTATGATTCAAGTTAACTGTTACGTGTGATTTGAACCATGCATTTAGGTTCATATTTGCTATATATGGATACTCAGTTGATCCAGCAATGTTTCTTGAAAGGAGTCTTATTTTTCTACTAGGTTTTCTTTGTGAATTTGTCAAAATCTATTTGTTCATTTTATAAACATTTCATTTAATATTTATTCATCATCAGCTATATGACAACGTAGTGACATTGGATATGTGTCAATAACTGTTCTTTATTTTCAAAGACCAGAGACAAAATACTGCTCATATAAAATGATACATTTATTTGGAGGATGTAAAATAGAATTTAAGGAAAAGCTGAGAAACCAAGTGTAGCCACCCTGACTGAAAAGGAGCAGATATTTTCCTGAAACATGAGGAGGCCCCATTAACAGAAGAAGGAATGGTGTGGCCAGCTATCTGACCATAGTATTGCTTACTTTTTTTTTTTTTTGTCAATTGTGGGGCTTGAACTCAGGGTCTGGGTGCTATCCCTGAGCTTTTGTGCTCAAGGCTAAAAAGCTAGTACTCTACCACTTGGAGCCACAGCTCCCCTTTGATTTTTTTTAAGGTGGTTAATTGGAGATAAGAGTCTCATGGACTTTCCTGCCTGGGTGGCTTCTAACAGCAGTTCCCAGATCTCAGCCTCCTGGGTAGCTAGGATCACAGCCACTAGTGTCTGGCTACTGCTTGCTTTTATTTATATGTTTACATTTCTATCTCACAAGTGATCCAAAATGAGCATCATATGAGGTTGATGGAAATTACAGTATATGTATATATAATGTACAGGGTAAAAAATTCAGATTACATTTTTATATAATGTAATTGTAAGAAAAAATGGCAAAGAGTTGGGGAGGATGTGAAAGATTAAATTTACATAAAACTTTACAATAAAATGTACATAAGCTTGATTGACAAAGAGCTTATTTCCATAATATATTTCAGATGTTTATTCAATATTAATTATAACATACAGAAAGAAAAGGATATATATATATATCATTCATACATATACATTTAGATATGGGTATATATCACAATTACAGAGCTTCATGAATTGTGACAAAGTGACCACACGTGTTGTTGTGTGTTTCAGTTTAGAATACCTGTGTAACAAGTACTCCCAAATATATGGTTTTTGGAGAGTAGCTTTTACTTTGCTTTGCTCATGACTTCACATTTGCATAGAGCTTGGCTCTGGTAGCTCAAAGGCTAGGAACATAAACACATGTTAAAGTTTTGTGCAATAATGTATCCATCTGTTGGTTCCATTGGCTGGAACTTAGCTGTGTCTGTGACCAGAATCTCTACAAGTGGCTTTACCACTTACAATATGGCAACAGCCCCAGAGGATACCAAGAGAGCCTTATAGAAACTCTAGTGCCTTTTCTAACCTCATATTCGGATATGACTTCTAGTGCTTTCCCCCCCCCCCTCCTCCATGCTGGAAATCAAACACAGGGCTTAGGGCATACTAAGCATGCTCTATCACTGAGCTGCATCTTTCAGCCCTACTGCATTCCTTTTGCTGGAAGTAATTCACTAAGGACAGCCCATATTTAAGGAAAAGGAAGTGAACTTCACCCTTCGATAGGAGATACTGAAAGAACATGCAGATCTGTTAAAAACCATTACACTTCTATACAACTTCCCTAATCAAGAAACAGAACGTGTGGAGGCTGGTGGCTCACACTTGTAATCCTAGCTACTCAGGAGGCTGAGATCTGAGGATTGTGGTTCAAAGCCAGCCCAGGGAGGAAAGTCCCTGAAACTCTTATCTCCAATTAACCACCAGAAACCCGAAAGTGGTGCCGTGGCTCAAGTGGTAGAGTGCTAGCCTTGAGCTGAAGAGCTGAGGGACAGCGCCCAATCCCAGAGTTCAAGCCCCATGACCAACCAAATAAAAATGAAAAAAAAAAAAAAGCAGAGCATTACTAGTTTCCCTTCCTGTCATTGCTTGGCTCAGGAATAATGGTTATCCTGATTTCTAAAAACACAGATTATTGCCCATTTTTGTACTCATTATAAAAGAAATGAGAAAATACATAGTCATTTGTCTCTAGCTATATTCACGTTGTTCTTTTAGTCTTCCATTTTATAAGTAACAGATTTGCCTAGTTTGTGCTTGATAGGCAACAGCAAGGCTATGCTGTTAAAATATAAAAGGTGAACTATTTGAATACTTGCTTTTGCAGTCCTGAGTCACCATGTGAGAAGCTCACTTTGCTGGAAGATGATATCCTGGCCCACAAACCAGCTAAACCCACCTTCAAGTCATCCCTGTCATGGTATCAGATGTGTAAGTGAAGCCGTTTAGAACATTCCAAGCCTCCTAGTCCCTAGGGGAACACTACTGTTACCTCCCTTGCTGCAGCAAGGAACAGAGAAGTCACCAAACTGAAATGTGCTCAAATCGCTGCTATCAATGCTGCAATGAAATCATTATTAAGTAACATTTTTTTCTTTTAGTATTCATACGTTATGTAAGTGAAACAGAATTTGCGGTGCTATGGTAACAATAATCTAAAAGAATAATGCTTTGAACCAAAATATCAAAGCAGAAGTTGAAAGGGCTTAACTGTTATTGCCACTCTAGCAGGTACTGAGGAGGGTATCAACCAAGACTTAGAAGAAAGAAAGGTTGTGTTTCTGAAAATGAGGCTTTTGTTAAGTTATGTGTTTGAGAAAATGAGGCTTTTGTTAAGTTATGGGAGAGTGTTTATCAAATGTGATAAAATGGATAATATGAAATATATTTAATGAACTGGTAGATTGTGATATAGGAAATTCCCAGCCAGAGTGTTGACTGTATTGTCTTTTTTTATTAGTTTTAAAATTATGTATCAAAAGGTAGAGATATTCAAAACTGTAGTTAAAGAGGAATTATTCGATTTTCATAAGTTCTGAAAATGACTTTATTTTTCCCAAAAGAAGAAATTCAAAGTAAGGTAGAGCTTTCAGACAAAGAGCAAGCTGGGTGCAATCCTAGCTACTCAGGAGGCAAGACCTGAGGCTCATAGTTCAAAGCCAGACTGGGCAGGAAAGTCTTGGAGTCTAATTGGAGACTCTTATCTCCAATCAACCAACACCAAACTGGAAGTGATGCTGTAGCTCAAAGTGGTAGAGTGCTAGACTTGAGGCTCAGGGATAGTGCCTAAGTCCTGTGCTCAAGCACTGGGACTGGCCAAAAACTAACAAAAACAAAACAAAACAGAAAAAGCCAATTTTAAGGTTCTTTTAGAAAAGATGGACTCAAGATACAAAACAAAGAGATAAAGATGTGATTTGTGGAACTTTTAAGATTTCAGAAACAGAGCAAGGTGCCTGTGACTCATGTTTCTAATACCCTCACTACTTGGGAGGATGAGATTGGCAAGATTACAATATTATTTCAGTCTGGCAAAAAGGTTTCAGCAGCCCCTTAAAAAAACCAATAGCTGAGAGTGGTGATGTGTATCTGTCACCCTAGCTAGGAGGGAGGTGGAGACTGCGAGGATTGTGATTCCAGGACAGACCAGAAAGTACACAAGACTCCATTCCAATGGAAGAATCTAGATGTAATTCACAGTGTCACTTCAGCTATGGTGGGAGGTGAAAACTAGGGGGATCGTGATCTAGGCACAAATGGCCAGGTTATGAAAGAGTTATAGGCATGGGTCAGGATAGACTCAAGTATGTGTAAGGCCTTGAGTTTGAACCCCAGTACCACCTAAATAAATAGATTTGAAAATTCTTAGGATGTTAAAGTATAGGTACTATCTAAAACAACTGTCTGCCCTTCCTTCCTTCCTTCCTTCCTTCCTTCCTTCCTTCCTTCCTTCCTTCTTTCCTTCCTTCTTCCTTCTCTTTTGTGTTGGCTTGAACTCAGGACTTGGGTACTGTCCCTGAGCTTTTATGCTGAAGGCTAGTGTGCAACCACTTTTTTTTTTTTTTTTTGGTCAGTTGTGGGCTTGAACTCTGGGCCTGGGCGCTCTCCCTGCACTCTTCAGCTCAAGGCGAGCGCCACAGCGCCACTTCTGGTTTTCTAAGGTTTTTATTGGAGATAAGAGTCTCACGGACTTTCCTGCCCTGGCTGGCTTTGAACCTTGATCCTCAGATCTCAGCCTCCTGAGTAGCTAGGATTACAGGCATGAACCACTGGCGCCCGGCAGTGTGCAACCACTTTGAGCCACAGCACCATTTCTGACTTTTTGGTAGTTAATTGGAGATAAGAGTCTCACGTGGACATTCCTGCCCAGGTTGTTTTTGAACCATGATCTTCAGATCTCAGCCTCCTGAGTAGCTAGGATTACAGGAATGAGCCACCAAATGCCTGGCTTTCTAGGCATCATTGTCCCACAGTAGCTTCACCAGAAGCCTGAGGTAGAAAGGTCTACCTAACATATTTGTGGAATGTCTTTTATATAATGGAGTAAATTATAAATTTATTCACAACTCCCCCCCCAAAAATTGTAGAAGTAATTATATCAGGTTGTATTGAAAAGAAGACAAAATGGAAAGGAAATTTTGATGCTGGAAAGGTGTCTCAGTGGTAGAGTGAGATTGCCTTGCATGCTTGATGCCCTGGGTTCTATTCCTCTGCACCATATAAGTAGAAAAAACCAGAAGTGGCACTGTGGCTCAAGTGGTAGAGCGCTAGCCTTGAGCTGAAGAGCTGAGGGACAGCACCCAGGCCCAGAGTTCAGGCCTGAGGACCGACAAAAAAAAGAAAAAAAAAAGGAAATTTTGGACCCCTGAACTTCCAGGGACAGGAAACAGGCTGAGTAGGCTGCTTCCTTTTAAAAAATTGGATAGTTCTTATGGAAAAAGAAGAATGCCTTAGCATTCTTATGTTTACATGCATGCACGTGAGCATGCATACATGCACATTCATGCATGCATCTAGTTACATGCAGTTTTCAACACCTGTAGATTTATCTGATCACCAACACAAGAATCCTGTTTGTAGCCAAAGTGAGTTCTGTTGGAGTACCTCCCTTGAGAAGTATTCAAGATGTGTGCACCACAAGTTTATTCGCTTTTTCTTTTTTGCTCAAGTGGCACTTAGGAAAAGTAGAAGGACATTTGAGTTGTTTCCAGATTGTGATAGATCAGAATAAAATTCTGTAAACACTTATGTGCAGTTTTTTTAATGAACACAATTTCCATTTCCCTGGGATAAATATCTGAGTACAATTGTTGTATGGCGTAATAAATGTGTATACGTTAATGAAAATCTATCATGTTCTTCTTCAGAGCGGCTCTGCTACCAGCTACATGTCCAATTGATCTGCATCTTCACCAATATTTGATGCTATCACTTTTTTTCATTCTGGTATATGTATAGTGATATCTCATTGCAGTTTGCATTGACATCTTCCTAATGGCTCGTGATACTGAATGTCTATTCATGATCCATGTGCTTTCTTCTTCTTCTTCTTCTTCTTCTTTTTAGTGGTGATAATAGTGTTTGAATTTAGGACCTTCACTGCTCATACTGGCAGGTAGGTGCTCTACCACTTGAACCATGCCACCTAAGCTTAGCTTGACATTTTTCAACCCTTTTACAGAAAATTCTTTTAAATTGTAAAGTGTTCTAACTTCTTCCTTCCTTCCATCCTTCCTTCTCTCCTTCCTTTTCTTCCTTCTTTTCTTTCTTCCTTTCTTTGCAAAACAACTCGAAATTTTACTCAGTCTACAAAAGTAGCAACAAAGCACTACAGAAAAACACAATATATAGCTTAAAGCTCATCCTTTGAAACTGCAACAGTCACTGAAAACCAGGAAGTACATATTAGTAATTAAACTGCTTTCTGGTTAGCTATAGTCTACCAAATGCCACACTAAACCAAGGCAGACAGGGGACCAGCAAAACTGTCCCCCATCCACTCTATGCTGAGCTAGACCTTCTCAGTTAGAGAGGTTTTTGATAGAAGAGAAAAATTGCTTCTCTACCTCCTCCCCCAAAAGCCCACCAAACTGGTTTATTCAGAAAGGATTTGATTTTAAGCAAACCTGCACATACACTTAGCATGCTCCAAAAGCAGAGCAGTTCCTACTCTATTTCTAGCACATAGCCTATGTTCACCAGAGCCAATACAACAGGTGCACCAGTGTACTTCACAGCACTAACTCAAAAGAACACAAATACTTTGATCTTAAGTGGCGGATCATGACAGTTCCATGTCCATATCTAAGTCTAAGAATTTTTTGCATTACTTTATATCCCAAAGATTCATTTCTTGTCCCTTTCTTTCTAAAAAGTTTATACTTACATTTTATTATATGTAAATGTCCATTTCAAGTTTAAATTTTGTGTTAAGTATGTGGCTAACGGTGGAGATTAAACTTTTTGTATATGCATGTCTAATGTTTCTGGTTCCATTGGTTTTTACATTGTATTGTTATTTGGTTTTTTTTGGGGGGGGTACTGGAGTTTGAACTCAGGGTCTCATCCTCATGCTCACTCTGCTTATTTTTTGTTTTGTTTTTGTTTGAAAAAATGTTAACATAGTAAGTCCATTGCTACTGTCATTAGAAATTTGGCTTTTAAAGATTGGCTTTACAAGCATGTTTGGCATCTGGAAACTAAGATTTCTTGAGAGTTTCCATTACCTCCTATCTGATGTTCACTGTGCTGAAACTGTTTGTACAAACAGTAATGGTTAATGCTGAATATTGGCATTTTCTCCTTTGATTTGATTTTTTTTCCTTTTTAGTGACTGTTCTGGAGCTTGAACTCAGGACCAAGGTACTGTTCATGAGCTGCTTCTGCTCAAGGTTGGTGCTATGACTTGAGCCACAGCTCCACATCTGGCTTTCTTGGTAGTTTACTGAAGATAAGAGTCTTATGGATTTTCCTGCCTGGGCTGGCTTTGAACTATGATCCTTATATCTCAGTTTCCTGAGTAACTAGGATTATAAGTATGAGCCACCAGTGCCTGGCTCCAATCTTAATTCCTCCCACTTTATTATTCGTTTTCACATCTGCTTAAGCCGTTCTAAGTTTTGTGCCTTTCCCTATAAATAGCAGAATAAACTTGCCTATATTAGGATCTCGACAGAAATTGCATTAAAATTACAGATCACTTTGGCGAGAACTGGTGCCTTTCCTATATTAAATGTTCGAAGCCATAGACATAGTGTGGCTCATATTCATTTAGTTTTTCTGTGACTTTTTCTTATCAACATTTTATAATTTTTCCAGATAATGATTTCAGTATATATTTTGTTGCATTTATATTTAAGCCTTTCATTTTCTTTTAAGTAACTCAAAATGGCGGCATTTTTGGGGGCGAGAGGGGGACCCGGTCATGGGGCCTGAACTCTGGGCCTGGGTGCTGTCCCTCAGCTCTTCAGCTCAAGACTAGCGCTCTACCACTTGAGCCACAGCGCTACTTCCGGCTTTTTTCTTGTTTCTTTTGGTCGGTAGTGGGGCTTGAACTCTGGGGTTGGGCACTGTCCCTCAGCTCTTCAGCTCAAAGAGAGTGCTCTATCACTTGAGCCACAGTGTCACTTCCCGTTTTCTGGTGGTTTTATTGGAGATAGGAGTCTCACAGTCTTTCCTGCCCGGGCTGGCTTTGAACCGCGATCCTCAGATCTCAGCCTCCTGAGTAGCTTTAGCGCCTGGCTCCAGCTTTTTTCTTGTTTGCTTATGTGGTTCCAAGGAATCAAACCCAGGGCCTCAGGCATGCAAGGCAAGCGCTCTACCACTGAGCCACCTTCCCAGCCCCAAATGGCAGCATTTTTATTTATTCTTTATTTTTATTAACCACCATGCCATCAAGGTTGGCAATAATCACATTTGATCACTAGTTTTTCTTCCTTTTTTTTTTTTTGCCAGTCCTGGGGTTTGTATTGAGGACCTGAGGACCTGAGCTGCTTTTGCTGTACCACTTTGAGCCACATCCAGCTTTCTGGTGATTAATTGGAAATAAGAGTCTCATGGACTTTTTTAATTGTGGAAATACTGTACAGAGTGGTTACAATTACATGAACAAGGTAATAAGTACATTTCTTATCAAGCATGATGTCTCCTCCTTTGTTTCCCCTTCCCATCCCTTCCCATGCTCCACCCCCGCCCCAAGCCAAAGTTGTAAAGTTCGTTTTTCGACATAAGGTAGTGTACATCTCATTGTTGCAATGGGTCCACATGTATCCCTATTTAAACAATTTGTTTTTTCCCTTCTCCTCCCCAAATTATACCAACATCAAATACAGTGAAAACAGGGGTTATACTATGGGGGAGGGACATACAAAGCAACAACAAAAAATCTTGTAAATATGTTAGAAACAATAGCAAGAAAGAAAAGCCATTTGAGTCCTCCTTATCTTACGGACTTTCTACCCAATCTGGCTTCAAACTGTGATCCTCAGATCTCAGGCATTAGCCACCAGCACCAGGCTTAGTTTTCTTTCTTCTTAGGAGGTGATAATATAAGGCAACAAATATATAATGCTTCTGATAAGAATTCAGTGATAAGAACTACAGATATTTTCTTTTTAATCTCTTCTTTTGATATCACGTATAAATTATCCTGTGGGAACAGATGGTCTAAACTTTGCTATATCATGCTGTCAACATGGCAATACTCAAGTGAGTGTACCCAGCTTTAAAAACGCCATATGACATTGAAAATGACTTAAGGAGTGCTCAGTTTGCCACACTAGCCTGCCTCACAAGATTGTTCAAGTTTCCCAGCCATGGGTTCCTTTTATCACTAATGTGGAACCCTATCCTGAAATTTATCCAGATACAGATGTTTAAAAAAAAGTAGGAGCCGGGCGCTGGTGGCTCAGGCCTGTAATCCTAGCTACTCAGGAGGCTGAGATCTGAGGATCGAGGTTCAAAGCCAGCCCGGGCAGGAGAGACCATGAGACTCCTATCTCCAATAAACCACCAGAAAACCGGAAGTGGCGCTGTAGCTCAAGTGGTAGAGCGCTCGCCTTGAGCTGTAGAGCTGAGGGACAGCGCCCAGGCCCAGAGTTCAAGCCCCACGACCGACAAAAAATAAAATAAAATAAAAAAAGTAGGAAAATATTGGGGCTTGGAATGTGGTTTAGTGATAGAGTGGTTGCCTAGCATTCATGAAGCACTGGGTTCAATACCTCAGTACCACGTAAAAAGAAAAAGCCAGAAGTGGTGCTGTATTAGAGTGCTAGCCTTGAGCAAAAGAAGCTCAGGGTGTGTCCAGGCCCAGAGGCCCAAGTTCATGCACCAGGACCGCCCCTCCCTCAAAAAAAAAGTAGGAGCTGGATACCGGTGGCTCACGCCTGTCAGCCTAGCTACTCAGGAGGCTGAGATCTGAGGATCGAGGTTCAAAGCCAGCTTGGGGAGGAAAGTGCGTGAAACTCTTACTTTTAATAAACCACCAGAAAACTGGAAGTGGTGCTGTGGCTCAAGCGGTAGAGTGCTTGCCTTGAGCTGAAGAGCTGAGGGACTGGGCCCAGGCCCAGAGTTCAAGCCCCATGACCGAAAAAAAAAAAAAAAGTAGAATTGTGGTTTGGTTCTGTTTTGTGCCATTTAGTATAAAATTTTTATTGAAAGGCCATATTATTGGTCTGCTCTTATTTTGTTTTTTTAATATAAGGTCTGTTCCAAGCTGTTCTTGAACTCAAGGTCCTTCTGCCTCAGCCTTCCAAATGCTGAGATATGGACATTACTACTTTCACTCTAGTTCATATGACTACTTTCACTCTAGTTCATATGCTACTTGTATGGTAGAGATTTGAAAACACATTAAGCCGATATTTGTTACATTTGTGATTATAAAACTTTTCTCATCAATTATTTCTCCATATTGAATTTAAGAATATTCATACTTGCTATAGAACTACTTTCACCGATTTTTTAAATTTAAATGTTAATGTGATGTCAGGAAAATGAACCCTTAGACATGTATTTTAATGTTTTTTCTTTCATGCATGTGTTTCTAACGCATTTATAAGACTATCTCTTTGTTGCTTTGTATGTCCCTCCCCCACAGTATAACCCCTGCTTTCACTATATTTGATGTCAGTATAACTTGTGGAGGAGAGGGGGAAAAAACATTTGTTTAAGGATACAGGTGGACCTGATGCAACAACGAGAAGTATAAGTTGCCATGTCCAAAACGAGCTTTACAACGTCGGTCGGGGGGAGGGGGGAAGGGGGGGAGGAGAAGGGATGGGGTTGGGGGGGAGGGGGGAGGCTGGGAAGGGATGTGAAGGGTAAACAAAGGAGGAGGCTGCAATGCTTGGTAAGAAATGTACGCATTATCCTGCCCATGTAATTGTAACCCCTCTGTACAGTATGTTCACAAATAAAAAATAAAAAAAATAAAAAAATAAAAAAATGATGAGACAAAGGACAAAGGATGAACCAATGCAACAGTAATACTCACAGTAATACTCATGTTAGAAATGAATTTTACAACTTGGGGGGGATTGAGGGGGGAGTAACAATGTTTGAAAAGAAATGTACTCACTGTCTTACATATGTAACCATAACTCCTCTGTATATCACCTTGACAATAAAATGAAATTTTAAAAAATCAAAAAAAAATTTAAATGTTTTTGTAAAGGTGATGTACAGAGGGGTTACAGTTACATAAGTAAATGAGTATATTTCTTTTTGAACAGTGTTACCCCTCCCTTATATTTTCCCATTTCCCTCCACCCCAACTCTCCTCCCACCCCCCAAAGTTGTAAAGTTAATTTCCAACATAGTGTCTAGTATCACTGTGAATTGGTTTACCATTTGTCCGACCATTTCTATGATTACCTTTCCTTCCCCAAATCAGATAAACTTATATACAAAAAAGGGTACAGGGGGCTGGGAAGGTGGCTCAGTGGTAGAGTGCTTGCCTTGCATGCATGAGGCCCTGGGTTAGACTCCTCAGCACAACATAAGCAGAAAAAGCTGGAATGGTTTTGTGGCTCAAGTGGTAGAGTGGTAGCCTTGAGTTCAGGCCTCATGACCAACAAAAAAAAAAAAGGTACAGAAATCAAAACAGTGATAATAAGGAATAAAACAAAGGGAAAGAAAGAAGAAACAGTTGCAAACAATATAATAAAAACCTTCTTGTATCCATTTCTTAGAGTTCATTTTGATAAGCATCATTTTATATGGTCATATGCACATAGCTATTGAGCCATTGTGATCCTCTCCTAAGAATATCCTCGCATGTTATCACTGTTACATTGATATTTATACTGAGGGAAACAGAGTTTAAAGCTAACCAACAAAGAGACTTCATGATTTTTCTTCAAGATTGTAGATGGAAAGGATTCAAATAAGAGAAGCCTGAACAAAGACACTAGTGATTATTTATACTGTCTGGGCTTTGAAATCATTAACAGTATTTAAAAATAATACAGAAGCTGAGCATGGTAGAACACGCTTATAATCTCAGGACTTGGAAGACTGAGGCAGGAGGATACTGAGTACAAGGTCATCTTGGGCTACATGGCGATACCCTGTTAAAATGAAGTATATGTAATATAAAATTATATTGCTATATAATATACATAACATTACATATCATATAGTATCATGATGTATTATGTAATATATATAACATGATATATACCATCTAATATAACATATAACACATAGCACATCAGTAATAATATACAATATATAGTTTTATAATATTAATTATATATACTATAATGTTATAATTTAGTACCATATAACTACCTATAACTACCATGTAAGCTACCACGTAACAAGCACAATTCTTGGTTATAAGAAATTGTTAGAAACTCAACCAACTGGAGCAAAATTTCAAGCAGGGCAATTTCTTTTAGGTAACAGAAGCAGGTGAATATAGGATATACCTGTTAACAATTTGAAATAGTTTGTCTATGTCTTTCCCCCATGATCTTCACTTGTGTGTTAGGCAGCATTCTAAAATGCCTTCCAATTGTCTCTCCTTCCTATTCAAGTCCTCATGTAGTCTTTTCCCTGAGTGTGGACTGTACCCAATGGCTTAATTTGAATAAATAGAATGTGTCAACATGATGGCATACCACAGGAACCTGTGACTTCCATCTTTTTGGAACTTCTCTCCTCACCTCCGTATTTTGGAGGAGCACATTGCATGTTGGGAGGGCTAAAGTGGCAAGGAACTCTGGGTAGCCTTTGGCCAATGTTCTGCAAGGAACTGAAACTTGCCAACACACATGAAAGTGAATTTCGAAACACAAATTTTTTCTTTTAGGAAAGCTTGGAGATGATTACAATCCCAGACAACACCTTGATTATACCCTTTAGTGACCTTGAACAGGAATATCTAATTCATCAACCAATAACTGTGAGATAATAATTGCTTATTTTTTTTTTATTTTGGGCTGGGAATGTAGCTTAGTGCTAGAGTGTTTGCCTAGCATGCATGAAGCACTGGGTTCAATTCATCAGTACCACATAAATGGAAAAAGCTGGAAGTGGTGTTGTGGCTCAAGTGGTAGAGTACTAGCCTTGAGCAAAAGAAGCTAAGGGTCAGTGTCCAGGCCCTGGTTTCTGGTAAAAAATTTAAAAAATTGTTTTGGGGATTGAACTCAGGGCCTTGACTTAACAAGCAGGCTACCACTTGAACACCGCCCCCCCCCCCAGTCCAGTAATTTGTTTTTAATTTTGCTTTTTTAAAATTTGCTTTTTTGAGGGGATAATTTGTTATGTTGCAATAGATAATTAATAGGATGAGAAATGTGAGGTAAAAATTCTAATATTCTAGTGATACATTTTGTGGATTACTGGGACATGGTAAAAATGCACGCTCCATCTTAAACTCAGTTCTGTTTTCCAGTGAAGACTGCTGGGTTATTTCATTTTCCCCTGAGTCTGTTAGGTTGACCTGGATTTCTGTGCTTTTTTTTGTTTGTTTTTGTATTCCAAAGCTTCCGAGTCTTAATGCTTCTTTTCCTACATACTAATTTAGTACTGGGTCAAGAGAGGAGAAAGCAAGTGAGAAGCTCAGGGAACAGAGTTAAAAGGAGACTTTAAGTGCCTCACTGGATTTGTCATAATCCTTATTTGAATTCAAATCTTATTTTGTGTCTTGGTTCCTACTCTTATGGAATTATCATTTATCTGTGATAATGTTATAATTCTGTCCTAAAAATTGTTTTGCCTCTTACTCAAGCATAGATATTCATTATGTGTATGTCTTTGTGTCAGTTTATACAACTGGGGGTTAATGGCAACATTTCTATGCATATATACATTATATTCCAATCAATCTAACATTCTCCATTACTCCTTCCTATTTTTTGTTTTTATACATGAAAATAATCTACTTGGACAATATTTAGCCTCATTCTACTCACTACACTCCTATCCTCTGCTTATCATTTTCTTAGTGCCATAACCAAGATACGAAAAGCTGATATTCTAGTTGATTAGGACCCTAGTCATTCACTAAGCCTTTAGTATTGGTAGTCAGATATTGCAGATTTAATGTGTTCTCAAATTTATATATTGAAATCATAGCCTACACAACGGTATTAGGAAGTGTCTCCCAGTCTCTGCTGTTTTTTTTTTTTTTCAGATTCAATCATGAGTGAATGGGATTATAAATGCACTTACAAATTAGGCCCAAGAGAATTCATTTGTCCCTTCCACCAAGTGAGGATATTACCAGAAGTTAGCAAAATGCAATTTAGAAGAGGGCCTTACCAGAACCTGACAGTGCCTGATACCTTGGTTTTGACCTTCTAGCCTCCAGAATTGTGAGAAAGAAATTTCTGTTGTTTAATAAGCCTCCTAGTCAATGTACTATGGTATTTTAGCATAAACTAAGATAATAAGGCACTGTGTGTTTAAATGTCAGTGCTCATGTGTTGGGTCCTGCTTTATTTTTCCTATCTTTGCATCAAAGTGTACCTAAGTCCTGGTGTCTTTTTAGAACTGGCCCCCTCTCTCTCTCTCTTTCTCTATCTGTCCGTCTCTTTGTCTCTTGAATTGTTGTGTTGGTCTACCTTTGTCATTCTCTTGGTCTTAAACTGGGTTGTTACAGAATGCCAGAATTTTCTCTGCAAATTTAGTCTTTTTAGATTCAAGGTGAGGAAATGAGAAGCCTCATTTAGACCTTGAGAATAAGCCATGTTCTTTTTTTTTTTTTTTTTCGGTCGTGGGGCTTGAACTCTGGGCCTGGGCGCTGTCCCTCAGCTCTTCAGCTCAAAGGGAGCGCTCTACCACTTGAGCTACAGCGCCACTTCCGGTTTTCTGGTGGTTTATTGGAGATAGGAGTCTCCTGGTCTCTCCTGCCCGGGCTGGCTTTGAACTGCGATCCTCAGATCTCAGCCTCCTGAGTAGCTAGGATTACAGGCGTGAGCCACCAGCGCCCGGCTAAGCCATGTTCTTCAATCCAGCTTTAAAAAAAAATTTTATTGTGAGAATACCATACAGAGGAGTTACAGTTACATTGGGAAGATAACGAGTACATTTCTTATTTTGTCACACCTCAGCACTGGGAGTTCTTGGTTGCTGTTTTAGCTGTTAAGATAACATGTTAATTTTTTCATTGTAACTATTGTGTTAGTATAGACTTTTAGTTGGAAAACACAGGAAAGATGACCAATGGCACAGGATTTTAACTGAATACTAGCCTAATGCTATCCAGAACTCAGTTGTATTTCTAAGCCTTACTGCTCACTGACTGGCTCATGGAGCATAATCAGGGAGCCTGGAATTTGGAATCACAGTGCTATGTGGGAAGAGGGGCTTTGGTCTGGGGTGTAGCAGCTGGCTTGCTTTGTGGCAGGTAGTGGTGGCAGATGGTATTGCTGGAACAGACCTCTGTTTAGATTTGGCAAGAAAAAGGGTTCATTTTGAGGTCAGGGCAGATTTGACACTGCATGCTGAGCAATGAGGAATCTAGTTTTGACAGGGGAAAGTATTCTGGAGGCAAGAACTTCTGTAGCTGGTTATAAACTTAAAGAGGCAGCTTCCAATGGTATAAGTAGAGTAGAGGAAGCCCACTTGTATATCAAACTTTTGTTGGAGCCAAAGGAAATGAACCTCAGAATGGCAGACATTGGTGCTTGGTCTTTTTAGGGATTTATTTAGCTATCTGGCAGCAGGAACCCATCTCTACTTTGGTTTTTATTTCTTGTCTTTTGGTAACATCCAAAAGATTAAATGTTCTCTGGATGAGAAGCAATCCATCTGCCAACAGGGTTTGCTAATTTTGTTTATTTTTTTTTTTTTTTTACTTTTTTTTGTGCTAGTCTTGGTGCTCAAATTCTAGGCCTGGGTCTCTGAGCTTTTGCACTCAAGGCTAGTGCTCTACCACTTGAGCCACAGTTCCATTTCCAGTTTTTTGGTAGCTAATTGGAGATAAGAACTTCACAGATTTTCCTGTCCAAGCTGGCTTCAAACCACAACCCTCACATCTCAGCCTCCTGAGTTGATACGATTAAAAGCGTGAGCCATTGGATCCTGGCTTGGATGATTACTTTTTGATGCTGCTTGGGAAGACTAAAGATTCATACAGGCCTCAAGAATTAAAAGCAGACGAGGGGGGGAGGGGGGAAGGAGAAGGATTGGGATGGGGGGAGGGGGGAGGCTGGGAAGGGATGGGAAGGGTAAACAAAGGAGGAGGCTGCAATGCTTGGTAAGAAATGTACGCATTATCCTGCCCATGCAATTGTAACCCCTCTGTACAGTATGTTCACAAATAAAATAAAATAAAATTAAAAAAAAATAAAAGCAGACGAAAACAGGTTTTGGTGAGAAGCAGTTAAGTTTGTTGCTTCTTTTTGGGGCCCAGATTATAAAAGAAGATAACAGTAGCCTCTCAGGTTACCAACACCTCCAATTTCTGTTGATCTTGGGTGTAACTAAATTCAATTATATTTCCTATTTTTTCTAAGTGTCCTATCTTGGAGATTACAATCTCCAAATGCTTTTCAAGGGGGTAACCATCAGAACAGAAACCATGGATAATTTCTCATTTTCTTTTTCTCCATATTCTTCTCTTGGGTAATGTCTAACTGTACTCCACAGCTGGAACAGTAATGTGGGAACTTTATTTTCTCTTGGGAAATGCCACCTGGGCAGCTGCCACAGATGCGTCTACATTTTGAAACTATGCTGTTGACATGGATGGTCATCTATCTTACATTTTGAACTGGAGGGAGGAGACAACTAGCAGATGGGGAAAGGGTTAATTTCACCTTGTTAGGGCTGAAGGAACAATACTGGCTTTAAAAGATTGGGGCTATAGTTGATGAAGGCAGCTGGGTGACACCAGACCATCAGCTGAATGGCTACCTGCTGGCTCTTTCCTCACTCATACTTTAATTTCTCTCTGGGAACTTAATAATGAGGAATTGATAGTTAAAGAAACACGATTTAGAATTGTTTTAACTTCTAGGTGAGCTGAACATTTTAAGATGTTAAAAAGCTATCATTTAGGATTGAGAATGTGGCTTAGTGGCAGAGTGCTTGCCTTGCATGCATGAAGCCCTAGGTTCGATTCTTCAGTACCACATGGACAGAAAAAACTTGAAGTGGTGCTGTGGCTCAAGTGGTAGAGTACTAGCCTTGAGCAAAAGAATCTCAGGGACAGTGCTCAGGTCCTGAGTTCAAGACACAGGACTAGCAAAAAAAAAAGTGATCATTTAGTCATATTTGTGCTTAATTGCTAATAAATAACCATTAATAACAATCAATTATTAGTTATTAATTATTAGCTAACCAACCTAAGGTTTATTACTAATTATTAAAATAATAATTAACCAATTATTATTAATAATAATTACTATCATTGTGTAGGTGCTGGGATTGAACTCAGGGCCTTGATCCTGTCTCTTACCATTTCTGCTCAAGGCTAGCTCTCTACCACTTGAGCTACAGCTCCACTTCTGGCTTTGTGGTAGTTAATTGGAGATAAGAGTCTCACAGACTTTTAAAATTAGGCTCAACCTGATTAGCTATGACTACAGGTACCCGGCACCCAGCTATTGCTTTATAGTTTTTGACACTGATATAATCTGTATTATAACTTTTTGTTAGTGTTTAATGATATGTTTTATATGTATATTATATTTTGCCTTCTGTACTGTATACATTGGACGCATTATTATAAATAGCACATAAAGGAAAAAAAGAAGAACCAACTCTGGGGGCGGGTTGGAGAAGTATCTCGGTAGAGTGCCAGCCAATGAATGAAAGTGGCCATAAGTACTGAGTCCAAGGTCCAACTCCCAGTCTTGGACAAAGAAAAAAATAGCACATAGTTGTTTTTTTTTCCCCAGTCCTGGGGCTTGAACTCAGGGTGTGAGCACTGTCCCTGATCTGCTTTTGCTCAAGGCTAGTACTCTACCACTTGAGCCTCAGCCCTACTTCTGGCTTTTTCTGTTTATGTGGTACTGAGGAATCCAACCCAGTCCTTCATTCATGCTAGGCAAGCACTCTACCACTAAGCCACATTCCCCAGCCCCATAATTTGGTTTTATTTGTTTACTTTTTTGTGGTACTGAGGTTTGATCTCAGGGCCTCATCTTGCTAGGAAGGTGCTATACCACTTGAACTATGCCTTCAGCTCATTTTGTCTTCTAAAAAGAATATTTAATTTCTTCCATAGAATATGAAAGACTGTGAGTGTGGCTTAGTGGTAGAGTGTTTGCCTAGTACTCCAGGCATGAAATCCTGGTTCAGTTCCTCAGTATCATGTAAGCAACAACAACAACAACAACAACAAAACAAAAAAAAACAACAACAGAAAAACCTGGACATGATGCTGTGGCTCAAGTGGCAAAGTTCTATCCTTAAGCAAAAGAAGCTCAGGAACTGCACCCAGCCCAGAGTTCAAGCCCCAGGACTGGCTATATATATGTATGCACGTACGTACATATGTACGTAGGTATGTATGTATGGATGTACGTATGTACGTAGGTATGTATGTATATATAAAAGCAGGCTGCTAACTGGCACTTGTTTTCTAGCAGCCCTTATGCGCCATCTTGTGGACAAGACAGCCCTCTAACTAGCCAGCCCTAATTGTCTGGAAGGGAAGTGCACAGTCCGCTAGTGCAGTCACTGGGTTGATGGAGAGGCTATTATCACATTCATGCCTTGTCTCTGCACCAAATTCAGCTGTTAGGTAATAGGCTGTGTATGTCAGCATGGGATAAATTGTACTGCATTCTGAAGGACAGGATGCAGAGTACCATCCCTAAATTGGCTCCTCAGCTGACCTTTAATGATATGTTCCATTATACTGCTGGTTTAGTTGCTTCTGGGTGAGTTTAAGATACTCAAGTTAGTCAGTCACTGTGGTTCCATGCCTATAATTCTAGCTACTTATAAGACTGAGGTTTGGAGTGTTGTCCATGCCTATAATTCTAGCTACTTATGAGACTGAGGTTTGGAGTATTGTGGAACTAAGCCACTTTTGTCAGAAATGTCTGTGAGATTTCCTCTCCAAAATAAGCAGTAAAAAAGCAAAGTTGGAGGTGTGGCTCAAATCCAACTAATTCCAGTAAAGAAAAACTAGCTATACAGGGTTTGTAAGCTGCTCATTGGATACCATGTATAGTGGTCTTGTGAAGACAAATTTGTCAAGACAGATCTGGGTGGAGTGCTTCGTGGAGGTTGAAAAACTTTATTCCATCTTCCATCTAAAGATAATAATAATCATTATCATTTTGTCAGCCATGTGCCTCGAACTCAGGGCCTGGGGTGCTTTCTGTGAATTCTTTTGCTCAAGGCTAGAGCTTTACCACTTGAAGCCATAGCATAACTTCCTTTTTTTTTTGTCTTCTGCTGGTTAATTGGAAATATGAGTCTCTGGGACTTTCCTGCTCTGGCTGGCTTTGAACTAGAATCCTCAAATCTCAGCTTCTTGCGTAGCTAGGATTACAGGCATGAGCCATCAGTGCTCTCTAAAGATTATCTTTTGTATGATAACATAAAGGGCTTTGTTTTTGTAAGATAAAGGTCTGAGCATGCTAACACACACCTATAATCCCAGCTACTTGGGAGATGGAGATGGGGAGGATTGAAGTTTGAGGCACCCCTGGAGACAAAGCTAGCAAGCTCCCATTTCAACAAGCAAGCTGGGCATAGTGACACATGCTTGTGATCCCAACACAGGAGACAGAAATAGAAGGCTAGGCATCCAAGGCCCGCACAGGGCAAAAACACTAGATCTATCCAAACAAATAAGTAAAAAGGCCTGGGCAGTGGGACAGCATCTCAAGTTGCAGAGAGTACCTGCCCATCAAGACTGAGACTTCTCTCAGTTGATTGATTATGCAGAGTTTGTACCAGGCCAAGGCTTTTGCTCACATACAGTCAGGGTGATGATCTACTGATGCTCTTGGATGTCATTTGGTCAGAACACGCAGTGGAATAGGTGACTCGCTGAAATACCATTGTAAATATTGGAACAAATTGTTCTGCAGAAATGAGAGTGACCAGACTGCCTTCTGGGCAAGAATATCAACTCTCAGCCCCTTGTGAAGGAGATTGGGCCAGCACTATAGTGGAGATAACCACCTTTGGGATGATGTGAGATAGACCAGAAGACTGCTATTGTTATACAGGAGCTGCCTATTTCTGTGAAATTAGCCTGGGCTTCATGGCTACTTTTATTCAAGGTGGGAAAGTTAATTTTATCATTGTGGAAATACTGCAAGATTCTGTGTTTTGTTTCCAAGCATATATATTTGTGCCCAGATCAATAAAGCAGAGAGAGGATTGAGGAGCATTTCTCAGGTTGTTAGCAGCTTTGCTGTTTGATTTTCCTTTCAGTAAGTACAGTGCAAACACTTGTTGTCATGGTGTTTCACATGGACTGTAAGATTATTAATGTGGACACGTAAGTAGGAAGAAATTTAAGAAAGAAATAAGGGTATTTTTAACTTTACTCCTAAGAAATGTATTTTTATACACCAGTATGAGAGAGCTGCCCATCAATAAACCATCATGGACAGTTTCAAAGATACTTTTATCTCATATTTCCTGTTAGTCTCTTATTTCCAGTTAGAAAGAAATTTGGCTGTTTTAAATGTTGCAGAAAAGTGACATTGTTTTAATTTCTTGTTTATTTTTTAAAAGATATAATGACTGATTGTATAAGTTATATTTATTTATTGTGTAAACTGGGGTCCAAGATGATATTTTTCTGCCATCTTATGAACAATTGTTGGGTAAGTTGGATACAATAGAAAATTCCTGGTGATGCCTGTCTGTTAACCATTTGTGCATTATTAATAAAAATAAAATTAAAAAAAATAAAAAAGAGTGAGGCCCAGAGTTCAAATGCCAGTACAAGGAAAAACAAACAAAAAAAAGACACCATGAGACAAAACCACAAGCTGAAAACAAGTAACATAAATGCCAGATGAGTTACATTTACCTTAAAAATAAGGAGGAACAAGAAAAAGTAGTTAGCTTTTAAGCTTTATAAAAAAGAAACAGAAAAAGCTGGAAGTGGTGCTGTGGCTAGAAACTCAAGGACAGTGCCCAGGCCCTGAGTTCAAGCCCCAGGTCTGGCAAAGAAAGAAAGAAAGAAAGAAAGAAAGAAAGAAAGAAAGAAGGAAAGAAGGAAAGAAAGAAAGAAAGAAAGAAAGAAAGGAAGGAAGAAAGAAAGATGCTTACTTAGCGTTGGTGGCTCATGCTTGTAATCCTAGTTACTCAAGTACTCAAGTTACTGAGATATGAGAACTGTGGTTTGAAACCAGCCCAGGCAAGAAAGTCTGTGAAACTCCAATTTCCAATTAACTACCCCAAGCCCAGAGTTCAAGCCCCATGACTGACCAAAAAAAAAAAATTCACAGTTAACTACCAAAAAGCTGGAAATGGAACTGTGGTTCAAGTGGTAGATAGCTAGCCTTGAGCAAAAAAGGTCAAGGACAATGTGTAGGCCCTGAGTTCAAGTCCCAGGACCAGCACACAACCAAACAAAAAAAACAACCAGCACAATGTCCCCCAAATACCTTTTAAAACTCTACACATTTGGGATTTGTTTGATGTGCAGAAAACCTGATCATATGTGGAATATCCAAAGGACCCTCAAAAAATTTTCATTCATCATTTCTGTTCATTAAAGATTCATCTATATTTTCTCAATCTTAGAAAACATAATCATGCTTAACATAGCATCTTTCAGCTTGGGAAAACATCTTTCTCACCATCCTTGTGTCCTGTGCTCTGCAGTGTGGCTAAGAGGTCATACAAACTACAGGAGAAAGTTAGCAGTGTCAAGGTTGAATGCAGTACAAGAAGACATAAAATACCCAGGAGGAACAGAATCATTTAGTGTTGTACAATTAACAGTGGCATCACCTCGACCTCTTCCTTACAGTTTGGAAGTTTCTGATGAGCTTTTCCTAAGTAAGTCAGTTTTGTTTTGTTGCTTGGCACATAATTTTGAGGTATAATAGCTGTGGACACACTGATCACCTTGAAGATAACCTTAAATGTTATCATTGCCTTATGGTAAGTACATTCCAAGCCTCTCCTCTATTTTGAGATATGCAGTGAATTATTGTTTATTATATTTATTGATGTAAACTACAGAATTTATTTTTTCCTAACTCAACATTGTAGCTGTTGGCCAACTTTTCCTCATCTTCCTTTCTCCTACATTCCCTAGTTGCTGGTAACTGGTTTTGCACTGTCAATTTCTGTAAGATCAGCTCTTAAATGTTCATGAATGGATAAATGGATAAAAATGAAGCAGCCGGGCGCTGGTGGCTCACGCCTGTAATCCTAGCTACTCAGGAGGCTGAGATCTGAGGATCGCGGTTCAAAGCCAGCCTGGGCAAGAGATACTGTGAGACTCCTATCTCCAATAAACCATCAGAAAACCGGAAGTGGCGCTGTAGCTCAAGTGGTAGAGCGCTCGCCTTGAGCTGAAGAGTTGAGGGACAGCGCCCAAGCCCAGAGTTCAAGCCCCACGACCGACAAAAAAAAAAAAAAAGTAAAGAAAAGAAAAAAAAGAAGCAGATATACACAGTGGAATGCTATCCAGTCATAACAAGCATGTGACTTACGATAAACCTGGAAGATATATTTTAAGAGGTACAGGAAAACAACCCCTTGTATGGAATATTAAAAAGCGGTTTGCTTGTTTGTTTCTTTTTGTTTTTGCCTGTTCTCGGGCTTGAACTCAGGGCTTGGGCACTGTTCCTGAGTTTCTGTTTGCTCAAGGCTAGGGCTCTACCACTTGAGCCTTAGCACTATCTCTGGCTTTTTCTGAATAGTTTTATTGGGGATAAGAATCTTATGGACTTTCATGCCTTGGCTGGCTTGGGAACCTCGATCCTTAGATCTCAGCCTCCTGAGTAGCTAGGATTAGAGTAGCTGAGCCACCGGCACCAGGCTCATACACATTTTTATTTTAAGATTAATTTTCGGATGGTCTCATCAACATACAGCTCCACTGAGCCAACCAGCAGCATGGAAACTACATACCTAATTCTCCTGAAGGTTTGGATGTGATTTATTTCCCCAAATTTCAATGTCAGAGGCTTGGTCATTAGTGGGATGCTGCCAGAGATAGTGGATCTTTAAGAGGTGGAGCCTAGTGGAAGGTCATTGGGTCTTGGTAGTTCTTACTCTAGGAAGAGATTTTCTCAAATGGGCCTCCTGGGTTCTCATGTCAAATAGTTGTTATAAAAGTAAAGCTAACTGAATTATTCTCTTGCTCCTTGTTTTGAGATGTTATCCAACCAGCATTCTTGCCATTGTAACACCACCCATCATTAAGCCCTCATCAGAGGTCAAATCAATGGGGCTGCTATATCTTAAAAATTCAACCTATGAGCCTAATGCTCCTTTTATTTCTAAAGTTTGCCTATCTCAGGTAATTTGTTATAACAATGAGAACTGAATTAACAGGGCTGCTGCTACTGTTTTGGGGATCAGTGCCTTGGATAAAACCATTATTTGTTGTTATCACCTTTCTCTATATCAGACTCCATACAGACAAGGACAAGTGTGAGAATGGCTTGACATGCATTTCAATACTCGTACATGAGAAATATAGACAGTTTACTAGCTAAGTTCAACACAATGTAAAAGTATGCTCATTAAAAAATTACTTTTTGAGCTACAGTAGCACTTAAACTATATGGCAGTAAACCAGGTGCTAGTGGTTCATGTTTGTAATCCCTAAGGCTGAGATCTAGAGGATCTGGGTTTGAGGCCAGCTGTCTAGAAAAGTTTGCTGGAGTTGATCTCCAAGATAACCACCCAAAAACAGAGAGCTGAGAACTCCTCTTTGGGGCTCCCTTTAGAGAGTCACCCTACTTTCTTTCCCCTGATATCATTTTACTTTAACATAAATCTTCCTTTCTTTCCCCTTCCCCTTCCCCTCCCTCTCCTTCCCCTTCCCCTTCTTTCCCTTCCCCTTTCCCTTCCCTTCTCTCTCTTTTCCCCCCTCTTCTTAGCAAAGTTGTAGTAATTACTCACATGCCAGAGTGCCAGTTTAGCAAGCTCAATGTCCTGAGTTCAAACCCCATAACTACAAAATATATGAACATATATAACACTATAGAAGTATAAGGTGCTTCCCAACATACTACAAAGGAATTAAAAATGTAGGAAGAGCTTGTTGCCAACATGTTCTTGGGTCACAAAAAGTTGACTTTTGTTTTCAACAGACTAGGATTATTGCCAACGAGGGGTATAGATCTTAAAAAAATGACTCTGAATCACAAGAAAATCATTTATTTAGAACTGTAACTCACTGCACCTACTTCTGCCCCAAGATAATGTCCTATGTATCAGAAATTTAAAGAACAGAGTTGTCAACTATTGATGTTAGTTTGTTAGTCCTGTGATCTCTTATCCACCAAACTTAGGTGTAACTGTCTCTTATTCTTGAGAAAATGGATTTTTTTTGTCAGTTGTGGGTCTTGAACTCAGGGCCTGGGTACTGTCCTGGAACCAATTTGTGCTCAAAGCTAATGCTCTACCACTTGAGCCACAGAGCCACTTCCAGTTTTTGAGTGGTTAATTGGAGATAAGAGTCTCACCAGGACATTTCTGCCTAGGCTAGCTCACTAGCTCCGGGCAAAAGGATACAGGTTGACCCATTGTAACAATGAGATATACAAGACACTATGTTGAAAACAAACTTTACAACCTGGAGGGAGGGGGCAGGGGAGGGAGGAGTTAGGGAGATGGGGAGGGCAGGGATAGTAGGGGAAAAAGGGGGGGGGCGTAACAATGCTCCATAGGAAATATACTCATTGCCTACTCATGTAACTGTAACCCCTCTGTACAGTATCTTTACAATAAAAATTATATATTAAAAAAGAGTTTTTGTATCAAGAAAAGATTGGGAAGCTGGGTGCTGGTAGCTCATGCTTGTAATCCTAGTTGCTCAGGCTGAGATCTGAGGATCATGATTCAAATCCAGCCAGGGCAGGAAAGTCCAACCACCAGAAAACTGGACGTGGTGCTGTGGCTCAAAGGAGTTGAACAAAAGAGCTCAGGGACAGCACCCAGGCCGTATAACCGACCAAGAAAAAAAGTAGGGAGATGAGGACTAAGTTACCAAAGGAAATAGAGGCCAGATATTTATGAGATTGTGAATTCTCAGAAATCCTCAGCCATCCCAAAAGGCAGCACTTCCCCTTTTGAACCTGGGATAAGACTTTGAAACAGTTCTTATATATACATTTCAGAGATCAGAGTGACCTTCAATGACATTCAGGTGACATTCTCTTACCTTCTGTGTTTCTAAGCCTCTTCCTAATTTTAGCACAGGAGGAAGAATGGGTGAGCCCAAAGCTCAGAATTCTGACCACTGGGAAATGGGCAGGGTCACTGGCTTTCAGCATCTGATAACTAATATTAATACTTATGTAGATTCTGTTTGCCTCTGGTCACAAGAGACCTGAATATTATTCTATATGAAAATAAAGAGTGATTATTTTACAAGTGCACGCCACTGATAAACTTCAACAGTTTAATTACTTGTTACTGAAATTTGAGTAAACTTCATTGCTTCTGTGAAAATACAGAATTATCTTTTGCTTTTCAAGTCACTAGTGGTTCCTTCCTTCTCAGAACAGTTTTCCTTCTATTATTCCCTCTTCCAGTTTCTTTTACCCATTCATATTTTGATCCTCAAAAACTGCTGCAAGTTCTATAGTTAATGAACTCATTCTTATATTTCAGATTTCTAGGAAAATACACATTCCTTACTTCAAATACCTCTACCTTTGTTTCTGTTTTTTTTTTTTTTTGGTTAGGTGGGAATTATTGGAAAAGATTGGTAGACTATCACATATTTTCTCGCACTTGTAGTATACTTTCTTATAAATTAAACTTCACTAAGCCTTTAGATGGCAGTAGAGTGACATCAAAGAAATACATAGGTCTTCCTGCTAGTAACACTGGAAAGCAAGTGCTCTTGCTTTTCCCAAGATGACCTTCATTTGCCAATGAGAATCTTCTCCTTTCATCATTTCCTCATTTTGACCCAATCTTGAAACATTTGGTTACCAATTAATAAAGAGAAATTTGTAAAACATCGAAACAGCTACACTGGATCAGGACTAAGGCTAAATCTTAGGAGCCATTAAACTAAACATTTAAAAAAGAGAAAGAAGGACAGGGTAGAATATTGAGAATATCTGAGTTGGCACTGGTGGCTCATTCCTGTAATCCTAGCTATTTGTGAGGTTGAGATTTGAGGATCACAGTTTAAAGCTAGCTCCTGCAGGAAAGTTTTTGAGACTCCAATCTCCAATTAACCACCAGAAACCCAGAAATGCTGTTGTGAATCAAAGTGGTAGAGCGCTAGCCTTGAGCAAAAGAGCTCAGGGACAGAGCCCAGGCCCTGAGTTCAAGCCCCATCACTGACAAGAACAACAAAAAAAGAATACCTGATCATGGATGGCCACATTAAAAGGCTACCTATTATAGAAATGGTGAATGCTAACCACCATTTATACTAGCTCAAGTCTAAATATTCACAACCCACAGGTAGCATTTCTTATATCTAAATCTAAGAGTGCAGATCATTACTTAGCCTAAGCATTTTGATATTCAGCTAAGATGGACAGGTCTGTTGTAGGGACATGCTCAAGAAGTTGCTGGCCAAATTTGCTATCTCTGTCCCCTTTGAGCCACTTAGGCCTCCTGTCATGTATTTGTGACCCTTTGCCTTTGCTGGGGAGTTGAATTCCCTTAGGAGCTAGTTAACTTTTGCCTCTTCCTGTGACTTAGCCTGGACCCTTAACACTAGACAGACAGCCTCTTTGAAAATGCATTCCCCAGGCCTTGAGGGGAACCACAGGTGGGAATTGGTATTCTCAGGGCAAATTCTCATCACTAGCAAACAGTCAAACCAAAGCCGCTCCAGCAAAGCTTTACTGCTCTTATCAAGGTGATGGATGGACTGCAGGCACAAAAGGTCACAGATTGTCACCTGAACTGGAACATTCCTTTGCAGTTCCACTGCTGCCATCCTCATTAAGACAGGAATCATTGAACATGCCTGCGTGATACTTTCCTTCTTTCCTTTAGTCTTTGAACACTCTGATGTGGGTTGGTCATTTACAATTCTTCAGTGTGTCCCTACTGCTGAATAAATAGTTCATATTCTGTAGCTACCCTGATGATGTAGTTCCAAGACATTTTCATAGCACCCTAATCATGTGTAAATGCACCATCAGCAATTCTTAGTATTCAAGGCTGTCTGTGTTGTTATTGTCATAAAATGCCAATGTCTCTGTGGAATACTGTAATTCCTCAATTGTTAGAATGACCATTCATTATCCCTTGAAGAAATGTTCATGCTTTTGAAGTTCTATGCTTTTTTGTTTTGTTTTGATGTTGGCGCCCATATTGGGTCATGCATTCTTGCTTGGCTTTTTCACTCAAGGCTGGTGCTCTACTGCTTGGGCCACACTTCCACTTTTGACTTTATGCTGGTTAGTTGAAGATAAATATCATTTGGATTTGTCTGTCTAGACTGGCTGCCATGATTTTCCTTACTAAGATATTCTAACTAGGGACACAGAGGGAATAAGTGGGTTTGGGAGAGATGAGGGAGAATTATGAAAGGGGTAACAGTGATTAAGATTTATTGTACTCATAAACTGACATGTTGAATTGTAAACTTCTTTGTACAACTCCTTAAAGATAATAAAGGCATAAAGATATCCTAAGGCTTAAAAGAGGTTTGTTAGAATGAGAAGCAAAGCTTGGATTGCCTATATTAAACATAGAATAGCAATCAATTTCAACAGTAGTTATGTATTTAGCATAGTGTTTCAAAAAGGAATAGCTTAATCTCACATTTGTCATATATCTGCCAAACATTTTCCCACTGAAATGCTATTTGCAAGGCTGAATTTGAAAGAACATTCTTTTAAAAGGGACTGAAGAAATCTCATTCTTAAAAATGAGTCATAAGGACTCAAATATTTAAAAAGAAAATCTGTTAGTTACCACCTAAAATATTTGTATGTGAGAAGTAAAAAGTGAAAAAACTCCTACTTAAGTTTCTTTATATCTTTAGAGAATTTCTTCTCTAGAATTGGCTGGGTACATTCTTAGTTTTAATGTTCAACTCAATATATCTGAAAGGAAGATATCCTGACGAAAGCTCCACATTATTCCTCAGGGTTGCTAGATTCTTTTAATTAATTGGGACACTTGTCAAAAATAAAGCTTACCACTTTTCCATCCACATTCATGAGAGAGTGAGTGAGGTTGGGAAACTATTTCTTTCTGGACCCAGTGTCCAGATATTTTTTTTCCCCCTTCCTTTCCCATCCCTTTACTTTCTACTTCTTTCCTTTTTCTTTCCTTCCTCCTCCCCCAACTCTCCCATCTTACCTCTCCCTCCCTCCCTCCCTGCCTGCCTTCCTGCCTTCCTTTCTTTTCTTTTCTTTTTCTTCTATTACAGAGGCTTGAACTCAGGGCCTGAAGCACTGTTCCTTAGTCCTCCCCTCCCCCGCCTCTTGCAAGGCTGTTGTTTTACTAATTGAGCCACAGTTCTACTTCTGGCTTTTTGTTGATTAATTGGAGATAAAAGTGTCATGGAGTTTCCCTCCAGGTTGATTCTGAACCATGATACTCACATCTCAGCCTCCTCCATTGGTAGGATTACAGCTGTGAGCCACCAATGCCTGGCTTAAAGGTAGATGTCTTCTTTCCTTCCTTCCTTCCTTCCTTTCTTTCTTTCATTTTTTTTTAAATTGTGAAAATACTGTACAGAGGGGTTACAGTTACAGGAGCGAGGTAATGAGTACATTTCTTTCTTTCTTTTTTTTTTTTTGGGTCTGGTCATGGGGCCTGAACTCTGGGTCTGTGCACTGTCCCTCAGCTCTTCAGCTCAAGGCTAGCGCTCTACCACTTGAGCCACAGCTCCACTTCTGGCTTTTTTCTTTTTGCTTATGTGGTGCTGAGGAATCAAACCCAGGGCCTCAGGAATGCAAGGCAAGCACTCTACCACTGAACCACCTTCCCAGCCCATGAGTACATTTCTTACAAAGCATTGTTACCTCCTCCTTTGTTTTCCCCCTACCATCCCTTCCCTCCCACTTCCATAACTTCATCCCCCCCTCTAAATTGTAAAGTTTGTTGTTCAACAGTGTCTTGTACATCTCATTATTACAACGGGTCAAATGTCATTTTCATAATTCGGCAGTTTTGAAAAGCTGCTCCATATCAATGATTCTTACATTGAGTATGCCTGAAAAAAATTTTAAAGTGTTTACAGATTCCATCCCCAGGAACTCAGTACTTAGATTTTAGCAGATGTTATTGCCCCATTAACAACCTGTGGAAGAATAGTGGCTGAGGAAGGTCGGCAGCCAGGTCCGAAGTGTGGCCAGTGAGTGAGGAGCATAATCATCAGAGATGGATCTCTTATTGAGCTGGAAATCCTGGTGGACAGACAATGCTGAAAGGACTGAATAGGAAAGAGCCTGAGGTCAGGAATCATGACAGAGTGATCCATTATATCACTGGGATAACTGTCAGGACTTGAGAAAAAAAGCCTATCTTCAATATGAAGTCCATCTGAACAAGGTGCAATTTATATGCTCGTTGAAAAGATGGACTACTATGGGTCTGTATTTTCAGAGTGAATAGAAGGGTCATGTTATTGCAAATGGTTAGAAATGAAATAACTATAATTGTAAGTATTATAAGAAAGGAGTGGAAGGTAGAAGGAGCTACAGTTGCTAGTAGCTTCTGATAACCTGGATTTCTTAGACATCAGTTACAGCAAGCACTCCCTCAGTAGTTTTTGAGTTGTTTTCCTAAATAACAGAGAAGATAGGAGCGTTTCTTGTAAGTGCAATAAATCTGCCTTAGATTTATGGATGAATGTGTGTGTGTGTGTGTGTACTTTTTTGCTCAAGCCTAGCACTCTACCACTTGAGCGACATCTACGCTTTTGGCTTTTGCTGATTATTTGGAAATAAGATTCTCAGAGACTTTTCTCTCAGGGCTGGCTTCAGACTTCTCAGCTTCCTGAGTAGTTATGTATTAACAATTTGAACAGGATCAGGGAGTCACATTTTAAATAATCTTATATGATTCTTATCTATATTGAAGTTCAAGAATCATGACCTTTCAGAAGTCACTAAAGCTTTCCTCCTAGATTATGGTGGTGGACCTTAGTTTCTTTCATTTGGGCTTCTTAACACTGCTTAAATGTCATGATGCTACAAAGAAAGGCAATGTCCATGGCTAGTCATACATGCAAGACAAAGCAAAATAGAAGAGGCAATGTCTTTGATTCCTATAGTATCCAGACACACTCCAAAATGATTCATTACCAATTCTCTATCATAATTACTGATTTATTCCCATTTAGGATTGTTTCTGGCTTTTGAGTTGTGGCATAAAGATAACCATAATTTATTATTTAATTTCAAAAATACTTTATGTTGGTAAAGTGCATTTTGGTTTGATCTAAAATGTCTCTGGTTGTAGCTGGAGCCTGGCTCAGGGGGTAGAGTGCCTGCTTGTCTCTGATTGAATGTCTCTGTATCTTTCATTTTATCCTTTCTTCCATTAACAATGAGACTCCATGGATTTAAGAAACTAAAAGGAATGTTTTTAAGACTTCAAACGCTATAATTTCTAAACCTATAAATAGAGTTTATGTTTATGCATGTCTTCGCAAGTTGTTCAAATAAGAATATTTATGCAATGTTTTTCTTACCCTTTCTAGAGTGTGTTACGGAAATGATTACCGTCAAAGAACTCATTGTTTCTCTGACAGTGACATCTTTGCACATCATGCTTAGAGGAAATTTTCTTGACAGCACATTTGTGTCTAGTCTGGAAATAGCTATAAAATACATTAGAGTCCCCGAAACTCTTGAAGTAAGAGTTATTGTGATAAAATTCTTGACACAGCTGGGTTTTACTCCCATTTCCTGAGTGGGAAGCAGCACATTTTTTTTTCTATTTTGTCCTACATTATCCTGTTACACTAGAACGAATTCTTGATAAAACTTGAAAAAATTCTTGACATATATACTTTACATTTCTAGTTGTGACAGCAATTCCTTAATTTCTTATAGAAGAGGAGGAAGCAATTTATATTTTATGTGTGTGGTTGTATGTGTATATGCATATATCTTATGTAATATATATATATATATATATAACATATGTATGTGTACAATTTTCTCTTTCTGTTACACACACACACACACACACACACACACACACACACACACACACACACACACAATTCTTCCCAGGAGATAAAAACAAGAATCTTTATCTTAATTGTATTTTCTGGTTTTAGAAACACATTTCTTTCACACATTGCAGGTGTGGTAAGAAGATAACTTTCTCCCTGCCCAAGGAAAGTTAACAAAAGAATTAAGTTCCCTGAACTTTTAGTCTGTATGATTACTGATTCAGATTTTGCAAATGTGATTGGGAAAGGTGAGAGAGAGGGCCACAGAGCTGCTGTTGTGAATACAGAAAAATGTCTGCTGAAGCCAGAGGTAAGTTGTTAGAGGCCCAAGGTCCTAGGTATGCTCTGAAATACCACGTAAAAGGGAATGTACAAAAGTCAGTAGAAAAATTGGAATACAGTTCACATTAATATAATTCTTTGAACCATCTGGTTGGTAATTATGATAGTATAAAAATCAAATAATTAATATAATCAAATGATTATAGTTTCCTTTGGGCTTTTCTCTAATGGCAATTTGGATGTAAGGTTGAACGGTAGAGGAACAGTATCTTTGGAGTCAGACTAATGAGCCTATTCTTTTTTTAAAATTAAACACATTTTTGGTGCTATTATAAAGGAGATACAAAGAGGGGCTACTGTTTTATGTCAGGTAATGAGTATGTTTCTTTTTGTACAATGTCACCCCTTCTCTTGCCCTCACCTGGTCTTCTCCTCCATCTCTATCCACAAGTTTTATAGATAATTTTCAACATATATACATATCTGCATAAATACATACATACTACCATATAATCCAGGAATTCCAGTTGGGTCTCTCTCTCTCTCTATATATATATACATTATATATAATGTGTGCATAATGTGTATATATATATATATATATATATATATATACCCAACTGGAATTGCTGGATTATATATGTATATGTATATGTATATCTGAATGGAATATGGAATTGCTGGATCATATTGTAGTTACATTTCCGGTTTTGGCAACCATACTTAATCAAAATTTAGTAAAGAAATTGGTTTCCTTAGAAAGGAACCTGTTAAAATCAATAATAATTCTCATCAATTTTCTGTACTTTAGTTAAAGACATTTCTTCTTATAAAATCTACTTTGATAAGTCAAATCAGAGGCTTTGTTGGAAACTGTTTTTTAATTCTAGGAAATATATACATATATATATATAGATATATACCTACACTTATATAGATATATACCTACACCTATATATATGGATCGTAATGAAAACCACCAATAACTAAAAAAGCAGGAGGAAGAGGAATATGGAAACTTAATGGAGGAGTTACTTTGAAATACACTAAGATTGGGCTTGGAGGTATGGCTCAGGGGGTAAGGCATCTGCCAGTGAGCTTAAAGCATCAGATAATGAGTGTGAGTTTGAGTCTTGGACAAAAAATTACACTAACTGCATCTGTGGAATTATCACACTGAACCCCCCATATTATTAATGCATACTAATTCAAAACAAATTAAAAATTAAAAAAGGAAAACTACAGGCCAATTTTCTTGATTAATATAATTGCAAACATAATAAAGCACTTGCAAAGAGAATTCACCAGCATATTAAAATAACACAAGATGCATTGTACACATAATTTAACATGTTATATTGAAACCCAATTGCACAACTTTTTTTATTGTGAAAATACCATACAGAGGGGTAAGTTGCACAACTTTTAAAGGTAATAAAAGCTAAATGTATCTAAAAATATTATATATCAGTTATATGGATCCAACTTGGATGCATTCCAGAGATGTAAGGATTCACAGAATACATCTTATAAAATCCTATGATCATCTCAATAGACAAATAAAAAAGCCATAGGAATGAAAAAATGCAAGCCTTTATGATTAGAGCCCTAAAGATATTAGGAGTACAAAGATCATATCTCCAATTAACAAAAGCCTCATGCAATAAATATATAGCCAATATTTTACTGGGTGGGGAAAAACTCAAAGCATCTCCTCTAAAATTTGGAATAAGAGAAGTTTGTTCACTGTTATCATTCTAACTGAATATAGTATTTGAAATGGTAGAGCAATAAGGAAAGAGCAAATGGATATCAAGAAGAAATGAAGATGCCAAATTATCACTTTGCAGATCCTGTACTTAAAGACTCTAAAGACTTCACTAGAAGATTCATAGATCTAATAAACACCTGCAACAAACTAATTAATCCAAAATCACCAAACAAAAATCAGTAGTTTTTTAAAAAACACTACATGAATAATTAAATTATTGAAAAATGTCAGGTGAGTAAGGCTATCTAAAACAGCTCCCAAAATAATAATCATCTGTGCACTGGTGCCCACGCCTGTAACACTAGCTACTCAGGAGGCTTAGATCTGAGTATAAAGCCAGCCTGGGCAGGAGAGCCCATGAAACCCTTTTTAAAAATTTGTGTTTTATTGTAAATATGCTATACAGAAGGGGTTATAGTTATATGAGTAAGGTAATGAGTACATGCCTTTTTTAAAAAGTAAGTTTTTTATTGTGAGAATACTGTAGAGAGGAGGGGTTACAGTCACATAAGCAAAGTAATGAGTACATTTCTTATCAAGCCTTGTCGTCTCCTTCTTTGTTTTTCCCCTACCATCCCTTCCCTCCCATCTCCATAACTACACTCCCCTCCCAAAATTGTAAAGTTCGTTTTTCGAGATAGGATCTTACGCATGTCTTGTTGAACATTATTACGCACTTCTTTGTTTTTCTCCCACTATCCCTTCCCTCCCACATGAGAATCTTATCTCCAAAGGGGCGAAACAATTTTGCAGTAAAAACTATAAATTAAGGACAGCACCTAGGTCCTGAGTTTAAGCTCCAGGATCAGCACTTGTGTGCATATATGTGTGTGTGCGCATGCGTGCACACTCTAAATAAATAGAAGGGTAGAAGAAGAGATGAAAAAAATACAATGTAAATTCTTTTTTTTTTTTTTTTGGGTCCGGTCGTGGGGCCTGAACTCTGGCTCTACCACTTGAGCCACAGCGCCACTTCCGGCTTTTTTTTTCTTTTTTGCTTATGTGGTGCTGAGGAATCGAACCCAGGGCCTCA
>NW_012267232.1:10342626-10344091 GCF_000151885.1 Dipodomys ordii
TTTTTTTTTTTGCATATGTGGTGCTGAGGAATCAAACCCAGGGCCTCATGCATGCAAGGCAAGCACTCTACCACTGAGCCACCTTCCCAGCCCCCCATTTCACAATTTCATTCTTTTTTAATGGATAAATAACAATATTTATCATATGCACGCACACACACTCATATATATCACATTAAAATACTTCACTTTCTCTTTATCACTTTAAAAATACCTCATTCATCAATTGCTAACACACCTAACTGACTCTATTGCTTGACTATTACACCTACAATCTCAATAAACATGAATGTGTCAGAAACTCTAATGTATGCGGACTTATATTTCTTTAAATATATACCCCATATAGCATGCTTATATGATAGTTTTTTTTTTAAATTTTTGGTTGGTCGTGGGGCTTAAACTCAGGGCCTGGGCACCATCCTTGAGGGTTATTATTTTTTTTTTTCTGCTTAAAGCTAGCACTCTACTACCTGTGGTGGAGTAGCTCCAGTGACACTTCCCGTTTTCTGGTGTTTAATTGGAGATAAGAGTCTCAAGAACTTTCCTGCCCTAGCTGGCTTTGAACCTCGATCCTTAAATCTCAGCCTTCTGAGTAGCTAAGATTACAGGCACAAGTCCCTGACACCTGGCTTATTTTCAGTTTGTTAAGGACGCTCCATAGGATTTCCACAGTGGCTGCATTAATTGACATTCCCACCAACAGACTGTGAGAGTTCATGCTTGCTCTGCATCCCTGAATCCTCACTGGATTATTGTTATTGTTATTATTTTATATTATTATTGTTAGTTGATAATAGCCCTTCTGACAAGAGAGACTGAATCTCAATGTAGTGTTAATTTGCACTTTATTTATAAAGGATGCATAGCAGCCTTATTCTTTTTTCTTTTTTGTCGGTTGTGGGGCCTGAACTCTGGGCCTGAGCACTGTCCCTCAGCTCTTCAGCTCAAGACTAGAGCTCTACCGAGCCACAGCACCACTTCCAGCTTTTTCTGCTTATGTGGTGCTGAGGAATCGAACCGAGGGCCTCATGCATGCAAGGCTAGCACTCTTCATTGAGCTACCTTCTCAGCCCAGCAGCTTTATTCTTAGTTGCCAAAATTATGGAGGCTTCCAAACTTGAAAGCAACAGAAATGTTTTTGAATAGGTTACATAAGTCAATGGGCTATTATTCAGTGCTCAAATAAGGTGATGTTAGGGAAATGAACACTAAGATATGTATTCAAATGTTTTTCTCTTTCATGCGATTGTTTCTAACACATTTATAAGATGATTTCTTTGTTGCTTTGTATGTCCCTCCCCCACAGTATAACCCCTGCTTTCACTGTATTTGATGTCGGTATAACTTGTGGAGGGGAAGGGGAAAAACAAATCGTTTAAATAGGGATACAGGTGGACCCATTGCAACAATGAGATGTACAAGTCGTTATGTCGAAAATGAACTTTACAACTTTGGTGGGGGG
>NW_012267232.1:10344141-10351931 GCF_000151885.1 Dipodomys ordii
TGTAACCCCTCTGTACAGTATTTTCACAATAAAAAAAGTGCTATTTCTTTGAAAGACACAGTGGAAACTAGTGTGTATTACTAAATGAAGGAACACAATATGAAAAA
The DNA here is from genome assembly GCF_000151885.1 of Dipodomys ordii. Taxonomy (NCBI): domain Eukaryota; kingdom Metazoa; phylum Chordata; class Mammalia; order Rodentia; family Heteromyidae; genus Dipodomys; species Dipodomys ordii. The sequence continues at coordinate 10,344,249 of NW_012267232.1, forward strand.
ATTGAACACTATCTCATTCTACCTGTCATTCAGGAAAAGGTAAAACTATGAAGACATTAAAAAGATCAGTGGTTTACTAGAGTTTTGGGAGAGGGAAAGACAAATAGGTGGAACATAGAGTATTTAAATGTAAAAAGAAAACTCTTCATATGATTAAAGTGTGAAATATGTTATTGCATGTTTGTCCCAACCATAGACTACAATACCAAGAGAAAACCCTAAGTTTATATGGACTCTGTACCAGAATGGGTTCAATTGTAACAAATATAGCACTGATATTAATGGAGGATGTTCTGCCTTTGGGGAGGTAGGGATTTTATTGCATATCTTCGTATTTTCCTCTTAGCTTTGCTGTCAATCTGAAATTATCCCCCAAATGAAATCTTTTAGAACATATCCACAACTTCAAAATTACAATATTTTGCTTCTCTGTAAGCCAGATATTACATTTGTTATCCCATCTTTCTTTCTTTCTTCTTTCTTTCTTTCTTTCTTTTTTTTTCTCTCTCTCTCTCCTTCCTTCCCTCTCTCCCTCTCTCTCTTCCTTCCTTCCTTTCTTTTATCCTTTCTTTTTTGGGTTAGTCGTGGGGCTTGAACTCTGGGTCTGGGCGCTGTCCCTCAGTTCTTTAGCTCAAGATGAGCACTCTATCACTTGAGCCACAATGCCACTTCTGATTTTCTGGGTTTTTTTGGAGATAAGAGTCTCATGGACTTTTCCTGCCCCAGCTGTCTTTGAACCGTGATCCTCAGATCTCAGCCTCCTGAGGAGCTAGGATGATAGGCGTGAGCCACTGGCTACCAGCTTCTTCCTTCTTGCTATCATTATTTAAGTTGTTCTTATTTACATTTCATAGCTAGAAAGCTGGCATTTAGAGAGTGATATGGATTATTGTTATTCTGAAAATAATTAGTATGTTATTCATTCAGTTATTATCAATAATTCTGTATAAAAATAATCTCAAGATCTCAGTGTCTTACAAAGACAAGGATTTATGTATTTTTGTCATAGAGCTATGTATAGGCTGTGGCTCTCCTGGGATCAGTGTGTTTATCTTTGCTAATAATGTTTTCTCATTTTCCTTTAGACTATAAGAAGTCTGAGAGTGTTTTGTTTTCTCATGGCAACTCATAGGAACATAAAAACATAAGCCAGAATACAAAAGCATATTTAATATCTCTGTTCATGTCATATCTGTTAATATTCATTGGCCCAAGAAAACTCAATATCATGGGGTAGGAAAGTATATTTCAACAATTGTGGAATGGCATCAAAAAGTGACAAATCAAAAAGTATCAATATATGATCACATAGCCTGGAAAGAATTTGATACCAGTAGTCCAACTGGCTTCTAAGGGAAAGTTGGAGATTGAGAGAATGTTGATTACATTAGGCAGAGAGGATAGAGAGTGAGGATAAACTATGCTGTGTAGTGAACAGTTTGGAAACTTTGGCACAGAGCAGAAAGAAAGGTCCAGGTCATCAGAAGAGCAGTGTTCTTTCACTTCCTAAAAAATCACAAGCCAGACGGTCTAGTTTATATTTTATTTATGACTATCTCAACACACAAGGAGATCATTCAGAGAGAACAATGGAATTCTAGGACCCCAGTGTCCATTTTACACCATTTTACATCATTACAGCCAGAGCAGTAGGTGGTTAGGGGTTTTTGGTCACTGCTTTTTTTGAGCAGATTTTATGATGTTCATTAAAATCTTGGCCCGAAACTCCTTTACTAAAGCACAAGTAATATTATAAGTAGCTTACTTTAAAAGTCTCTCTGCTTCTAGTGACAAGGATGCTTCTTAATATAAGGGCTTTCTTTTGGATCAGAGTCTAACCACTAGGGTTAGGTCTAACCTTTAGGGTTTTGACAGAATTTCCATAGTTGTCCCATACAATACAAAGTTGTAACAAAATTAATAGTATTTCTCAAACTTCTAGTTTGTAACTTAAAGGAGATGTTGGAGCCCATGGAGGAGGAGAATGATGGGATGGGGAGCTGGATTAGAACAGGATGGGAAGGGGAAACAAAGGAGGAGGCTACAATGCTTGATAAGAAATGTACTCATTATCTTGCAACCCCTCTGTACAGTATTTTCACAATAAAAAATAAAAAAAAGAACAGTTAAGGATGTCATAAGAAATTTGGACTTGATGTCAGATTATTGGGAAGAGGAAGTGAAATGCTAATAGTGTTTTTTTTTTGAGAAAAATGATTCTGATAGAACTAGAAGAATAGATTAGAGAGGAAACAATGGAGAGGAGACAGAGGAACCAATTTGGAATTTATGAGACATTTTAGGCAAGAAATAGAATATCACATTCGTATTTTTTTTTTTTTTTTGCCAGTCCTGGCGCTTGAACTCAGGGCCTGGGCACTGTCCCTGAGCTTTCACTGTTCAAGGCTAGCACTCTAGTACTTGAGCCACAATGTCACTTCCAGCTTTTTCTATGTGTGTGTGGGAATCAAACCCAGGGCTTCATGTCTAGAGTGCTAGGCAAGCACTCTACTACTAAGCCACACTCCCAGCCCACATTCGTATTCTTAGGGCACCTTATTTTGCCTATCCTTTTGAGAACATCTGTTCCTAATGTTCTCTAGTACTTTCCATTCCAAACAACAACATTCTGAAAGGCTTTAGTTGGAAATAACAACTAATTTTTAGATTTATCCTATTTTTTTTGTTAAAAAAGATGCTTGTGAAAATGCCTGGTTTAAAGACTAGGCACTCGGTACTTACTGAATTCAAAGGGGAAAAAAAAGACAGGGCGGGGGGAACAATGCTCAATAGGGAATGGACTCATTACCTTGCTCGAGTAACTGTAACCCCTCTGTACAGCACCTTTATAATAAAAATATATATATTAAAAAAAGAAAAAAGAAGTAACTGCAAACAGTACACTAAAAAAGAAAAAAAAAGACCTGGGAAGCAAAACTGCTTCCCCCTGACCTCTGATTACTTATAAAACAATGCAACATACAGTATATTTGAAAAGGCAAGGGGCTTGTTAAAACTAAATCTGGAAGGGGGTAAAAACATGCTATTGTTTATGCTTGTTGTTGGTCTTGCTGTGCTATCATGTACCACCTCCTTATCAGAGAAGGGAAGAAGCAGACTTGTTGCTTAGCTGATCAAACACACTTGGAACCACCCATAGAGACCTCCAATTGAGGTTTATGAAACAAACTCCACATCATACATGGGAATGGCATGGGAGGAGTCCAAGCATAGATTTTATATTTAATATGACTGGTTTTGGAGCTTGGCCATCAAGTCCTAAAATTTACCAGAGAATTCTCCTCCTTTGTCTTACTAAGAAAGCAGTCTTCTTCATGCTGAGCAGGGCATATGAGCAGGGTTAGCAATCCAGATTTCATCTGAGACTCTTGGCAGTTTCCAGCATATAAATGTTACAGTTGCACTGGATTAAAGTTTGACCCAAGAGTACCTCCTATCCTTTTATAAAGAAGTGGAGTTTAAAAACACACAGTATCCCCTTTCAAAGAGTCTACCATTTCCTTAGACCTTTTCTCTTTCTCCCTTCCTCAAATGTTGAGTTATATGTGTTTCTTAAAACCATTACCAGATTATGACTATATCTTAATCCATTTAGGCTGCTATAACAGAACACCATAAACTGGGTAGCTTTATAATAGCAGTCACTTATTTCTAACTTTCAGGAGTCTGGGAAGTCCAAGATCAAGGCACTGACATTGTCTGGTAAGCAGCCAATTATTAGTTCACAGACACTTGAATTATCACTGCCTGTTAACATGGCAATAGGAGAAAGAGATCTCTGAGGTCGCTTTGTAATTTCCTTTTTTTGGGGGGGGGTAGTTTAAGGGCATTTGAGTAGTATACAAAGGGTTCAAAACAATGAGTTTCTTTGGGACACTATTGAACACGATTTGAACATTTTTGTACAAATAAAAATCATTCAGGGGCTGGGAATGTGTCTTACCTACCATGCATGAAGCCCTGGGTTCGATTCCTCAGTACCACACACACAGAAAAAGCTGGAGGTGACATTGTGGCTCAAGTGGTAGAGTGCTAGCCTTGAGCAAAAGAAGCTAAGGGACAGTGCCCAGGCCCTGAGTTCAAGCCCCAGGACTGGCAAAAATAAATAAATCATTCATACTCACATCCCATTCCCTTCATTCTCCCCTGTCCCTCTCCACAGTCCCCTTCTTCTTCCTAATAGTCTCTTGTATTAGGACATGCATCCATAGTCAAGGCAGAGTTCTTATGACCTAATCACATCTTACAGGCACCTTCTCCAAACACAATCACACAGAAAGTTTGGAGAGACACACAATTTTGTTCATGTACAGCAGACTAGTCTCATTTTGGATGTTGTGGGACAGGGACTTCTGTGCTCTAACTCTGAAACTTTGGAAGGCCTTGGGAAGATGTAGTTGCCCTCCTGCTTTATCATCTTGTTTCAGGTTAGTTTTTGTGTCCTTGGTTAAGTAAACTAAGAACTCAAGCCTTTTTTTTTGTTGTTAGTTATGGGGCTTGAACTCAGGGTCTGAGCGCTGTCCCTAAGCTTCTGTGCTCAAGGCTAGCCTCTGCTACTTTGGGCCATAGCTCTATGTCCAGAAGATAAGAGTCTAATGGATTTTCATACTTGGGCTGGCTTCAAACCATGATCCTCAAATTATAAAGCCATTTCCATCAGTGCCACATAAATGTTAGAATATTGGTACAAAACATCACCTTGACTGTCCTGCTCATATCTTTCTCTGCTTTGGAAAGTGAAAGAGATTCTGATGAACTTGCAAAAATCAAGGGTTCATTCAATAGCTTAATCTGTCTTTACCTAATCACATGGCCGGACCTAATCTTTAATCTGCAGGAACAGGTGTTGCTCTGTTTTTTTTTTTTTCTTTCGTTTTTTGTTTTGTTCTGTTTTGTTTTGATTTGGTGTCAGTCCTGGGGCTTGAACTCAGGGACTGGTTGCTGTCCCTGAGGCTTTTTTTGCTCAAGGCTAGTGCTCTACTTCTTAAGTCACAGCTCCATTTCTGACATTTTGGTAGCTAATTGGAGATAAGAATCTTGTGGATTTTCCTGCCCAAACTGGCTTTGAACCTCAGTCCTCAGATCTTGGGCTCCTAAGTAGCTGGGATTACAAACATGAGCCATCCGTGCCTGGTGATATTTTTCTTCTTTACTGTGAAAGGGCTTAAAGGGGGACTGAGAGCAAGAAAACAAGTCTCTGGAATCCTAGAGACTGGCAATTATACAGCTTTTGTTATTGTTAGGGTTAGAACTGAGTTTGTACCTAAGTGTCTAATTAGTGACAATTATCAATAATGGGAAGTTGTCTCACATCAGTGAACACACTTCTATGGCTGACATTAAATTCCTGCACTGTAATCAACACAAAACATGTTCTTCAGGCTGATCTCAACACACTCTCACCTCTGGAGTCAATAAACATTTTCCAAAGAATGCTCTATTAATATTAGGCATTTACTCTGTTCGAATAACATAGCTCTTCACTACTTAAATATGCAACAATTGATGCTTTTGCTTTCAGTTTCCAGGTGGTATCAGTCTTGGAGAGGACATATAAGATCAATAAATGAGCCAGGAACTGGTGGCTCATGCCTGTAATCCTAGCTACTCAGGAGGCTAAGATCTGAGGATTGCAGTTCAAAGACAGCGCAGGCAGGAAAGTCTGTGAGATTCTAATTGCCAATAAACCACCAGAAAACTGTAAGTGGCACTGTGGCTCAAGTAGAGCGCTAGCCTTGAGCTGAGGAACTGAGTCATAACAGTGCCCAGGCCCAGAGTTCAAGCTCCACAATTGACCAAAAAAAAAAAAAAAAAAGATCGATAAATGTTGCTCCTATGCTCACTGAACAATGCCAGGACTAGGAACTCATACAGTAAGTATTTACTCATGGAATATTTTCAGACATTAAAATACCAATTTCTTTTCTCTCTCTCTCTTTCTCTCTCTCTCTCTTCCTCTCTCTTTCCCTCCCTCCTTCCTTTCCTCCCCCCCCCTTTCTCGCCTTGGCAACATCTTTGAGCTTTTGTGTTCAAGGCTAGTGTTCTACCACTTGAGCCACAGCTCCACTTCTAGTGTTTTGGGTGGTTAATTGCAGATAAGAGCCTTAAGAACTTTCGTGCCCAGGCTGGCTTCAAATTACAATCCTCAGATCTCAGCCTCCTGAGTTGTTAGGATTACAGGTGTAAGCTGTAAAAGGCCAGTGCCTGGCCTTTTGACTTCTTCAGAATCATTTTCTGTTGAAATTCCCTGAGGACAAAGACAATAGACTAGCAATGTCTAGATGGGGTAGAGACCTTTCCAGGTATGAGAAAACATTATAAAGCAATTCCAAGGTGATTTTTTTTTTTTTTTGGCCAGTACTGGGGCTTGAACTTAGGGTCTGAGCACTGTTCCTGAGCTAATTTTTTTGCACTCTACCCACTTGAGCCAAAGCACCACTTCTGGCTTGTGCGTATGTGGTACTGAGCAATTGAACTCAAGGCTTCATGAATGCTAGGCAAGCATTCTATCATTGAGCCACATTCCCAGCCCTCCAAAGTAATTTTTTTTTAGGTTGGTTATGGGGCTTGAATTCTGGGCTTGGGTGCTGTCTCTCAGCTCTTCAACTCACGGTGAGCTCTCTACCAGTTGAGCCACAGCGCCACTTCTGGCCTTTTCTGTATATGTGGTGCTGAGGAATTGAACTCAGGGCCTCATGTATGGAGGCAAGCACTCTACGACTGAGCCACCTTCCCAGCCCCTCCAAGGTGATTTTTAAGGCATGTTAGATGGAAGGGAGAAATTTCTTTTTTTTTTTATTGTGAAAATACTGTACAGAGGGGTTACAATTACATGGGCAAGCTAATGAGTACATTTCTTTTTTTTTTGGGTCTGGTCGTGGGGCCTGAACTCTGGGTCTGTGCACTGTCCCTCAGCTCTTCAGCTCAAGGCTAGTGCCCTACCACTTGAGCCACAGCGCCACTTCCGGCTTTTTCTCTTTTTTCTTATGTGGTGCTGAGGAATCGAACCCAGGGCCTCAGGCATGCAAGGCAAGCGCTCTACCACTGAGCCACCTTGCCAGTCCTGGATTCAGTCTTGTAAAAATAGTGTAAATATGTCCATGAAAGGCTGAGCCAGCACATTAATAATGACATTAGTAAATCAGCATTTATATTGTTTAGTAGTTGTATTCTAATGCATGTTGTTAAGTTTTGTTGGATTAAATGAAAGGAAAAAAACCCTGAATTACATTTTGAAATATATTTGATGAGGGGAAAGAATTAATCTAGAGGCAATTACCTGTTAGTTGTTTTAGGAGACATAGATGGTCTCTTAGAGCCATAAGGTAAACAAAAATTCAGTTTTGCCTCATAGCTAAGATGACAATGACAGTGACAGCCAGGGACACTCACCAGACGACCTGGGCCATAAGAGAACTTATTCATTGCACAGTAGCAAGGGTGTGTAACAAGTGCATTCAAATGGAAGGGAGGCCAGTGTGGCATAGATCTCATGTGTCTCTCTGTTTAATGGACTGGCATTCTGGAAGTGTTTGGTTCTGAATTCTTACTAAAAAGAGTAATGGTGGAAATACATTTTCTTTTCTGTGTCTGCTTTTCTATTTATAAGTAAAGCTTCCTTTCTCTTTTACTTTATTTATTTATTTTTTATTGTGAAAATAC